>NC_041381.1:283481999-283527243 GCF_002162155.2 Triticum dicoccoides | reverse complement strand
AAAATCCTACCAAGTGGAGAGCAAACCTCCCACTCGGGGGCTTAGCTGCAGCCCAGTGCTCGCCTAAGTTTTTGAAAATCCTACCGAGTGGAGAGCAAACCTCCCATTCGGAGGCTTAGCTGCAGCCCAGTGCTCGCCTAAGTTTTTGAAAATCCTACCGAGTGGAGAGCAAACCTCCCATTCAGAGGCTTAGTTGCAGCCCAGTGCTCGCCTAAGTTTTTGAAAATCCTACCGAGTGGAGAGCAAACCTCCCACTCGGGGGCTTAGCTGCAGCCCAGTGCTAGCCTAAGTATGAGATTCATCCTACTCTGCAAGGATGACGAGGTGCAAGTCGACTGTGACCTTCCCCTTCAGAGCTCCACCACAAATACAACGCACACTCCATCCGGATCCGCAAGAGCGCAAGTCGACTGCAATCTGTGCTTCATTCCTACCTGCAAGGGTGCATCACAAGCACTAGCATATATTCCGAGCAAAGAACAATGTCCGTTCGAAGAAAAATGCAAACATATTAAACCGCAAACCCAAGGTCAGATAGCATCCTACGGATCCAGAAGTGCTCAGGCACCAAGCCTGTTAAAGTTTACCGGTTACAAAAACCACTCAGCATTCTGAGGCAAATTTAAGGCATCAAGCATAGAAGTTTTTTACTCCTCCTGTGGAGGACTGGAAGGTGCGACAAACTCGTCTAGGTCGATTCCATCTGCAATCCGAGTGGCAGCAGCAATGAAGGTCTCCATGAAATATCGGAAGTCATGCTTCTTGGTATTGGCCACCTTGAGAGACGCCAGCTTGTCCTCTCGCGCGTGCTTGCAGTGAACACGGACCAGAGACAGAGCAACATCAGCACCACACCTGGCAGAAGACTTCTTCCATTCTTGCACTCGACTTGGAACGTCATTCAGTCGAGTCATCAGAGTCTCGAGTTCATTCTGAAGTGTTTCCCCCGGCCAGAGTGTTGTGTCGATGCGCGACGTTGCAACCTTCAGTCTAGCAAGATAGTCGACGACAGCAGCAACACGAGACTCCAGTCGAAGCACGTTCATGGCGGCTTCATCCTTCACGGGAGAGTTGATGGGATCCAGGCTTGTCTCCACTCGACCAGTCTCTTCCTCGAAGTTTTGGCAAAACTCTGTAAACACAACCCAAAGATAAGCCAGCAGTTTTGTGGTGAGTCCATAATTACAAGCCAGTCGGATACAAGGGATTACCTTCAAGCATGAGGAATAACTTCTTGGCGAGCCCTCCCAGATAAACCTCTAGATCATTCTTCCTTCCTGCCAGTTCGCTAGCCTTGTTGCTCAGGGTTATCTTGTCATTCTTCAGTCGACTGACCTCCTTGTTGGCCGCGTCGAGAGCAACTTTCAGATTGGTATTCTCCTCTTCAAGTTTGCTGATTGAAGCCAGCTTTTCTTCTGCGAGTTTCGTCTTGTCCAAAGCCGCTTTCTGCGCTTCGGAGAGGTCAAGGTCCTTCTTCTTCAGAGCATCCTTTAGTTTTTCTGCAAAATGACAGTGAGATCAGACTCAGGAATGGACAAGAAATAAAGGCAGTTGTTAAGGTTCTCACCAAACATACCTTTTGCCTCCTCCTTCGCCTTCATGAAGTTCTCGTGGACAAGCTTCAGATCAAGTTCGAGCTGGATATGCTTGTTCTCCAACTCAGTATAATGAGCCACACGCTCACAAGATTTCTGCGAAAGATCAATCGACAGACATCAAAGATAGGTCACTTCCGAGTGACTAAGAGAAAAATCATAGTATTTCTAAGACTACAGCCGAATCAAAATATTCAACTGTAGTCTCGTGGACTACACCCAGTGGGTGCACTCAGTGTGCCCCCACTGGTTCTATCGGCTCGGGTCGATCAGTCGATCAAAAGAGACAAAAAGGCTAACTGCCAGCAGTTAACCATAGTTTCAAAAAAAAGTACTTCAGACCATACTCGATTGCCAGCAGTTGACCACGGTCTCAGGGACTACACCTAGTGGGAGCACTTAGTGTGCCCCCACTGGTTCCATGATTCCATTCGACCAGATCGAGTGGAGAAAGTAAAGAGAAAAAGTTCAAGGTACAAAGACTATTGTCGACTGCCAGCAGTCCACCATAGTCTCGGGGACTACACCCAGTGGGTGCACTCAGCGTGCCCCCACCAATCCAAATATTCAATCGACACACCCAGTGGGTGTACAGATACTAAGATCTTCAGAAAGAAAAGTTTTCAGGTACCATATCCTAACAGAACAAGCGGTGATCAACTAACCTGGCGTATAGCTTCTTTAGCAGCGCCTACTTGGTCCTCCGGGACGTGGTGGGTGGAGAAAAGGGAAGGCAGATCAGCACTCGACGACGAAGGGCGAGCACTCGTCAGCGGCACAGGAAAGGATACGGTAGCTCGAGTGACGTTGCCCCCTTCCGGAACTAGCATCTCAGGTGCTGATACAACCTGAGCAGTCTTCCCAGCTGACGTCTTCTTGTTCCTCTGCTGCCTCAGTGGCTCCTCATCGTCATCATCAGGGAGGTCAATGATGATATTAGGTGGAGCTACAGAAAAGATTCAAAGTTAAAAATGAAGATCCTGTCGACCGAAAGAGAAACTACAGGGATCATACCAGGGTTGGAAGTGACAGCATCCTCCATTTCTTGATCGTCATGTCTGACTGAGGTCTCAGAAGTAGCAGCACTGCGATTTCAGAAATCAGTCGGTCAGCGAACGAGTCGACCAAGAGTGTATCCATGCTAAACAAGAAAACACAAGTTAAACCATTACCCGGAAATAGTGGGAATCACCATCCTCATCTTCGGCAGGGCCTTCGTCGGTTTTGATGACGCCGCTCGAGGTTGCTTCGACGCTTTCTCAATCGGCGCCGGAGAGGTCGTCCGAGGATGTTTGGTCGACTGGCCAACAGGCACGGCCGCCTTGCCGCGCTCGACTGCAGGGTCATGGGCGAGCTTGGATCGCCTTTCAGTACAGGGAGGTTCGACTTCCTCCTCCTCTTCCTCATCTGAGCCAGCATCTTCTTCACCCTCCTCGCCATCCGATTCCCACTCCTCCTGACTTTCACCCCCGCTCCCTTCCTCTTCTTCGGTCTGTTCTTGCGCCCCGTTGGGCATCGAATACATCTTGGTAGTGATCTGGAAGACAACGAACAAGACAAAAGTCAGTCGACCGATTTGTAGCAAAACAGAATGAAGGAAACAGGATCACAGTCGGAGATACGTGGTCAGACCTTGTCTGGTTCGTAGGACTGGTCGAGTGGCGGGATCCTCCTGGCTCCATGGGTGTTATCTTTGTTCCCTGTGACGGCAGTCATCCACCTCTCTAGAGTGGCATCGTCGACCTCCTCCGGGTTGACCCGAGTGGTGTCTTCGGTACCAGAGTACATCCACATCGGGTGGCCTCGATATTGAAGTGGCTGAATGCACCGTCGAAGGAAAACCTCTAGAAGATCCATGCCAGTCACCCCGTCGCGGATGAGCTGGACTACATGCTCTACCAACACCTTAACCTGAGCCTTCTCCTCCGGGACCACCTTCAGAGAGGACGGTTTGTTCACTCGGTCCATGGATAATGGAGGGAGTCCAGTCGACTGCCCTGGCGTCGGCTGGTCTTGGCAGTAGAACCAGGTCGACTGCCACCATCGAACTGACTCAGGAAGGATCATGGCTGGAAAGGCACTTTTACTCGTCATCTGAACCCCAAGACCCCCACACATCTGGATTACCTGGGTTTTCTCGTCACTCGGACTAGCCTTTTTCACCGTTTGAGAGCGACAGGTGAACATGTGTTTGAAAAGGCCCCGGTGCAACCGACAACCCAAGAAGTTCTCACACAAGGACACGAAAGTGGTGAGATAGACAATAGAGTTGGGTGTGAAGTGGTGGAGTTGTACCCCAAAGAAGTTCAGAAATCCCCGAAAGAAAGGATTCGGCGGTAGAGAAAACCCCCGGTCAACGTGGGTGGCTAAAAGGACACACTCACCCTCCTGAGGCTGCGGCTGCCACTTCTTCCCCGGAAGCCTTGCTGCTCCATGAGGGATCAGTCCTTCGTTGGCCAGGTCATCGAGGTCCTTCTGGCGGATGGTCGAGCGGATCCAGTCTCCCTGGATCCAGCCTTGCGGCAGACCGGCCCGCGACGAGGATCCACCCCGACTGGTCACCCTCCCCTTCGACTTTCCCGTTGCCTTCTTCGCCCGCTCCAGAGCCGCCGCCTTCTCCTTCACCATCGTCGCCGGCGAAGCAGACACAGAACATCAACGCTGGGACGGTGGCAAACACAGCAGGTGAATCTGAGGAAGAAAGAGGGGAAAATGAGGGCGCACTGTTCAAAAACCCCCGTCCGGTGCCTTATATGGAGCCTCTTCCGAGTGGCTTGCTTGAGATCTTGCTAGGAAGAAGAACGATTCCATGAAGAAGACGAACGGATGAAGCCGAACCAAGCGTAGACGAACGAATCCTCACGATCGCAACGAAACAGGAACTATCGAGAAGAAGCACACAACATGGTAAACACACCACACATATACATGACATGATGCTCAACCAAGTATGATGCATGACAAAGCTAGATGAGGCTACGCATGGCAAGAGATGATGCAAACAAGAACAACACATCAAAGCAAGTTTAAATGAGGCCGGAAACAACATATAACAATTCCGGTAAGTCCTCATATGCAAATTTAGAAATTGGCCCATAACTGAATAAACCTTATGTTCAAGGTGTTGAACAGCAAGTTAATATGCACCAAGAAGATCTACACGAGATTCTAGTCAAGTTACATATAAAGTCCATTTAATTCGGAGCTACGACCTAGAAGATATGAGCAAAACAAGTTAAACAAGGCATTGATGCTAAATGCATCCAAACATCAAGAAAACACCTCAAAACAAGGATGCAACATGATAATATGAAACTACATGCAATTCTAAGCAAGTTTCATATAGAGCACACTCAAAACGGAGCAACGGTGCAACACATACACTCTATACAAGTTTAAAGGACAAGCTGTCCAAAACAGCATCTAGGCATCTAGCAAGCATCAAAACAATATGCTACAGCATCCCAACGTGAAAACAAAAGGCATGGGCATGAAGTACAGGTAAAGCATGACAAAATATGAACACTGAGCTATCTCCAGAAAACAATATAACATGCTCAAAAGGGCATGGCAAGATTGCAAATTATTATAGTTTCAGACTTAGCAGAAATAACATCAGGTTGCAATGTTTAGAGCTATCAAACAACATGTTACAGGAACTTAACATGGCAAACAAAGGCATGGTATGCTAGTACCAAGACAAATAACAAAACTCCCTTGCTGAACTAATTCGAAAGATCAACAGAAAATATGGTAGCATCCATACAAACATGGCAAGCGATATGACAGATTCAGACATGGTAGGAACAACAATAAGTAGGCATGTTGGTGAGCTTGTACAACTCACCGCAGAGAAAAACATGGCATGACAAGGTGACCAACAGTAATATGACATATTTATGAAGCTAATCATGGCAAGATCAAGTTCATAGGGTGCATGGATCACTAGCAAAACATATGGCAAATCTGAACTTAATGTTAATAGACTGACAGCAACATTATTTAGCAATTTGAGAGCAAGATTACAACAAGCTATAGCAGACTTAAATACAACCAGGGGCATGGATGGATAGAGCATGGCATGAATAACAAAACATCCTTAGGGAACATATCCATATTATGCATAGAATGACTTGTAGCAGCAGGTTTACATAGCATCATGATATAGCAGATTCAGCCTAGCAAAACAGCAGCAACAAGTACCCTACTTCACGAGCTTGATGCACTCACTACAAGACTCACAAAAATACATGGCAATCACCCCTATAAATATGGCATGATGTATCTCAAAACTCATGTATACATCAAGCTCATAAGATGCACACACAAAATGCAATGAAAAAGACAAATCATCAATTTATGTTAATAGACAGCAGTTAACATCATATAGCACTTTTGCAACGATGATTAGGGCATAAGGATGAGCTCAAACAAGCATGGCACAATGTAAAAAATGTAGATCACATCCTGATGAACATTTCGATATATTATACATGCAAAACGAATCTACGCATGAGGAGATATGGCATGATGAACAAGCCACCAAAATATCACAGGTAAAAAGGACGGCGAAATTTTACCCTCCGGATTTGGGGTCTCCGAGGTCAACAGCGACGCAAGCGGCTTCTTCGGTGATGTGGCCGCGGGGCGGCGCCGGAGAGTGGTCAGGGAGGTCGGGGTCGGGCGGATCCGGCCGGTTCCCGGCGAAGGGCGGCGCAGGGAGGCGCGGGACAGAGGCATCCTGCGGGGAGAGAGAGTGAGGCAGGGGAAGGAGAGGAAGGAGAGAGGTGGCATGGTGCGCGGCTCACCCGCGGCGGCGGGGACGAGGTGAAGGCGGTGGGGGCTCGCCGGACGGCGAGGGCGGCGGCGGACGGGGCGCTGACGCGGGAAGCGCGCGGCGATGCGCTAGGGCGCGGGAAGCGGGGCGCCCGGGCCATCGCGGGCTGCGGCAGCGCGCCTTCGGGCTTGTGCGGGCCCGCGATGGGCCCGGCGTGCCGGTGGCGGGGAACTGGTCGGGTGCTGAAAGCGAGGAGGAGGGTGGAGGCTGCGGCAGGAGGTAGGTGGAGGGGTAGAAAATGTCCAAAAATTGCAAGGGGAGGGCTTTAAATAGGAAAAAGGGGGCTAGGGTTTGAGGGTATTGTAACGCCCCAGATTCAATGTGCCAGGTGTCTGCCAGTTATTCACCGTCATTGCCATGTCATCATGTGCATTGCATTGCGTACGTGTTCGTCTCATGCATCCGAGCATTTTCCCCGTTGTCCGTTTTGCAATCTGACGCTCCTATGTCCTCCGGCGTCCCCCTTTTGTCTCTTATTGTGAGCGGGTGTTAAACATTCTCGGAATGGACCGTGATTTGCCAAGTGGCCTTGGTACACCACCGGTAGAGTGCCTGTCATGTTTTGTCGCATTCGGAGCTCGTTTGATAGCCCAACCCTCATCCATAGCAGCATCGTTTTCGGTTTATTCGTCGGACGTTTTCGGTCCCCGGAAACTGCCGCTGGGCCTCTCTCCTACCTCTCTTCTCATCCCACTACCATCCACTAGGCACAACCAACCCCCCTAACGTCCGGAACCGTCCGATCGAGATCGGAGGGCTCCGAAACGTCAAAACCCCTCAAACCCTAGCCCCCTTTTTCCTATTTAAAGCCCTCCCTTTGCAATTTTTTGGACATTTTCTAGCCCTCCACCTACCTCCTGCCGCAGCCTCCACCTTCCTCCTTGCTTTCAGCACCTGACCAGTTCCCCGCCGCCGGCCCGCCAGGCCCATCGTGGGCCCGCACAAGCCCGAAGGTGCGCCGCCGCAGCCCGCGACGGCCCGGGCGCCCCGCTCCTTGCACCCTAGCGCATCGCCGCGCGCCTCCCGCGCCAGCGCCCCGTCCGCTGCCGCCCTCGCCGTCCGGCGAGCCCCCGCTGCCTCCGCCTCGTCCCCGCCGCCGCGGGTGAGCCCACACCACGCCACCTGTCTCCTTCCTCTCCTTCCCCTGCCTCACTCTCTCTCCCCGCAGGACGCCTCTGCCCCGCGCCTCCCCGCGCCGCCCTTCGCCGGGAACCGGCCGGATCCGACGAGCCACGGCCGGATCCGCCGGACCCCGACCTCCCCGACCACTCTCCGGCGCTGCCCCGCGGCCACATCGCCGAAGAAGCCTCCTGCGTCGCCGTTGACCTCGGAGACCCCAGATCCGGAGGGTAAAATTTCGCCTTTTTTACGTGTGATATTTTGGTGCCTTATTCATCATGTCATATCTCCTCATCCGAAGATCCATTTTGCATGTATAATACATCAAAATGTTCATCAGGATGTGCTCTACATTTTGTTCCATTGTGCCTTGCTTGTTTGAGCTCATCTTGATGCCATAATCATCATTCCAAGAGTGCTATATGATGTTAACTGTTGTCTGTTAACAGAACTTGGTGATTTGTCTTTTTTATTGCATTTTTTGTGTGCATCTTATGAGCTTGATGTATACATGAGTTTTGAGATACATCATGCCATCTTTATAGGGGTGCTTGCCACATATTTTTGTGAGTTTTGTAGTGAGTGCATCAAGCTCGTGAACTAGGGTACTTGCTGTTGCTGTTTTGCTAGGCTGAATCTGCTATATCATGATGCTATGTAAACATGCTGCTACAAGTCATTATATGCATAATCTGGAGATGTTCACTAAGGATGTTTGGTTATTCATGTCATGCTATATCCTTCAATGCCCCTTGTTGCATTTATAGTCTTCTGTAGCTTGTTGTAATCTTGCTCTCAAATTGCTAAATAATGTTGCTGTGAGTCTGTTAACATTAAGTTCAGATTTGTCATGTGTTTTGCTAGTGATCCATGCACCCTATGAACTTGATCTTGCCATGCTTAGCTTCATAAATATGTCATATTACTTTTGGTCATCTTGTCATGCCATGTTTTGCTCTGTGGTGAGTTTTACAAGCTCACCAATATGCCTACTTATTGTTGTTCCTGCCATGTCTGAATCTGTCATATCACTTGCCATGTTTGTATGGATGCTACCATATTTTCTGTTGATCTTTGGAATTAGTTTAGTAAGGTAGTTTTGTTATTTGTCTTTAGTATTAGCATGCCATTCCTTTGTTTGCCATGTTAAGTTCCTGTAACATGTTGTTTGATAGCTCTAAACATTTCAACCTGATGTTATTTCTGCCAAGTCTGAAACTGTTATAATTTGCAATCTTGCCATGCCCTTTTGAGCATGTTATATTGTTTTCTGGAGATAGCTTAGTGTTCATGTTTTGTCATGTTTTACCTGTACTTCATGCCTATGCCTTTTGTTTTCATGTTGTGATGCTGTAGCATACTGTTTTGATGCTTGCTAGATGCCTAGATGCTGTTTTGGACAACTTGTCCTTTAAACTTGTATAGAGTGTATGTGTTGCACCGTTGCTCCGTTTTGAGTGTGCTCTATATGAAACTTGCTTAGAATTGCATGTAGTTTCATATTATCATGTTGCATCCTTGTTTTGAGGTGTTTGCTTGATGTTTGGATGCATTTAGCATCAATGCCTTGCTTAACTTGTTTTGCTCATATCTTCTAGGCCGTAGCTCCGAATTAAATGAACTTTATATGTAACTTGACTAGAATCTCGTATAGATCATCTTGGTGCATCTTAACTTGCTGTTTAACAACTTGAACATAAGGTTTATTCAGTTCTGGACCAATTTCTAAATTTTCATATGAGGACTTACCGGAATTGTTATATGTTGTTTCCGGCCTCATTTAAACTTGCTTTGATGTGTTGTTATTATCTGCATCATCTCTTGCCATGAGTTGCCTCATCTAGCTTGGTCATGCATCATACTTGGTTGAGCATCCTGTCATGTATATGTGTGGTGTGTTTACCATGATGTGTGCTTCTTCTTGATAGTTCCTGTTTCGTTGTGATCGTGAGGATTCGTTCGTCTACGCTTGGTTTGGCTTCATCCGTTCGTCTTCTTCATGGAATCGTTCTTCTTCCTAGTGGGATCTCAGGAAAGATGACTGTCACCTTGTATCTCATTACTATCATTGCTATGCTAGTTGCTTCGTTCTATCGCTATGCTGCGCTTCCTATCACTTGTTCTTCAAGCCTTCCCAAATTGCCATGTCAGCCTCTAACCTTTTCACCCTTCCTAGCAAACGTTGCTTGGCTATGTTACCGCTTTGCTCAGCCCTCTTATAGCATTGTTAGTTGCAGGTGAAGTTGAAGATTGCTCCATGATGGACAGGATTATGTTGGGATATCACAATATCTCTTATATTATTAATGCATCTATATATACTTGGTAAAGGGTGGAAGGCTCGGCCTTATGCCTGGTGTTTTGTTCCACTCTTGCCACCCTAGTTTCCGTCATATCGGTATTATGTTCCCGGATTTTGCGTCCCTAACACGGTTGGGTGATTTATGGGACCCCCTTGACAGTTCGCCATGAATAAAACTCCTCCAGCAAGGCCCAACATTGGTTTTACCATTTGCCTACCACCTATACCTTTCCCTTGGGAGTAATTAACCCCGAGGGTCATCTTTATTTTAGCCCCTCGAGGCAATGCTTGTCTAAGTGTTGGTCCAAACTAGAGCACCGTGCGGTACCATCCCTTGGCAACTTGGGTTACGTCAGTACCTGTACGCTTCGCTTATCCGGTGTGTCCTGAGAACGAGATACATGCGACTCCTATTGGGATTGTCGACACATCGGGCGGCTTTGCTGGTCTTGTTTTACCATTGTCGAAATGTCTTGTAAACCGGGATTCCGAGACTGATCGGGTCTTCCTGGGAGAAGGAATATCCTTCGTTGACCGTGAGAGCTTCTGATGGGCTAAGTTGGGACACCCCTGCAGGGTATAAACTTTCGAGAGCCGTGCCCGCGGTTATGTGGCAGATGGGAATTTGTTAATGTCTGGTTGTAGATAACTTGACACCAGATTCGAATTAAAATGCATCAACCGTGTGTGTAGCCGTGATGGTCTCTTCTCGGCGGAGTACGGGAAGTAAACACGGTTTTGGGTTATGTTTGACGAAAGTAGGAGTTCAGGATCACCTCTTGATCATTGCTAGCTTCACGACCGTTCCGTTTGTTCTCTTCTCGCTCTTATATGAGTATGTTAGCCACCATATATGCTTAGTCGCTGTCGCTGCTGCAACCTCACCACTTTATCCCTTCCTTTCCCTTTAAGCTTTGCTAGTCTTGATACCCTTGGTAATGGGATTACTGAGTCCTCGTGGCTCACAGATTACTACAACAATAGTTGCAGGTACAGGTTATGCGATGATCTTGACGTGAGAGCGATGTTACTTATTTTGGAGTTCTTCTTCTGGTTTTTCTTCGATCAGGGGATAGGTTCCAGGTCGGCAACCTGGGCTAGTAGGGTGGATGTCGTTTGAGTTTCTGTTTGTGTTTCATCCGTAGTCGGATGGTGCTCTTATGTAAGATGATGTTGTATTCGTATGGCATTGTATGCCCTTTTTGTATGTATCCCTGTCTATTATGTAATGTTTATGTAATGATATCCACCTTGCAAAAGCGTATCAATATGCGGTTCTATCCTTGATGGGACCTTCGAGTCTCTTTAGGATAGTATCGCATATTGGGCGTGACACCTACGTACCCTAAAAACATCGAGGAAGAAGATAGATTGGGAGTTCCGCCGCCGCAAGCCTCTGTAGCCACCAAAAACCTCTCGGGAGCCCGTTCTGGCACCCTGCCGGAGGGAGAACCCATCACCGGTGGCCATTTTCATCATCCCGACGCTCTATGTGACGAGGAGGGAGTAGTTCACCCTCGGGGCTGAGGGTATGTACCAGTAGCTATGTGTTTGATCTCTCTCTCTCTCTCGTGTTCTCTCTATGGCATGATCTTGATGTATCACGAGCTTTGCTATTATAGATGGATCTTATGATGTTTCTCCCCCTCTACTCTCTTGTGATCAATTGAGTTTTCCCTTTGAAGTTATCTTATCGGATTGAGTCTTTAAGGATTTGAGAACACTTGTTGTATGTCTTGCCGTGTTTATCTGTGGTGACAAAGGGATATCATGTGCCACTTGATGTATGTTTTGGTGGTCAACTTGCGGGTTCCGCCCATGAACCTATGCATAGGGGTTGGCACACATTTTCGTCTTGACTCTCCGGTAGAAATTTTGGGGCACTCTTTTAAGTACTTTGTGTTGGTTGAATAGATGAATCTGAGATTGTGTGATGCATATCGTATAATCATGGCCATGGATACTTGAGGTGACAATGGAGTATCTAGGTGACATTAGGGTTTCGGTTGATTTGTGTCTTAAGGTGTTATTCTAGTACGAACTCTTGAATAGATCGATCCGAAAGAATAACTTTGAGGTGGTTTCATACCCTACCATAATCTCTTCGATTGTTCTCCGCTATTAGTGGCTTTGGAGTGACTCTTTGTTGCATGTTGAGGTATTATTATATGATCTATCTATGTTATTATTGTTGAGAGAGCTTGCACTAGTTAAAGTATGAACCCTATGCCTTGTTTCCTATCATTGCAATACCGTTTACGCTCACTTTTATTATTAGTTACCTTGCTGTTTTTATATTTTCAGATTACAAAAACGTTTATCTACTATCCATATTGCACTTGTATCACCATCTCTTCGCCGAACTAGTGCACCTATACAATTTACCATTGTATTGGGTGTGTTGGAGACACAAGGGACTCTTTGTTATTTGGTTGCAGGGTTGTTTGAGAGAGACCATCTTCATCCTACGCCTCCCATGGATTGATAAATCTTAGGTCATCCACTTGAGGGAAATTTGCTACTGTCCTACAAACATGTGCACTTGCGGCCCCAACAACGTCTACAAGAAGAAGGTTGTGTAGTAGACATCAAGCTCTTTTCTGGCGCCGTTGCCGGGGAGGTGAGTGCTTGAAGGTATATCTTTAGATCTTGCAATCGAATCTTTTTGTTTCTTGTTTTATCACTAGTTTAGTTTATAAAAGAAAACTACAAAAAAATGGAATTGAGTTTGTCTCATACGCTTCATCTTTTTAATATCTTTCGTGAGTATGATGAAAAGGAAAATTATGCTCAAGTGCTAGAAGAAGAAATCTATAGAATGTTAGATACTAAATCTTTGAATGATGAGCATGATTGCAATGTTGTTATTATGAATTCCTTGAATATCCATGATGCTAATGATATGCAAAGCCACAAGCTTGGGGAAGCTATGTTTGATGAAGATGATATTTTTTGTCCCCCAAGTTTTGATGAGAAAATTTATTATGATGAAAGCATGCCTCCTATTTATGATGATTATATTGATGAAAGTGGGTTTGGAAGAGTGTCAACTTTAGGAAGTAGTGATCCCACTATTTTGGAGGATGTTGAATCTTGTTGTGATGAATATGAAAGTGGATTTGGAAGAGTGTCAACTTTATTTAGTGATGATTCCGCTATTTCGGAAGAGGTTCCAATTGATTATGAGAACAAAGTTGCTATCTATGATGATTATTGTGATGACTTGTATGCTATTAGGAATAATGATAACCATGAAACTTGTCATCATGATTTTAGTTTTCAATTGGATTATGCCTCACATAATAATTATTTTGTTGAGTTTGCTCCCACTACTATTCATGAGAAGAAATTTGCTTATGTGGAGAGTAGTAAATTTTCTATGCTTGTATATCATGAAAAGAATGCTTTATGTGCTGGTTATATTGTTGAATTCATTCATGATGCTACTGAAAATTATTAAGAGGGAGGAACATATGCTTGTAGGAATTGCAATAATATCAAGTTTCCTTTGTATGTGCTTAAAATTTTGAAGTTATGTTTGTTTTGCTTCCTATGCTAGTTGATTATTGTTCTCATAAGTTGTTTGCTTACAAAATCCCTATGCATAGGAAGTGGGTTAGACTTAAATATGCTAGTCATATGCTTCATGATGCTCCCGTTATGTTTCAATTCTTATCTTTTATGTGAGCATCATTGTCACCATCATGCCTAGCTAGAAAGGCATTAATGAAAAGCGCTTGTTGGGAGACAACCCAATTTTTACCCATACTGTTTTTGTGTGTCAACATGATTATGCTATTGTAGTAATCATGTTTTATAGTTTTTGTTTCAATAAAGTGCCAACTAAGACCTTTAGGATAGCCTACGGTGATAGTTGTGTTGATCCTGCTGAAAATCAGAAACTTTTTCACCCAGTAAATTAGTTTTGTTAATTCACAGAAACGTGCTTATGACCTGATTCTTTTTTCTATGGATTGGTACACGAATTTATTAGGACTTCCTAATTGGTTAGAATTTTTGGAGTCACAGAAGTATACGTTTGATACAGATTACTAAAGACTGTTCTGTTTTTGATAGATTCTGTTTTCTATGTGTTGTTTGCTTATTTTGATGAATCTATGGCTAGTATTAAGTGGTATGAACCATATAAAAGTTGGAATACATTAGATATTACACCAAAATGATTTTAGAATGAGTTCATTACAGTACCTAAGTGGTGGTTTTATTTTCTTATACTAATGGAGCTTACGAGTTTTCTGTCGAGTTTTGTGTTGTGAAGTTTTTAAGTTTTGGGTAAGGATTCGATGGACTATGGAATAAGGAGTGGCAAGAGCCTAAGATTGTGTATTCCCAAGGCACCCCAAGGTAATATTCAAGGAAAACCAAGAGCCTAAGCTTGGGGATGCCCCGGAAGGCATCCCCTCTTTCTTCTTCGTTCATTGGTAACTTTATTTGGAGCTGTATTTTTATTCACCACATGATATGTGTTTTGCTTGGAGCATCATTTTATTTTGTTAGTTTTTCTTGCTGTTATTTAGAATAATTTTTTTCATCTTTATTTTCAATAAAAATGTCAAGGATATCCTTTACCATGCTTATGTTGCTACTATACATGTTGCTGTTTCAGAACAGAAAGTTTACCGCTGTTGCAAAAATTCCTTAGAAAAGTAAGAGAATGATATAATGTTGAAACCTTTTGAATAATAATCTCTGATAAATTTAATAGACCGGGAATTTTAATTCATAATTTTTGGAGTTAGGGAAGTATTGGTACTCTTGCATTCTTTACAGACTGTACTGTTTTGGCAGATTGCTGTTATGTTTGCATTGTTTGCATATGTTTGCTTGTTTAATGATTCTATTTGAGGATAGGAGTATTAAATATGCAGAGGAATTTGGTATGCAATTTTGAATAATAATTTTAGTGATTTGTTACAGTAGAAAATGATAAGGTTTTGCATTGGTTTATACTAACCTATCTCACGAGTTCTTGTTGAGTTTGTTGTGAATGAAGCTTTTGAGAAATAGAGAAACCATGATGTGAGAGGAATTAAGGAGACACAAAAGTTCAAGCTTGGGGATGCCCAAGGCGCCCCAAGATAGTATTTCAAGAAGTCTCAAGCATCTAAGCTTGGGGATGCCCCGGTAGGCATCCCACCTTTCTTCTTCAACCACTATCGGTTAGTATCGGTTGAGCCTAAGTTTTTGCTTCTTCACATGAGTTGTGCTACCCTTGGAATGTCATTTTATTTTGTTTTGCTTGCTGTTTTAATGAAATACCAAGATCTGAAATTCTTTATTGAGAGAGAGTCTTCATATAGCTACATAATTATTTAGCTACTCATTGATGTTCACATATTTTTTAAGTAGTTTGTCATTTACTCGTGTGCTTCACTTATATCCTATGAGTAAATTGTTGAATGAATTGATTGTCATAAATCTGAAATTATATATGTTTCATTTGCTTACCCCATGGGGAGTAATGACTTCGCATCTAAGAAGTGGATGTTGTAAATCTATTGAAGGTTAGCAAGCATTGTATTGATCATTTGAACAATTCATGAAATAATATTGAAGGAAGAGAGATTTCACATATAAATATACTATCCTAGACATCTTTTATAATTGTGAGCACTCATTAAGTATGACATGCTAAAGAGTTGATGTTGGACAAGGAAGACAACGTAATGGGTTATGTTTTCTCACATCTCAGTTAAAGTATATTGTCATGGATCATTCAAACACGTTGAGCCTGCCTTTCCCCTTCATGCTAGCCAAAATTCCTTGCACCAAGTAGAGATACTACTTGTGCTTCCAAATATCCTTAAACCTAGTTTTACCATGAGAGTCCACCATACCTACCTATGGATTGAGTAAGATCCTTCAACTAAGTTTTCATTGGTGCAAGCAATAAAAATTGCTCTCTAAATATGTATGATATTTTGGTGTGAAGAAAATAGCTTTATACGATCTTGTTATGGAAGCAATAAAAGTGATAGACTACATAATAAAGGTCCATATACAAGTGGCAATATAAAGTGGTGTTCATTTGCATTAAGGTTTATTGCATCCAACCCTAAAAGCGCATGACAACCTCTGCTTCCTTCTGCGAAGGGCCTATCTTTTGCTTTATGTCCTTTACTTTATGCAAGAGTCAAGGTGATCTTCACCTTTCCCGTTTTCATTTTATCCTTTGGCAAGCACCTCGTGTTGGGAAGATCCTGATATATATATCCAATTGGATGTAAGTTAGCATGAACTATTATTTGACATCACCCAAAGGTGAATACGTTGGGAGGCAACATTATAAGCCTCTATCTTTCTTAGTGTCCGATTAAAACTCCATAACCATTAGTATTGCGTGAGTGTTAGAAATTGTAGAAGACTATATGATAGTTGAGTATGTGGAGTTTGCTATTCCTGAAAATAAGATGAATTGTAATTGTTTGATGACTGAGAATGAAGTTTGCTAGTTTTCAAGAAAGTTTATGGTCTATGCTTTAACATGTGAATAGCTTGTTACTTTACCGTGAGAAGTTTTATGAGATGAACTACTGTTATGACATATAGTCATGCTAGAAAAGGTGATTGGAATTATCATTGATCAAACTTGTGCACCTTCTAGCATTCACATTTCATAAATTCTTTCTTTTATCATTTACCTACTCGAGGACGAGCAGGAATTAAGCTTGGGGATGCTGATATGTCTCCAACGTATCTATAATTTATGAAGCATTCATGCTATTTTATTATCTGTTTTGAATTATTACGGGCTTTATTATACACTTTTATATTACTTTTGGGACTAACCTATTAACCGGAGGCCCAGCCCATATTGCTGTTTTATTGCCTGTTTCAGTATTTCGAAGAAAAGGAATATTAGACGGAGTCCAAACAGAATAAAACCTTCGGCAACGTGATTTTTGGAAAGATTATGATCTAGGAGACTTGGAGTACAAGCGGGGGGAGCATCGAGAAAGCCACGAGATAGGGGGGCGCCCACCCCCCTAGGCGCGCCCTACCCTCTCGTGGGCCCCTCAAGGCTCGCCCGACTGACTTCTTTCGCCCATATAAGCCTACGTACCCTAAAAACATCGAGGAAGAAGATAGATCGGGAGTTCCCGCCGCCGCAAGCCTCTCTAGCCACCAAAAACCTCTCGGGAGCCCGTTCCGGCACCCTGCCGGAGGGGAAACCCATCACCGGTGACCATATTCATCATCCAGCTGCTCCCCATGATGAGGAGGGAGTAGTTCATCCTCGGGGCTGAGGGTATGTACCAGTAGCTATGTGTTTGATCTCTCTCTCTCTCGTGTTCTCTCTGTGGCACAATCTTGATGTATCGCGAGCTTTGCTATTATAGTTGGATCTTATGATGTTTCTCCCCCTCTACTATCTTGTGATGAATTGAGTTTTACCTTTGAAGTTATCTTATCGGATTGAATCTTTAAGGATTTGAGAACACTTGATGTATGTCTTGCCGTGTTTATCTGTGGTGGCAATGGGATATCACGTGCCACTTGATGTATGTTTTGGTGATCAACTTGCGGGTTCCGCCCATGAACCTATGCATAGGGGTTGGCACACATTTTCGTCTTGACTCTCCGGTAGAAACTTTGGGGCAGTCTTTGAAGTACTTTGTGTTGGTTGAATAGATGAATCTGAGATTGTGTGATGCATATCGTATAATCATGCCCACGGATACTTGAGGTGACAATGGAGTATCTAGGTGACATTAGGGTTTTGGTTGATTTGTGTCTTAAGGTGTTATTCTAGTACGAACTCTTGAATAGATCGATCCGAAAGAATAACTTTGAGGTGGTTTCATACCCTACCATAATCTCTTCGTTTTTTCTCCGCTATTAGTGGCTTTGGAGTGACTCTTTGTTGCATGTTGAGGGATTGTAATATGATCTATCTATGTTATTATTGTTGAGAGAACTTGTACTAGTGAAAGTATGAACCCTATGCCTTGTTTCCTATCATTGCAACACCGTTTACGCTCACTTTTATTATTAGTTACCTTGCTGTTTTTATATTGTCATATTACAAAAACCTTTATCTACTATCCATATTGCACTTGTATGACCATCTCTTCGCCGAACTAGTGCACCTATACAATTTACCATTGTATTGGGTGTGTTGGGGACACAAGAGACTCTTTGTTATTTGGTTGCAGGGTTGTTTGAGAGAGACCATATTCATCCTATGCCTCCCACGGATTGATAAACCATAGGTCATCCACTTGAGGGAAATTTGCTACTGTCCTACAAATCTGTGCACTTGCAGGCCCAACAACGTCTACAAGAAGAAGGTTGTGTAGTAGACATCACAACCCCTCAAGTGTGAACCTCGAGGGTGATTCCTCCTATGTTCACCTTGATGATTACATCGAGTGGAACCCACTAAGGGTGATTCCTCGGGGTTTCCTCCTTGATGTTTGGACAAACAGTTACATTGACTTTACTTGAGACTATTGTTAAAGCCGGGTTGGACCTGAGGGGTACCTGCGAGTTGATGTGAAAGTCAGGCGGGCCCAGAGAGCACCCACGAGTTTTCCACGTGGCATGGCCGTGCAGTCTGGGCCCTTGCCGTAAGTCCACGAGACGGTGGGACGGGGTCCCATTATCGTGAGTCTCTGCTTGTTTCCGTGAGCCCCCAATGAACTAACAGGTTTGGGTATCTGTTCTGAGTTGGCCTCTGACCTTTATGCACTAACCACCACACGAGAATAGTTATGGGCCTCGACGTCGCAGTATCAGCCGAAGCTTTGTCAGACGTCTAGTTCAGCATTGTGGCACAGCCTGGTCGGGGCCCCAGTGGAGCTGGCCTGGATTGCCCTGTGCGCAATGATCCGGAGGGCAACGGGCGATGGGCCTAGATCCCAGAGTGCTTAGGAAGTAGACCGGCGGGGACCTCTATGCTGAGCCTAGGTAGGGCTGCGACATGTTGATCTTCCGAGGCTGGGCATTGACTCAGAAAAGTGTGTCCGGCCAGAGTAATCAAGCATGTTGGAAAACGTGGTGCACCCCTGCAGGGAAGATTATCTATTAATAGCCGTGTCCACAGTAACGGACGTTCAGACTTATATCCTGATCTAATATAACTAGAAATGGATACTTGAGATATGTGATGGATATGTGGCTCCGAGATTGCTTTTTCGCAGGGAGTCGGGGAAGGATCTCTGGACGTTGATTCTACAACATGTTTGTTAAATATTAAAATGCTATTCTTTACTCTTCTACATGCTGCAAGATGCTTGGAGATGCTTGAAGATGCTAGTCTTCGATAGGCTAGGACTTCCCCCTCTATTCTGGCATTCTGCAGTTCAGTCCATAGATACAAACCCTCCATTTGATACCAATGCATACTTAGTATAGATTTGATGCTTGCGAGTACTTTGGACGAGTACTCACGGTTGCTTTGCTACCCCATTTTCCCCCTTCTTTCTTCTTTCCGGTTGATGCAACCAGATGGTTGATCCCTAAAGCCAGATGCCACCGTAGATGGATACTACTACGTGGAGACCACCGATAACCAGGAGTAGTTAGGAGGTCCCAGGCAGGAGGCCTTGCCTCTTCAATCGTGTTGCTTTTGTGCTAGCCTTCTTAAGGCATCCTTGTTTAACTTATGTGTGTACTCAGATATTGTTGCTTCCGCTGACACTCTTGTGTATCGAGCTTGTATTCGAGCCCTCAAGGCCCATGGCTTGTAATATAAAGCTTGTATTCTTTTATTTGTGTTTAGAGTTGTGTTATGATATCTTCCTGTGAGTCCCTGATCTTGATCATACATATTCTCGTGTATGATTGAATCGGGGGCATCATAGTGAGGGGGGGGGGGATTGGACATCTGTGTAGAAAGCGCATGCCGGTGAGGGGGCCTTCAATGGGAATCTTGAAAGGTAGCCGTGCCATTGCGTGAATCCAGAGTCATACCCGTTGACGTCCGAGGACGTGATAATACCATGGTTCAGTTAAGCCGAACAAATGGTGTTGTTGTTTGATGTAGGCCCCACGACTAACAACTGTATCTTGAGCGCAAAGTTGTGCTGACGAGGCACATAGAGCGCGACTGTGTTGGTCATGCCATGGGGCGCGTGTCCCTATTTGCAGCGAACGCAGACGGGCTCCCATGACGGGGACTGTGCTCGAGACCATTTAGTTGTATATCTAGCCTTTACAGCAGGCTGATACCTAGGCCCATTGGTGATGGCTTATTCTTCCACTGCCAGGGTCGTGGTATGTTCCTCGGTCCTGAGTGAGCGCTCTATGTTGCCATTGATCATTATGACACCCGCAGGGCCAGGCATCTTCAGCTTGAGGTATGCGTAGTGCAGGACGGTGTTGAATTTGGGAAAGGTCGTTCGGCCGAGGAGGGCAAGGTATCCACTGCGGAAAGGGTCAATATCGAAGATCAAGTCTTCGATGTGGAAGTTGCATGGAGAGTTGAATACAACTGCTAAAGTTATCGTGCCCGAGCAGCGGGCCTCTACGCCTGGAATGTCCCCCTTAAACTAGTGTTACTAGGTTTGATCCTTGACGGATCGATCCCATTTTCCTCATTGTGTTTGCATAAATCCAATTGATGCTATCGCCTCCGTCCATAAGGACTCTTGTGAGGTGGTACCCATCGACAATGGGATCGAGTACCAGGGCCGCCGATCCTCCATGACGGGTACTAGTCGGGTGGTCCCTTCGGTCAAAGGTGATCGGGCAAGATGACCATGGGTTAAATTTTGGCGCTACGGGCTCGAGAGTGTATACATCTTGTAGCGCATCTTTCCTCTCCTTTCTTGGTATATGGGGGGTGTAGATCATGTTCACTATCTTGACCTCAGGAGGGAAAGTCTTTTGGCCTCCACTGTTCAACCTGTGGGCTCCTCATCGTCCTCGTTGCGAGGACTTCTGCCGGAGTCCTCGATCGTGAGCTTGCCGGCTTGTTTTATCAGCCAACAATTATGGTTGGTGTGGTTGGCGGGCTTTTCAGGGGTGCCATGGATTTGGAAGGGCCTGCCCAAGATAGTATCCAACTTGGTTGGTCCGTCCTGGTTCCCTTTAGAAGGCTTTTTTCATGACCCAGACTACGGATTACGGAATCCGACATTAACTGTTGTCTCTTCGACTTCACCGTTGTTGTGGCGACACTTGTTCTTGTTGCCCCGTGGCTTTCCGTTCCCATCCCGGACTTCAGAGGTGTCGGGGGCTTCTGGGTAGGTGCTTCTACAAGCCGGCCAACTATCTTCACCAGCACAGAAGTGGGTCATCAGGGAGGTAAGCGCCGCCATCGTCCTCGGCTTGTCCTGGCCGAGCTAACGTGCTAGCCATTCGTCTCAAATACTATGCTTAAAGGCGACTATAGCTTCAACGTCTGGTCAATCGATGATCTGGATTTTCTTGCTCAAAAACCGATTCCAAAATTGTCAGGCTGACTCTCCGGGCTGTTGGATTACGTGGCTCAGGTCATCAGCATCTGGAGGCCGGACATAAGTGCGTTGAAAGTTAGCTCGAAAGGCATCCTTGAGCTCTTCCCAACATCCTACGGAGTCTTCGGGGAGGCTTTTTAACCAGTGTATGGCTGGGCCCTTAAGCTTTGACGGTAGGTACTTGATGGCATGGAGGCCGTCTCCTCGTGTCATATGAATCTGTAGTAGGAAATCTTCAATCCATACAGTCAGATCTGTTGACCCGTCATATGGCTCAATTTTTACAGGTTTGAATACTTCTATGAATTGGTACTGCATCACTCTATCTGTGAAGCACAGAGGATGAGTGGCGCCCCTGATTCGGGCTACGTCGCGTCGAAAATCATCTTTCATCCGGACATGTTGCAGCTCCCGAGCTTTATCATTTCTATCTAGCCAGGCTTGGTATCCGTACCGTCTAATGGGAGTATTTCTTTTAGGTCCTTAAATGGACCTCGTCAGACCTACCCGAGCATCCAGGTCGTGGCGTAGTTTGTACTCATAAGGTGGTTGTAATGGCTCCTTGCCTTAATGGTGAAGATGAGTGGGAGGCTATTCGGCTCTGTCAGCTGTCCTGTCCGGTCCTCAAGGGGGGAGTCCGGCTATTCTGCCTGAGTGTACCTTGGAGGTGTGTGATCTATGGCCTTGTCATCGAATTGCGGCAGTAGTCTTTGCTTCGGGTAGCTTTTGGTCTGTCGCTCGTGCCGTGCTCCTCTTCGGTAGCTAGGACCTTAGTCCATCTGTTATTAAGGGTATCATGTTCGTACTTTATTTTTTTCCGTTGTTTCTTTAGGCTTCGTGCGGTGGCAATTAGCTGCCATTTAAACCGCTCTTTATCCAGCGGGTCTTTCGGGATGACGAAATCCTCGTCACCCAAACTAACGTCCTCTTCAGAAAGAGGGAGGTAGTTGCTTTCTTTGGAGTCATCAGGGTATTCGAGATCGAGTGGGTCCTCATGCTCCTCGTGGTCGTCTTGTAGTTGTTCGTCGGCGCCGGGATCGCCGAGCACTACAAAAAATACACTTCCGCGATGATACGTGTTTGTCATAGTAGGTCATGTTTTCTGTCATGCATGTACATCCATGATAGTTTTATGACAGAATCAAGATAGTTATTGTCGGTGTCAAAACCGGCGGATCTCGGGTAGGGGGTCCCGAACTGTGCATCTAGGCGGATGGTAACAGGAGACAAGGGACACGATGTTTTACCCAGGTTCGGGCCCTCTTGATGGAGGTAAAACCCTATGTCCTGCTTGATTGATATTGATGATGTGGGTATTACAAGAGTAGATTTACCACGAGAACAAGGAGGCTAAACCCTAGAAGCTAGCCTATGGTATGATTGTTGTTCGTCCTATGGACTAAAGCCATCCGGTTTATATAGACAGCGGAGAGGGCTAGGGTTACACAGAGTCGGTTACAATGGTAGGAGATCTACATATCCGTATTGCCAAGCTTGCCTTCCACGCCAAGGAAAGTCCCATCCGGACACGGGACGAAGTCTTCAATCTTGTATCTTCATAGTCTTGGAATCCGGCCGATGATGATAGTTCGGCTATCCGGACACCCCCTAGTCCAGGACTCCCTCAGTAGCCCCTAAACCAGGCTTCAATCACGATGAGTCCGGCGCGCATATTGTCTTCGGCATTGCAAGGCGGGTTCCTCCTCCGAATAATTTATAGAAGATTGCGAACACCAGGATAGTGTCCGGCTCTGCAAAATAAATTCCACATACCACTGTAGAGAGAATAATATTTACACAAGTTCAATCTGCTGACGTATTTTGTGGCGTGACGTCACACCACTACCAAGCCTTTACTCGAATTGTTTTTATTATACCACCTCCGTGCATTTAGCGAAGCGGTTTCCTTGGCACGTCTTGTTGAAGCAGAGATCGTGTTCCCCTTATTCCGGGATTCCCATCAATACGGACGTGGGTAACCCAACTGCGCCGTTGATTGCGGCACTTGGGAGATAAGCGAGTTTTATCAGGCCGGTGGGGACGCATGGTTTCGTCCGCCCATATAAGGGGATAAAGATCCAACCCTTTTACCTACGCCTTCTTCCTCCTTTGCTTATCCATCTCCGCGAACTCGAGCTCCAGCGCCCAAGTCCGCACATCTCACCTCAACCTTCTCCAACTATGTCCGGAGCAGGAGGCAAGTGGATGGCCTCCTCCGTTATGGAGGGGCACATCCAGAAGCTGCACAGCGCCGGATATCTGTCCAGCGACATCGCGCACCGGCTCCTCGACGAGGGGGAGCTCATCCCCACCCCAGGCCCCATGAGAGGGTAGTATTCCTTTCCAATTTCCTCCGCGGACTGGGCTTCCCACTACATCCCTTTGTCCGGGGGCTCATGTTCTACTATGGCCTAGATTTCCATGATCTGGCCCCGAATTTCATCCACAACATCTCGGCATTTATCGTCGTGTGTGAGGCCTTCCTCTGCATCCAGCCCCACTTCGGCTTGTGGCTCAAGACCTTCAGTGTCAAGCCGAAGGTTGTGAAGGGAAGCCAAGCGGAGTGCGGAGGCGCCATGGTGGGCAAGATGCCCAACGTTACTTGGCTCGAGGGCACCTTCATGGGAACCATTAAGGGGTGGCAATCGGGGTGGTTCTACATCACCGAGCCGCGTGACCCTAAATGGGCAGCGGCCCCCGAATTCAGATATGGCATCCCCATACGGCTCACCTCCTGGAAAGAGAGCGGCCGGACATGGGGTGATTCAGAGGAGCTGACCGGACTCCAAGCCTGCATCCAAAAGCTAGTGAACAAGAAGCTCAAGCTTGTCAACGTAGTCCAGGTCATGCTCATTCGCCGGATTCTCCCGTGCCAACAACGGGACTTCAATATGTGGGAGTTCGACTCGGCGCAGCACTAGACTTTGAGCGGGCTCTTTGACACTATGTACGAAGAGGCCTGGAGGGTGCTATTTAAGGGCGTCGAGGCTCCCGCATCCGCTACCGAAGATCGCGGATTCAGCTCGCAGCGTCCGGCTAGCGAGGTAAGCGATTTTACCCTTTACGGGACACTTGTTTTCCATAGTTTGACTCTATGCGGGATCTAAACTCCCTCAACTTTGACAGGACTGGCTGAGGAAGGCCGAGCAGACTATCTATCCGGCCCCTCTGCCAGAAAACCCAGCGGATGCCCGCTTAACGGGGCTGCTGGTTCCGGCACCCCACATGGTGCCGGAGAAGAAGGCCAAGAAGAAGGCCACGGGCACTCGAAAGAGTTCCCGTTTTCAGGTGTCATCGGACGATGACTCTGAGGCGGACTCCTCCCAGGAAGGCGAGCAGGAGAAGAAAGAGGCCTCTTCCCCAGCGGGGGGAGGGAAGAAAAGGAAGGCCTCCCCAACGAGGGAGGCCGAAGGGTCCAAGAAGGGAAGGACTCTTCCCCCGGACTGCTCTGCCAACACCGGCGACGACGACGAGGATTGGCCTTCAAGGGCCAAGTCCCTGGCAAGATCGTAAGTATCCGGACTCCCGAATAACTTCATGATTTTTCTTTTCGCCACATGGTGTCTTTCTAATGCCGCATACAACCCTGCAGTCCGCCCAAGGATGATCTTCCCGCTTCGTCGAGCGGGTCCTTGGGTGCGTCGGATATGGATTCCCTTCCGACCACCTCCACCCCCCGTGATGCGGACGATGCCGAGGTGGGATCCCGGGAAGGGACCCGCCAGGAGGAGGAGGCCCCGGATGTGCCACAGGGCAACCTCCCGGACTTTGCACCGGACTCTGCAGCGGAACCTGTAGTGGCTCCGGAGTCCGGTGGGCGGCCCCTTCGTAAGAAGGGCAAGACCGTGACGCCGGCGGCCTCCGTCCAACCGGAGGCGCTGGATAGCTTGCTGGAGGCGCTCAACGGCGCTTCCATCAAAGAGGAACACCGTACCATCATGAGTGCGGTGATTCAGAAGGTTCAGCTCGCCAAGAGCGGGCTGACCGAAGCCTGCAGTAGCCTTCTAACAGGCTTTGAGGTAAGAATTTTGATATATGTAAAATAGTACCGCATAGACGGTAGCCCCTGTTGCTCGGTTCGGTGTTCAGAAAGAAAAGCCGGACTGAGGATCTAAAAAGATATACGCAGGAGTCATAAAAAATATGTCAATATGGGATTGCAGGCTGTGCTGCTGACCTCTGCCGCACTGACTGCGGAGGTCAATACTTTGAAGCAAAGCCTCGAGCGGTCCGAGAACAAGCTCGGCCGTGCCAAGAAGCAGCTCGAGGACAAGGAAGGTGAGTAACACCTTATTAAAATTGTACCTTACAGAAAAGGATTTGGTTGCAAGAAGAATGACAAGGATAACGTGGGTATTGCAGGGGCCACGAACGAGGTGGCGGCCCTGAAGGAGGCCGAACGTAATGCGGCCGCGGAGCGCACCGAGCGAGAGAAGCAGGAGGCGCGGGTGGCGGAGGTACAGCAAGAGCTCCAGGCTCTCATGGAAAAACATGAGAGTTTGGAGCGCGACTTGAAGACTCGAGAGTCTGAGCTTGCATCGGCTCTTGAGAGTGCCAAAGCCGCTAAGGCCGAAGCCTACAAGGCCCTCCAGGAAATCGAGGCGTTGAAGAAAATAGCGGCGGGTAAGGCATTTTTCATGCAAAGTAAACATGTGAGTGTGAATTACCTATCACTTACCCGAATTCGGAGCTCTCCAGGAGCGTTCGCAGATCTGCCCTGCAGCGTGTCCGATGTTGCCGCTTTCTATAGGGCCGAGGAGGGGAGCTCGACGGAGAAGGTCTTCTGGTCTCAGTATGCTAAGGCCGGACATCCGGTGCCCTTAGCGACCAGCTGAAGCAGCTGGTCGAGCTCCACAAGGTGGCCGAACAGGCCATGAAGGGCCTCATAGTTTGGCTGTGGCCTAAGGAGGCCATGCCTGGGAGCTACTTCGGCCTGGTGCGGCGGCAGGTGGATGCGTGTCCATGGGTTGAAGTCATCAAGCACTCCTCCTGTATTGAAGGTGCCCGTCGGGCCCTTGCCCGCGCAAAGGTGCAATGGGGCAAGATGGATGCTGAGAAGCTTGTGACGGACGTGCCACCGCCGGGCAAGGAGTATCGCACGCCCGAGATGTATTATAAGAGTGTCCTGAAGGGTGCCCGCATTATTGCGGGTGAGTGCTCCAAAGATGTAATATTTGAGTAGACTCGCATTTTGTTATCCTGTGCGCTGGAAACTTTGTTCATATGCTCTAAGAAACGCTTGTTAATTTAAAATATTACCTTCTGTGCGGCCGTTTATCAAATCTGAGAGATGGCAAGTCGTCGGCTTCAGCCCCCATGCCACGAGTGCTGGGGTGTTCGGGATAAATTTGAGCACTCTTGTTCCCATTTTTGGGTCCATCTAGGGAGGCGCTCAACACGACGAACGAGGCAACCGGACTTATAATGCTTGAACACTCTCACTTAGCCATAGAATTCTATAATTTTAAATTTTGGCGAAGCCCCTAGTGTTCGGAAGGCCGAATTTGGGGCGCTATCCACGCCTGGGCCGGACAAAGCCGGTTCCTCGCTCTAAGCGGCATAAGTCTTTAGGGACTCAAAAAAGACCTGTCGAACCGCGACCGGCTCTCGCCTCATCATGACGGTCAGTTTTAGCTTTCTCCACTGAGGCGCTCGCCCAGCTCAACTGGGGTGCAATCGCAGTGGTTCTCCCAGTGCTACCTTAGCCGATACAACCGAACGTAAGGTACCAAAACATGGGAGCCGGGCAAACCCAACTATTGACCCAAGACATGATTCGGAGCCGATGCATATAATGCTATAAGTTTGGGGTGTCGCACTTGTGAAAGTGTTTGGACTTATCACACCATGATGCGGGAAACATAAGCCCCTGGTGTATTTAGCCGTACCAAAGTGTACAGATGCAACATGTCATAGATGAACATATGTATAAGAAAGAAATGCAATTATAAGCAAAAAGGTGCTGCAGTGTTTATTCAAGAAATACTGCTGTGAATGCAGAACGATACAAATAGTGCGATAAGCAAGGGATGGGACTATTAAACATGTCCCCCTCCAGGGGTAGGCTGCAGAATGGTGTGTAAAACAGATTTAATGCTCGTAATGGAGACCACCTGGATATTCGTCGTAGCCTTTCTCCTTCCCTGGTTGTTGCATCGTGAGTTCGGCGTGTCTACTGCCGGACAGGGCCTCTAATGAACGGGGTCCTGTGGGTAAAAAAAGAAAAAGAGAAAAAAAGAACAACACACTTGAGAGCCCCTGGTGTGGTTAAGCCGCATTCTGGGCCTATCGTGGTCGTGCCCCTCCCCCTACGCCCATGGTATCTCCAGAGCGTAATGATGTACGCGAAGGACTAGTCTTGCAATTTTGCAGGGGCTGGGGTTGGGGCCGCATTGCTACGCGTGCTCGGAACGTGCCAGGTGGTCTTGTTGTAGGTTACTCCGGGCGCGTTTAGTCGTGTCCGGTCGCTTAACGTCCGGACTCGAGAATTGCCTTAAGAGGCTGCACTATACTTCTGCCGCGAGAGCCGCTGTATGTTCCTCCGTTCAAAGAGAGCATTCAGTGTTTCCGTTAACCGTGATGACTCCTCGAGGGCCTGGCATCTTGAGCTTGAGGTATGCGTAGTGCGGCACCGCGTTGAACTTTGCAAACACGGTACGTTCGAGCAGAGCATGGTAGCCGCTGCGGAACGGAACTATGTCGAAGATTAACTCCTCACTTCAGAAGTTATCCGGGGATCCGAAGACCACTTCCAGTGTAACTGAGCCTGTACAATTGGCCTCTACACCTGGTATGACGCCTTTAAAGGTCGTCTTTGTGGGTTTAATCCTTGAGGGGTCTATGCCCATTTTGCGCACTGTATCCTGATAAAGCAGGTTCAGGCTGCTGCCGCCGTCCATCAGGACTCTGGTGAGGTGAAATCCTTCAACGATAGGGTCTAGAACCAATGCGGCGAATCATCCATGGCGGATGCTGGTGGGGTGGTCCCTTCGATCAAAAGTGATCGGGCAGGAGGACCATGGGTTGAACTTCGGGGCAACTGGCTCCATCGCGTATACATCCCTGAGTGCATGCTTTCGCTCCCTTTTGGGTATGTGGGTTGCGTATATCATGTTCACCGTCCGCACTTGTGGGGGGAAACCCTTCTGTCCTCTATTGTTTGGCAGTCGGATCTCTTCCTCGTCATCGCTATGCAGCCCCTTGTCGTTGTTTTCGGCAATTAGCTTGCCCGCCTACTTGAATACCCAATAGTCCCTGTTGGTGTGGTTAGTTGGCTGTTCGGGGGTGCCGTGTATCTGGCACGAGCGATCGAGTATTCGGTCCAAATTGGACGGACCCGAAGTAGTTCTTTTGAATGGCTTTTTCCGTTGACCGGGTTTAGAGCCTCTGAATCCGGCATTGACTGTCGTATCCTCACTATTGTCGCCGTTAATGCGGCGTTTGTTCTTGTTGCGATGCGACCTGTCATTGCGGTCCTTGATATCCGGACTGCCAGAATTTTTGCTGAGGTTGTTGCTGCGGGCCAGCCAGCTGTCCTCTCCCGCACAGAAGCGGGTCATGAGTGATGTGAGGGCTGCCATGGATTTCGGCTTTTCCTGTCCCAGGTGCCGGGCAAGCCACTCGTCGCGGATGTTATGTTTGAAGGCCGCGAGGACCTCCGCATCCGGACAGTCGACGATTTGATTTTTCTTAGTTAAGAACCGTGTCCAGAATTGTCTGGCCGATTCGTCTGGCTGCTGAATTATATGGCTTAGGTAGTCAGCGTCTGGTGGTCGCACATACGTGCCCTGGAAGTTATCAAGGAATGCGGCTTCCAGGTCCTCCCAACACCCAATTGATTCTGCTGGCAAGCTGTTAAGCCAATGCCGAGCTAGTCCTTTAAGCTTGAGTGGGAGGTATTTGATGGCGTGAAGATCATCATCGCGGGCCATGTGGATATGAAGGAGATAGTCTTTGATCCAAACCGCGGGGTCTTTTGTGCCATCATAAGATTCAATATTCATGGGTTTAAACCCTTCAGGGATTTGATGATCCATTACTTCATCTGTGAAGCATAGTGGGTGTGCGGCGCCTCTGTATTGGGCTATATCACGACGAAGCTCAAAAGAGCTTTGTCTACTGTGTTCGGCCCGGCCGGACTTGCTGTGTTCGGCGCGACGGTTGTCATCACGTATCATGGGCCGCCCACGCGATCCATAGATCGATTTTGATTGTCTTGCCTTATCCTCCAATATGTCTCGCAAGTCCAGCGTGTTCCCCTGTGGCCTTGTGCTTTTCGAGGGATGCTGGGGTACGGTTCTAGTGGAGGGCCTAGAGGCCTCTTTGTCGCGGCCACGGGGTGGTCGGTCAGCCGTATTGTCCGCTGGTGATGCAGGTTCATATGCCTCCTCCTCTAATTGGGGGAGCAGCTTGCGTTTAGGGTAGCTTTTGGAGGGACGTTCGAGCTCATGCTCTTCGGCCGCAAGGACTTCAGTCCATCTGTCGGCTAGCAGATCTTGATCAGCTCTAAGTTGTTGCTGCTTTTTCTTGAGGCTGTTTGCCGTGGCCATAAGCCTGCGTTTAAAACGCTCTTGTTCGACAGGATCCTCAGGTACGACGAATTCGTCGTCGTCGAGGCTTGCCTCGTCTCCGGAGGGAGGCATGTAATCCTCTACCTCTTCGTCTGCCGCTCTCTCATGAGGGCTGGCATCTCCGTCCTCCTGTGCTGAATCTTGCTGGAGGGGGTTGTCTTCGGCACTATCTGGGGTGTTATTATCTCCGTTGCCGGAATCTCCATTCTTGCTGTGACAGGATTTAGAGGGGCGCCGCTGAGGACGGCGCTTGGGATGTTTCTTGGAGGGGTCATCCTCCACTGTTCCTTCGCCATTCCCATCCTTTGGGATATCCACCATGTATATGTCATATGATGAGGTGGCTTTCCAGTGCCCAGTAGGCGCTGGTTCTTGGTCGTCTCCGGCATCATCGTCCATACCGTCGATGTCTTCGGAGTCGAAGTCTAGCATGTCAGTTAGATCGTCGACAGTGGCTACTAAGTGGGTGGTGGGTGGGCTTTGAATTTCTTCGTCGTCCGCATCCCAGCCGTCCTGACCGCAGTCCGGCCAGGGCTCTCTTGATAATGAGAGATACTTTAGCGAACTCAAGATGTCGCCAAAAGGTGAGTGTTGAAAGATGTCCGCAGCGATGAACTCCATGATCGGCGCCCAATCGGATTCGATTGGAGGGGGCGCGGGAGGTTCGGAGTCCGGCGAGGAGTCCGGCACCTCGGAGTCACGAGCTTCACGAGGGACAAGGTCAGTATTCGGCTCCATCACCATAGAGGTTGCAGCCCCCGAGGCGGTGTCTAGCCACCCATCCTCGATCTGCGTAGCCGGCTCCGAATTGAGGGTCGGAGCAGACTCGTGTGCGGCCTCCAGGGCACTGTCCGGCTGTAGAGCTAAATCATGCCCATCGTGACAGTGCGGCGCACTCGGCTGTGGCTCGAATCCATCGAAGATCAAGTCCCCGCGGATGTCAGCCGTGAAGTTCAAACTTCCAAATCTGACCTGACGGCCAGGGGCGTAGCTTTCGATCTGCTCCAGATGGCCAAGCGAATTGGCCCGCAGTGCAAAGCCGCCGAATACGAAGATCTGTCCGGGGAGAAAAGTCTCACCCTGGACTGCGTCGTTGTTGATGATCGAAGAAGCCATCGAGCCTATCGGTGATGACACAGAGGAACTCTCAATGAAAGCACCAATGTCGGTGTCAAAACCGGCGGATCTCGGGTAGGGGGTCCCGAACTGTGCGTCTAGGCGGATGGTAACAGGAGACAAGGGACACGATGTTTTACCCAGGTTCGGGCCCTCTTGATGGAGGTAAAACCCTACGTCCTGCTTGATTGATATTGATGATGTGGGTATTACAAGAGTAGATCTACCACGAGATCAAGGAGGCTAAACCCTAGAAGCTAGCCTATGGTATGATTGTTGTTCGTCCTATGGACTAAAGCCATCCGGTTTATATAGACACCGGAGAGGGCTAGGGTTACACAGAGTCGGTTACAATGGTAGGAGATCTACATGTCCGTATTGCCAAGCTTGCCTTCCACGCCAAGGAAAGTCCCATCCGGACATGGGACGAAGTCTTCAATCTTGTATCTTCATAGTCTTGGAATCCGGCTGATGATGATAGTTCAGCTATCCGGACACCCCCTAGTCCAGGACTCCGTCAGTCATACTTGTGTTGTCGTAGATCTTGTTCGCACACAAACACGTCACTGTGTACCCTCGACGCCGGGGGTGATGTAACGTACCTCAAGTCGAAGGAGACCTGACTGGAAGTGCGGTATGCAGGCAATCCGGCGGGCGCTTTCGTAGAACCGAAATCCCACATGCCCGGGAGGGACCCCGTCTGGATGCGCAACGCTATGGGCTGCCCTAGGTCGACCTGATCGCCCCTAGGGCTTCGAGGTTCGCCGCCCTGCAACAAGAAGAACGAGGAAGAAGAAGAACTAGGGTTAAGGAGAAAAGATAAAAGATAAAAGGTGGTAGATGATTTATTCGATTATGTGTTGTTCAATCGGCCGTCACCTCTCATCTATTTATGAGGTGGCTGGACTTCCCATACAAGAAAGGACTCCAAAACCCGTCCAAATCTTTCCAAAATTAACCGAACCCGGATTTAGGCAAATTTGAGACATTAGTTTGATTTTTCACTCTCAAAGGCAACAAACGACCTCGGATGAAGATGCTCCCAAAAGAAAATTTAACTGTTTCGATGATACGAAAACTTTCATGTTGAACATTTTTCGTTTCGAGGCCATCTTCAGGGCTGACTGGCTCGCGCAAGACAGACTATTATTCGCGCTACTTTTGGCTTGTGACAGGGCCGCACTCAGATGACTAACTTTTACATACAATCTCGGATTGAGACGACTTTTATACCAAAATCAACCGTTTTGACGTGACGAAGACAAATTGTGTAGAAAGTATTGTCATTCAAGGTCGTCCTTGAGACATAATTGTCCGAACAGTGCTCTGGACACTACTTCGGCCTTCGTGATGAGATTAGATGGCGATGGCCCAAACTTCAAATATGTTCATGTCGACAATACTGAACTTTTTCATGTAGATCACTTCTCCATTTGAGACAATCTTAATTGTATTTCTTACCATGCCAAAATCTGGTGCCAACACATGTCCCCGTGTTGTTCAGCAAAACTAGTGTGCCGAAAAATAACTTGCACTTAGTTTGTTCTAAGGACGATGTCAACACTCCATTGGCCATTTGCATGTTTTTAGGATGATAAGTACATATAGGCTATTGCTTGTTTGAACCTCTTGATACAAACTTGGGTGAAAACTTCTCACCTTCTATAACAATCTGGTGATAAAGTTACATAGATATGTATCCCAAAACCATCCTCTGAACCATGTTGTCTACCCTTTTGCTAGGATTTTGCAAATAATCACGAATGAACTTCTTCTAATTCTTGCTTGACCTGCATAAAAGTTCCATTAGTGGCTGGAGCGATGAGCTCCAATTCGGCCGTACCTACGTTGGCAAGAATAAGCATCGGCTAGTGATAGATATATGCAATACACCATGATCAACATAGTAGCCGGATGCTTGTTGTGCCAACTCATTTGCTCTTCAACTGTCATGTCCAGATATATGAGCAGTATTAAAGCAACCCAAAGTAAATTTAACATCTAGACATACCTCAAAATAAATTATATGTGATTCGTCAAAACATTGATAACCCTTGGATATTTGTTGCACTTCTCATAACGAATCAACAAACGCCTCAATATGTCTAGCACCTATGACAACCAAAGGCTTGTTTCGCTTTCCAATCAAACTAAGAATGATGTTCGAATACTACACCGGCCATGCTTTGACATATTCTTAGGATGATAGATAAATATCGTCCATTAACATAAGGTCCATGTTAACTTCATCCACCAAAACAAGTATAGCCGAAATAAACAAATGAAATGACAAATCAAATATTTCAACCCTTTGGGTCAGCAATAAACTTGTAGCTAATCAAATATATAGTGATTGGGTAATACCCTTTCCTGATATGAGGAATTATATTGCATCCATGGATCTAAATAAGCCCATGGAGGGTGACTGATTGTACCTGGGGACGAATTCCATGGCAAAGACATCAATGGCATGTTTGACGATTATGCATGATGTGTTAACCGAAGATTTTAATGGGGTGATGCAAACCTTTAGCTTAATTGGTTTTTGGCTTCCATCCTTCTCTTTCTTCACTTTTATAACACATGTTGCAATAGAAGGTTGCACATCATTTTTATTTTGACTACTCCTCTTGGGAACCCATGCCATATTCTTCTTTTTTAACTCTTGTGCATTAAGCTTTTGTAATTCCTTCTTTTTCCAATACGATAAGTTGAGTGGGCACCTCGGTTGTGATTCTGTTTCAACCAATGGCAACTCTTTTTTGGCCTTATGCACCCTCGACTTCATTTCTTCAGATTTGGCACTTGATTGATTCATCTCATTGTCTTTAGTATCCAATGTCAACACTTTAATTGGCTCTTTATCCTTTAAGATCAAATCTGAAGTACCACACTTACGACCATCTTTTTTAATGCGATAGACTTTCTCAACCACCTCCTTATTCTTCCTTGTGCTCCAGACCGATTCTTTTGGAGTGAAACGGTCTTTAACATATGATTGTTTATTGAACGTGGGCCTTTTTGGAGTTGCATGATCTTTGTGAGATGGTCTAAAATAAGATGGAAAATATGCACTAGAATCATACCTGTCCCATAGCGAATATGGATTAAAATTAGCATAGGGAGGTATCCATGGCACTGGCATTGGCGGCCCAAAATAAGGATCTGAATACGTTGCATTGCAATTTTTCCTTTGCCAATATCGGCCATCAAATTTGCTCCTAGGGGGTGATCTTGATGGTTCTGAATTACTTGGCCGATAAGAAATTTTCTCTTCACTTATCTTCTGATACTTTTCCAATAGTTGCGTGAAAGTAATTTTCGGCTTTTTACCATTGGGCTTACCTCGGCCTTTGCTTGCATCAATCCTTGAATTTTCTTGTTGCCCCCATGTCGGATTACGGGTTCCGCAAACCCTTGAGAGGTTCGAACTCTGGGGTGCGTGCGGAAATCTCAACCTACCCAGCCTGCCTACTCGTGATACTCCTAAGCCTAGCCCGACGAGCTCGAAGAGACAAAGAGAAACAACAGTTTATCCTAGTTTGGGCCACCTTGCGGTGTAATACCCAACTCCAGCGTTTTGGTGGATTGCCTCGAAGGGCTGATGATGTACTAGTACAGTGGATGAACTGGCCTCAGGAGGTGAGGTGCTCTTGAGCTCAAGAGACCTGGGGGATGTGAACTAGATCAGCTTGTCCTTTCTCTATGGTGGTGGCTAGTCCTATTTATAGCGGCCTTGGTCCTCTCCCCAAATGTTGGCGGGAAGGGATCCCAGAACGGTTGGATTTGAAAGGGGACAAGTAGTACAGCTTATCCTGACAAAAGTAGTCTTTGCCTGTGAAAAGCCTCTAGTCGTGACGCTGCGGTGGGCTCGGTGATGACCTCCGTCCTGCCGTCCTAGCGGTCTTGGTCTTGTTGCACCAGAACGGAAACCTTTGGCTGATTCCTCGGGACTCCGCAACTGCGGCTTGGCTCCCTTGCACCAAAGAGGAAACCCGTTGTCGGTGTTCTAGATATGAGGGTTCATACATCTCCAACGTATCTATAATTTATGAAGCATTCATGCTATTTTATTATCTGTTTTGAATATTTACGGGCTTTATGATACACTTTTATATTACTTTTGGGACTAACCTATTAACCGAAGACCCAGCCCATATTGCTTTTTTATTGCCTATTTTAGTGTTTCGAAGAAAAGGAATATCAAACAGAGTCCAAACGGAATGAAACCTTTGGGAGCGTTATTTTTGGAAAGGAAGCGATCCAGGAGACTTGGAGTTCAAGTCAAGGAAGCTTTGAGGTGGACACGAGGGTGGTGGCGCCCCCCCTACTAGGCACGCCCCCTGTCTCGTGGGCCCCTCGAGGCTCCCCCGACCGACTTCTTTCTCCTGTATATTCCCATATACAATAAAAACATTGAAGACAACAATAGATCGGGAGTTCCGCCGCCGCAAGCCTCTGTAGCCACCAAAACCCCTCAAGAGCCCGTTCCGACGCCCTGCCGGCGGGGGGATCCCTCACCGGTGGCCATCTTCATCATGCCGGCACTATCCATGACGAGGAGGGAGTAGTTCACCCTCGGGGCTGAGGGTATGTACTAGTAGCTATGTGTTTGATCTCTCTCTCTCTCTCATGTTCTCTCTATGGCACGATCTTGATGTATCGCGAGCTTTGCTATTATAGTAGGATCTTATGATGTTTCTCCCCCTCTACTCTCTTGTGAAGAATTGAGGTTTCCCTTTGAAGTTGTCTTGTCGGATTGAGACTTTAAGGATTTGAGAACACTTGATGTATGTCTTGCCGTGCTTATCTGTGGTGACAATGGGATATCACGTGATCCACTTGATGTATATTTTGGTGATCAACTTGCGGGTTCCGCCCATGAACCTATGCATAGGGGTTGGCACACATTTTCGTCTTGACTCTCCGGTAGAAACTTTAGGGCACTCTTTGAAGTACTTTGTGTTGGTTGAATAGATGAATCTGAGATTGTGTGATGCATATCGTATAATCATGCCGACGGATACTTGAGGTGAAAATGGAGTATCTAGGTGACATTAGGGTTTTGGTTGATTTGTGTCTTAAGGTGTTATTCTCGTATGAACTCTATGATAGATTGAACGGAAAGAATAGCTTCATGTTATTTTACTACGGACTCTTGAATAGATAGAACAGAAAGGATAACTTTGAGGTGGTTTCGTACCCTACCATAATCTCTTCGTTTGTTCTCCGCTATTAGTGGCTTTGGAGTGACTCTTTGTTGCATGTTGAGGGATAGTTATATGATCCAATTATGTTATTATAGTTGAGAGAACTTGCACTAGTGAAAGTATGAACCCTATGCCTTGTTTCCTACCATTGCAATACCGTTTGTGCTCAATTTTATCATTATTTACCTTGTTGTTTTTATATTTTCAGATTACAAATAACTATATCTACCATCCATATTGCACTTGTATCACCATCTCATCACCGAACTAGTGCACCTATACAATTTGCCATTGTATTGGGTGTGTTGGGGACACAAGAGACTCTTTGTTATTTGGTTTCAGGGTTCTTTGAGAGAGACCATCTTCATCCTACGCGTCCCACGGATTGATAAACCTTAGGTCATCCAGTTGAGGGAAATTTGCTACTGTCCTACAAATCTCTGCACTTGGAGGCACAACAACGTCTGCAAGAAGAAGGTTGTGTAGTAGACATCAAGCTCTTTTCTGGCGCCGTTGCCGGGGAGGTGGGTGCTTGAATGTATATCTTTAGATCTTGCAATCAAATCTTTTTGTTTCTTGTTTTATCACTAGTTTAGTTTATAAAGGAAAACTACAAAAAAATGGAATTGAGTTTGCCTCATACGCTTCATCTTTTTAATATCTTTCATGAGAATGATGGAAAGGAAAATTGTGCTCAATTGCTAGAAGAATGCATTAAAATGTTTGGTACTAGATCTTTGTATGATGAGCATGATGTCAATGTTGTTAGTATGAATTTCTTGAATATCTATGATGCTAATGGTATGCAAAGCCACAAGCTTGGGGATGCTATGTTTGATGAAGATGATATGTTTAGTCCCCCAAGTTTTGATGAGAATATTTCTTATGATGAAAGCATGCCTCCTATTTATGATGATTATATTGATCAAAGTGGATTTGGAGAGGTCATGACTTTATTTAATGATGAATCCACTATTTCGGAAGATGTTGTAATTGATTATGAGAATAAAGTTCCTATCTATGATGATTATTGTGATGACATGTATGCTATAAAGAACAATGATAACCATGAAACTTGTCATCTTGATTTTAATCTTCAATTGGATTATGCCTCACATGATAGTTATTTTGTTGAGTTTGCTCCCACTACTATTCATGAGAATAATTTTGCTTATGTGGAGAGTAGTAAAATTTTTATGCAAGTAGATCATGAATAGAATGCTTTAGGTACTGGTTATATTGTTGGATTCATTCATGATGCTACTGAAAATTATTATGAGGGAGGAACAATGCTTGTAGGAATTGCAATAATATCAAGTTTCCTCTCTATGTGTTGAAAATCTTGAAGCTATGCTTGTTTTACCTTCCTATGCTAGTTGATTATTGTTCCCATAAGTTATTTGCTCACAAAATCCCTATGCATAGGAAGAGGGTTAGACTTAAATGTGCTAGTCATTTGCTTCATGATGCTCCCGTTATGTTTCAATCCTTATCTTTTATGTGGGCATCATTGTCATCATCATGCTTAGCTAGAAAGGCATTAAAGAAAAGCGCTTGTTGGGAGACAACCCAATATTTATTATTACTGTTTTTGTGTGTCCACATGATTATGCTATTGTAGTAATCATGTTTTAAGCTTTTGTTTCAATAAAGTGCCAACTAAGACCTTTAGGATAGCTTACGGTGATAGTTGTGTTGATCCTGCTGAGAATCAGAAACTTTTTCACCCAGTAAATTAGTTTTGATAATTCACATCAACATGCTTCTGATCTTATTCTTTTTGCTCTGGATTAGTACCCTGATAGAGGCAAAGGTGTCCCGTCTTTCGATGAGATGATGGATATCGCTTTGGTGGAAGTCGACTTTGACGATCCGACTACGAACGTGCGAGGACGTCGCGCCTTAGAAATCGCTAAACCAACTCCGAGAGGTTATTGACCACGCCGGAGCACGATCAACCTGACCACGAGGGTCTGTTTCCTGCGAGCAAACGAAGAACAAGCAAGAAACTAAGATTGCAATCTGGATATTGCGAATATAAGATGAAAGCTTTATTGATCAAGGTGGGGTTCTGTGACGCCTTTGTCTGGTCGTTGAACACAAACGAAGTACGCGAAGTTGCAGCTATGGCGAACTTTTAATCTAAACAAAACCCAAAGTCTAAACGATGCCCTAAGGGCTGTATATATGGAGGAAGAGGGGGAAATTTCGTGGCCCTTGGTGGAGGGGTCCGAAATCAACCCTATCTCTTGTTTCCCCACACATACGGACTCTAAAAATAGCCTATACTTATGCATTTCGAAATTACATGGGCCTGGCCCAATAATAAGGTGACGCAGCACCTAAAATAGCCTCGGGATGAAATTTATGAAGTGGCATCTTGTATATTTCGTCCAAGGTTTGATGCACCCATTATGGTGGCTTCAAAGTCCTGAAATCATCACTTGTAACTCCGTTCTTGTTTCCCTTGCGCATGCCATCATCTCCATGCTTGTTCTTGCTCCAATGTTCATCCTTCTCCAAGCTAGGCCCTTCATTTGTAAGCAAAACAAATGTATCCAATTTAGGCAGCATCATATTCTCATGAACATTAGAATCATTACCACGAAACGAAAGTACCTGGTAATTTAGTTGGCGTGCACGAGCTCTAGTAATTGGTCCAGTATGTATAGTAGCAGGGGCTGTGGGTGTAACAATTGTATTGATGTCCTCATCATACCCAAAGTGCTTAGGACTTCCTAATTTTGTAGGATTTGTGGAGTTCCAGAAGTATATGTTTCATACAGATTACTACAGACTGTTCTGTTTTTGACTATGTGTTGTTTGCTTATTTTAATGAATCTATGAGTAGTATCGGAGGGTGTGAATCATAGATAAGTTGGAATACAGTACATATTACACAAATATGAATTTAGAATGAGTTCATTACAGTACCTAAGTGGTGGTTTTCTTTTCTTATACTAATACAGCTTACGAGTTTTCTGTTGAGTTTTGTGTTGTGAAGTTTTCAAGTTTTGGGTAAAGATTCGATGGACTATGGAATAAGGAGTGGTAAGAGCCAAAGCTTGGGGATGCCTAAGGCACCCCAAGGTAATATTCAAGGACAACAAATAACCTAAGCTTGTGGATGCCCCGGAAGGCATCCCCTCTTTCGCCTTCGTTCATCGGTAACTTTATTTGGAGCTATATTTTTATTCACCACATGATATGTGTTTTGCTTGGAGCATCATTTTCTTTTGTTAGTATTTGCTTGTTGTTATTAAATATGTTTTGCATCTATATTTTCAATAAAAATGTCAAGGATAGCCTTTACCATGCTTATTTTTCTAGTATACATGTTGTTGTTTGAAAACAGAAATTTTACCGCTGTTGCAAAAATTCCCTAGAAAAGTAAGAGAATGGTATAAAGTTGAAACTTGTTGCATATTGAGCTCTGATAAATCCTATACAGCGTAGTGTTTTTCTCATAATTTTTGGAGTTAGTAAGTATGATGAATCTTGCATTCTTTACAGACTATACTGTTTTGGCAGATTGCTGTTATGTTTGCATTGTTTGCATATGTTTGCTTGTCTAATGCTTCTATTTCAGGATAGGAGTATTAAATATACAGAGACATTTAGTATGCAATGTTGAATAATAATTTTAGTGATTTGTTACAGTAGAAAATGATAAGGTTTTTGCATTAGTTTATACTAACTTATCTCACGAGTTCTTGTTGAGTTTGGTGTGGATGAAGCTTTAGAGATTTAGGAAACCGAAATATTAAAGGAATTAAGGAGACACAAAAGCTCAAGCTTGGGGATGCCCAAGGCACCCCGATATAATATTTCAAGAAGTCTCAAGCATCTAAGCTTGGGGATGCCCCGTTAGGCATCCCACCTTTCTTCTTCAACAACTATCTGTTGAACCTAAGTTTTTGCTTCTTCACATGAGTTGTGCTATCCTTGCATTGTCATTTTATTTTGTTTTGCTTGCTGTTTGAATACAATAACAAGATCTGAAATTCTTAAATTAGAGAGAGTCTTCACATAGTTACATAATTTAGCTACTCATGGATCTTCACTTCTATCTTTTTGGAGTAGTTTGTCATTTACTCGTCTGCTTCACTTATATCCTATGAGTAAATGGTTGAATGAGTTGATTGTCACAAATCTGAAATTATATATGTTGCATATGCTTACCCCGTTGGGAGTAATGACTTCACATCTAAGAAGTAGAGGTTGTAAATTTATTGAAGGTTAACAAGCATTGTATTGGTCACTTGAACAATTCATGAAAGAATATTGAAGGAAGAGAGATTTCACATATAAATATACTATCTTAGACATATTTTATAATTGTCAGCACTCATTAAGTATGACATGCTAAAGAGTTGATGTTGGACAAGGAAGACAACGTAATGGGTTATGTTTTCTCACATCTCAGTTAAAGTATATTGTCATGGATCATTCAAACATGTTGAGCTTGCCTTTACCCCTCATGCTAGCCAAAATTCCTTGCACCAAGTACAGATACTACTTGTGCTTCCAAATATCCTTAAACCCAGTTTTTGCCATGAGAGTCCACTATACCTACCTATGGATTGAGTAAGATCCTTCAACTAAGTTGTCATGTTGCAAGCAATAAAAATTGCTCTCTAAATATGTATGACTTATTAGTGCGGAGAAAATGAGCTTTATACGATCGTGTGATATGGAAGTAATAAAAGCGACAGGCTGCATAATAAAGGTTCATATCACAAGTGGCAATATAAAGTGACGTTCTTTTGCATTGATTTTGTGCATTCAACCTTAAAAGAACATGACAACCTCTGCTTCCCTCTGCGAAGGGCCTATCTTTTACCTTATGCCTTTTTTTCAAGAGTTAAGGTGTTCTTCACCTTTCCCTTTTTCATTTTATCCTTTAGCAAGCACCTCGTGTTGGAAAGATCCTGATATATATATCCAATTGGATGTAAGTTAGTATGAACTATTATTGTTGACATCACCCAAAGGTGAATACGTTGGGAGGCGAAATTATAAGCCCCTATCTTTCTCAGTGTCCGATTAAAACTCCATAACCATAAGTATTGCGTGAGTGTTAGCAATTGTAGAAGACTATATGATAGTTGAGTATGTGGAGTTTGCTAAATCAAAGCTCTGACATAGACCCTTCCTGAAAATAAGATGAATTGTAATTGTTTGATGACTAAGAATGAAGTTTGCTAGTTTTCAAGAAAGTTTATGGTCTATGCTTTAACATGTGAATAGCTTGTTACTTGATCTTCAGAAGTTTTATGAGATGAACTACTGTTATGACATATAATCATGCTAGAAAAGGTGATTGAAATTATCATTTATCAAACTTGTGCACCTGCTAGCATTCACACTTCATAAATTCTTTCTTTTCTCATTTACCTACTCGAGGACAAGCAGGAATTAAGCTTGGGGATGCTGATACGTCTCCAACGTATCTATAATTTATGAAGCATTAATGTTATTTTATTATCTGTTTTGAATGTTTATGGACTTTATCGTACACTTTTATATTACTTTTGGGACTAACCTATTAACCGGAGGCCCATCCCATATTGTTGTTTTATTGCCTATTTTAGTGTTTTAAAGAAAAGGAATATCAAACGGAGTCCAAGCGGAATGAAACCTTCAGGGGCGTTATTTTTGGAACGGAAGCGATCCAGGAGACTTGGAGTTCAAGTCAAGGAAGCTTCGAGGTGGCCACGAGGGTAGGGGGCGCGTCCCCCTACTGGGCATGCCCCTTGTCTCGTGGGCCCCTCGAGGCTCCCTCGACCGACTTCTTTCACCTATATATTCCCATATACCCTAAAAACATCAAAGACAACAATAGATCAGGAGTTCCGCCGCCGCAAGCCTCTGTAGCCACCAAAAACCCCTTGGGAGCCTGTTTTGGCGCACTGCCGGAGGGGGGATCCCTCACCGGTGGCCATCTTCATCATCCCGGCGCTATCCATGACGAGGAGGGAGTAGTTCACCCTCGGGGCTGAGGGTATGTACCAGTAGCTATGTGTTTGATCTCTCTCTCTCTCTCTCCCCCCTCTCTCTCTCTCGTGTTCTCTCTATGGCACGATCTTGATGTACGAGCTTTGCTATTATAGTTGGATCTTATGATGTTTCTCCCCCTCTACTCTCTTGTGATGAATTGAGTTTTCCCCTTGAAGTTGTCTTGTCGGATTGAGTCTTTAAGGATTTGAGAACACTTGATGTATGTCTTGCCGTGCTTATCAGTGGTGACAATGGGATATCACATGATCCTCTTGATTTATGTTTTGGTGATCAACTTGCGAGTTCCGGCCATGAACCTACGCATAGGGGTTGGCACACGTTTTCGTCTTGACTCTCCGGTAGAAACTTTGGGGCACTCTTTGAAGTACTTTGTGTTGGTTGAATAGATGAATCTGAGTTGTGTGATGCATATCATATAATCATGCCCACGGATACTTGAGGTAACAATGGAGTATCTAGGTGACATTAGGGTTTTGGTTGATTTGTGTCTTAAGGTGTTATTCTAGTATGAACTTTATGATAGATTGAACGAAAATAATAGCTTGATGTTATTTTACTACGGACTCTTGAATAGATAGAACAGAAAGGATAACTTTGAGGTTGTTTCGTACCCTACCATAATCTCTTCGTTTGTTCTCCGCTATTAGTGGCTTTGGAGTGACACTTTGTTGCATGTTGAGGGATAGTTATATGATCCAATTATGTTATTCTTGTTGAGAGAACTTGCACTAGTGAAAGTATGAACCCTATGCCTTGTTTCCTACCATTGCAATACCGTTTGTGCTCACTTTTATCATTAGTTACCTTGCTGTTTTTATATTTTCAGATTACAAATACCTATATCTACCATCCATATTGCACTTGTATCACCATATCTTCTCCAAACTAGTGCACCTATACAATTTGCCATTGTATTGGGTGTGTTGGGGACACAAGAGACTCTTTGTTATTTGGTTGCAGGGTTCTTTGAGAGAGACCATCTTCATCCTATGCCTCCCATGGATTGATAAACCTTAGGTCATCCACTTGAGGGATATTTGCTACTGTCCTACAAACCTCTGCACTTGGAGGCCCAACAACGTTTATAAGAAGAATGTTGTGTAGTAGACATCAGGGGTATCCAGCCCTGCCTGCCTGCGGCCCACCGCGTGGCTCCATCAACGGCCTGCTACGGCCCAGCTTCAGCATCAACAACTCAAGACCCTCGCGAGGGGCCAAGCCTCACGAGGCGGAAGACCCCAAGACCCCCGAGGGGTCGGCCTCTTCAGGCTGGCTCCCGAGGGGCGGAGAGTTCTATGCAAGGTTTACCTCATGAGGCTCAGCTGACGTGAGCCATGATGACCAAGGCTAGGCGGGTGCCAGGCGGGTGCAGAGTGAAGGTTTCCTCTTTGGTGCAAGGGAGGCAAGCAACAGGCGCATTCTAGTGCAACAAGACCAAGACTGCCAGGATGGCAAGACGGAGGTCATTGCCGAGCCCACCGCAGTGTCACGACCAGGGGCTTTTCGCAGGCGAAGACTACTTTTGTCAGGATAAGCTATACTACTTGTCCCCTTTCAAATCCGGCCATTGTGGGATCCCTTCCCGCCAACATTTAGGAAGAGGACCAAGGCCACTATAAATAGGACTTAGCCACAACCATAGAGGGGATCGGATCCATTCTGACCCGACCACCTCACCAGCTCTCTTGAGCTCAGGAACACCTCACCTCCCGTGGACAGTTCATCCATTGTACTAGTTCATCCTCAGCCCTTTGAGATAATCCAATAAAATGCTGGAGTAGGGTATTACACCGTAAGGTGGCCCGAACCAGGATAAACTGCTGTGTCTCTTTGTCTCTTCAAGCCCGTCGCACTAGGCTTAGGAGGATCGCGAGTAGGCAGGCTAGGTAGGTTGAGATCTCCCCACACACCCCAGAGTTTGAACCTCTCAAGGGTTTGCAGAACCCGTAATCTGACATTTGGCGTGCCAGGTAGGGGTGCATCAGATCCTCTCTTTTGTCGATTGATCCACCGTCACTCTGACAACTCCAAGGCCGATGCCCCGAGGGCGCATGTCAAGCACTAGGTGGTTCGAGCCTCCACGATGAAGCCTTCCAACGAGGAGGATCTCCACTCTGCCCTGCTCGCGGCCCGCACCCCGCCAGGGGCGGCCAGCCGCGGGGGTCGCGGGGCGCAGCCTTCCCCACTGGCGTCGCGCCGCAACCGCACAGCCACGCGATTTGCGAACTATGCTGGAGCAACCGCACTGCACACGCGCAGGGACCAGGCAAACATGTTGGCCGCGGTCATCATGGCTCGAGAGCTCCTGAGATGTAGGCTGCTGGAAAGAGGCCGCGACGCCATGCTGGAATGGGTCGCTGAGCTACTCGATGTGGCGTGCAGGGGTGCAGCGCCATTCTGCACCCTGCGCACATCGCAGGCGGTGTCAGGGGCGCGCGCCCGCCACGGACACAACCGCATGTCCCCTCCCAGGGCCCCCGAAGAGCCTTTCAACGCCGGCCAGTCTCATGGAGCAGCCCGCACCCCTCCGAACGTGTCACCTCAGCAGGGGAATGCTTCGGGCGACATCACCAGGGGCCGCGCTAGAGCACCGCCCCCTGGACAGCAGGACCGGAGGGTGACTGAAGGAGATGGGAACTTGAGGTAGCCGGGTGGTGTTTCTGGTGCGGCCAGCCCGGAAGCCTACATCCCCGTCGCGATGGATCCAAGGCACGCACTGGGAGAGGGCGCCAGCCGATCCCCCACGTTAGGCTGGGCGCTGGACATACACGAAGCCGAGCTCTCCTTTGAGCCGCCGCCGAGCCCAGCCAATGTCACCAACGGCGACAACCTCTGGGTACAGCTAATGCTACAGGGGCACGCTTACGCTGACCACGGATCGCAGGTGAACCAGGGCGCAGCTACCACTAGGACTCTCGGGACGGCGGATCCCCCGCAGGAGCGCGCAGGACATTGAGAGCAGCACGGGGGAAGTCCAGCGGCAGGGCCTTCCTCGCACTGCACGGAGTAGGGCCCTGCCTAGAGGTAGGTTCCCCGCCGGGGAAGGCACCA
>NC_041381.1:283417294-283481602 GCF_002162155.2 Triticum dicoccoides | reverse complement strand
GGGGGGCCTACGGTCACCGAGGACGCCGCCAGCGTCCCCCTTGCCCCTTGGTCTTGTCCTGGTTTCCGGTCTTGCCAACGGTGGTCGGGGGTGGCACACGGCGGGTTCCTCGTCGGGCGAGATGAAGCAAGGCTCCAGCCTGTGAAGGTCTCCGCTTGTGACACTCTCACATAATAATGAGTGGGGCTGTACACACCCAGGAGTCTCCTGAGCACCCCCCTGGGGCCTCACGGGGGCTCCCGCCCACGTCCTAGTGGAAGCACCATGCTCCGCGCTGGCCATCGACACTATCCCCAATGACTATGCCCAGCGAGTGGAAGCACTTAGCTCCACGCTGGTGAGAAGACTTGAAGACTAGCTAGGCGCCGGACGCGGTTATTTGCTTTTGCCTCCTTTATGTACTTGTTCGTTGGCTTTTGGAAGCAGTTTGGTTCTCGTGCATTTATAAAATGGGGGGAGTTTTCTCGTCTTGTGTTGCTCTCTTGCCTTCAGTTCTTGCATTCTTTCTGGAGCTCTTTACTGTTGCCCTGCCCTCAAGCGCCACACGAGCGGGGGCTGGGTATGGTGCACGCTCTGGCGTCAATCGTCCCTCCCGGGGGCTCAAGGGTGCGGCCGCCATGCACGCCCACCTCACCACGGTCTGGCAGTTGGTTCCTCACGAGGAACTCTAGGACAGGCCAGCAGGCCCCTCGGGAGGCACGGAACCTCGCGAGCCCGCGGCAGGTTAACCTCAAGAGAAGAAATGTCACTGCGACACCAGGGCTCACACGAAACCCGCAGAACCAAAGATAAGTCATAACGACTGCCTTGCTTGGGAGTCTGCATCCCTGCTGAGACGCTCTCCGGGTGCAATTTCAAAAGCATTTCACAATCTCATACATCATAAGGGGCCCCCCTTTTAAAAATGCTCTCACAAGGATGGGTTCAAGTTTTGTGTCACACAGGTCAAAGTGAAAAGAAACACAGGCCTAGCTGGGCGCGCCTTCTTCATCACCTCCATCTGCGCTGCTTGCGTCGTGGCTGCCATCCTCCTCGTCATCGCCACCCGCGCCAGCTTCTTCGGCCGCGATCACGACCGTGTCATCCTCCGGAGCAAATTCTGCTACCAAGGCGTCCACATGGTCATCCACCCACCCGGCCAGGTTGTCCTGAATAACTGGGGGCACGGGGGCTAACGCAGCGTCGAAGTCGAAGTGAGGATCGCGGTTGAGGAGGTGGCTGAAGACACGTGAGAATGCAAACCCACGAAGATCCCGGCTCTTCTCCGCTACAAGCTTGTGTGTCCTCGTGGCCTGATTCTCCAGGCGGGTCACAATGCTGGTGAAGAATTTCAGGTGGCTGGCGTAATCATTCTCATGCAGATGAGGAGCGCTCTCGTCACAGATGGTGCCCAAGGCGGAGTTAGCTCTGAGTCTGAGGCCCTGGAGCATCGAGACGTGCTCGCGCTGCAGCGTCCGACGGCGATTCGCTTCGTTCACGGTCCTCTCCTCCAGGGATGCGGTATCCTTGATCTGCTGCTGAAGGGAAGACAGTTCAGCGTGGGTGGAGGCCAAGGCAGATTCAGAAGAAATCGGGGCTTCTTGAGTGGCGCTCTCGCGTTGCTCTGTGGATTGCAGCTTCGCCATTAGGGCAGAGGTCCTACCTTCAACTTCGGCCTTGAGCAGCTCCAGATACAAGCGGGGCCCCTCAGCCAAGTCAGCACGCGCCTTCGCCACCCTCTCCTCCACCTCCAGCTGGACATGAGCTTCTCGGGCGGCGACGGCATTCTCAACTGCGGCGGCCTGATGCTCCCTCACCTCCAGCCTCTCCAACGCCATGCTGGGCTCCGCGACCCCCAACGTCAAGTCATCGTGGCGCCTCAGGAGCTCTGCCTCGGCAAAGGCCGCCTCGTCTGGTGAAGAGGCTAGAAGGATGCGGCGCTCTTCAACTTTTCGCTCAAGGGACGCATTCGAAGAGAGAAGCTCCCGCTCCCGCTCTTCGGCCGCCTCGCGACGACGATTGGCGACTTTGGCCTCTGACATGGCACGGGCGCAAGCCTCGCGAGAAGTCGCAAGCGAGGCTGCCGCAAGCGCATCAGCCTCGTCGCGCTGAAGCCTCCCGAGGTTGATGGTGACCTTCAGCTTCTGCCACTCATGCGGCAGGCGGCGACCTTCCGCCTCAAGCCTGGTGTTGACATTAGCGAGCTGCTCCCAAAGCTGGATCATCGCACACATCGCCTCACCAAAGAGCTCTAAGCGCACGGTGCTACATCCACAAGCAAGCGCAAGCGCATCTCCAAGGCCCCCTTCGGCCTCGGGGGCTCCCGAGGAGGCGCAGGGCACCCCGTCTGCCACCGGCCAGGGGCTGGCCGATGTAGCCTCGCAACCTGAAGACAAAGGCCACCCAAGGGATGCCCCACTGCTAGCAATGACTAGAGGAAGGATCGCCGGTGCGTCACCTGTCTCGTAGGTTGAGCCACGGAGAGAGGGAACAGGGAGCTCGGGCCCGGGCCTCCCTTGCGGCATCATGGCAGCCGGGGTCGGCCCCACGCCCGGTGCAGGACCTGGGTGCTTGGGGCTGCGTGCCGGCATCAAGCTGGAATCCTTGGAGGCATTCGCCTCCTGAGGTTTCGTCTTCGCGGGAGCCCTGCAAGGCCTTGGTCAGGAGAAAGGCGCGGCACGCAAGGAATCAAGGGCAAGGGTACTTACTCATCGATAGCCACGTATCTCCTCAGCTTCAGCGGCCGGCGGGTGCCATCGCTGCGGCACGGAGATCTCTTCCTCTTCAGGAGGGATTCAATGCTCAGGCGGGGCCGACCAGACCCCGGCGGGCAGTCCTCCAGAGGAAGAGCGCTCGGCGAGGCATCCGGGGCAGAGGCCCCAGGAGCAGGGGCGCCTTGCGGGGTCTTTTGGCTAGCGGCTCCGGAGCAGTCGGCAGGCGCCTCGTCATCGGCGGCCACCTCAAAGCCATCTTCCCGAGCTTCAAGAGCCACGGCCCCCAGGGCGTGGGGTGACTTTGGCTCCACGAAGGCCCCCTTCTGGGCCTCAGGAGCCCCGATCTCCTGGGCCACCATCGGCGCCAGGCATCTGGAGGAGCCCTTAACAACTGCCGGAGGCGAGCGCCCCCCTGCTTCCACACTTGTGGTGGACGCGTCAGGATCGAATAGAATAGGAGCCACAAAGACGGGGTTCTTGCGGGGCCCCCCAAGGCCCTCCGAAAGCAGCCCCCACTATCCGCACTTGCCCTTTGGTTTCGCCTGGAAGCCAAGTCTGAGCGCGCCTTGGGCCCGGGGGCTACTGTCGGCATTCTGGATATGGGGGTATCCAGCGCTGCCTGCCTACGGCCCATCACGTGGCTCCATCGACGGGCTGGTACTGCCCAGCTTCAGCATCAACAGCTCAAGACCCTCGCGAGGGGCCAAGCCTCGCGAGGTGGACGACGCCAAGACCCGTGAGGGGATCAGCCTCTTTAGGATGGCTCCCGAGGGGCGGAGAGTTCTATGCAAGGTTTACCTCACGAGGCTCAACTGACGTGAGCCATGACGACCAAGGCCAGGCGGGTGCAGAGCGCAGGTTTCCTCTTTGGTGCAAGGGAGGCAAGCCACAGCCGCGGAGTCCCGAGGAATCAGCCAAATATTTCCATTCTGGTGCAACAAGACCAAGACCGCCAGGACGGCAGGACGGAGGTCATCGCCGAATCCACCACAGCGTCACGACTAGGGCCTTTTCGCACGCGAAGACTACTTTTGTCAGGATAAGTTGTACTACTTGTCCCCTTTCAAATCTGGCCGTTGTGCGATCTCTTCCCGCCAACATTTGGGAAGACGACCAAGGCCACTATAAATAGGACTTAGCCACCACCATAGAGGGGGATCGGATCCATTCTGACCCGACCACCTCACCAGCTCTCTTGAGCTCAAGAACACCTCACCTCCTGAGTACAGTTCATCCATTGTACTAGTTCATCCGCAGCCCTCTGAGGCAATCCACCAAAATGTTGGAGTAGGGTATTACACCACAAGGCGTCCCAAACCAGGTTAAACTCCTGTGTCTGTTAGTCTCTTCGAGCCCGTCGCACTAGGCTTAGAAGGATCGCGAGTAGGCAGGCTGGGTAGGTTGAGATCTCCGCACGCACTCCAGAGTTCGAACCTCTCAAGGGCTTGCAGAACCCGTAATCCGACACCCATGCTCTGCCCCCGGTGGCGCCCTCCTGGCGCCCGCCAGGCCTTGGTCATCATGGCTCATGTCAACTGAGTCTCGTGAGGTACACCTTGCATAGAACTCTCCACCCCTCGAGAGCCAGCCTGAATAGGCCGATCCCCTCGGGGGTCTTGGCGTCGTCCGCCTCGCGAGGCTTGGCCCAATCGTGAGGGTCATGAGCTATTGATGTCGAAGCTGGGCCGTACCAGGCCGTCGATGGAGCCACATGGTGGGCCACAAGCAGGCAAGTCTGGATACCTCCATATCCAGGACGCCGACAGTAGCCCCCGGGCCCAAGGCCCGCTCGGACTTGGCTTCCAAGTGAAGCCAAAGGGCAAGTGCGGAGCGCCGTGGGCCCTAACCTCCTGCGACCATGATGACGCGTGGCGATTGATGGGACGTGGGTGTCTCCGCTTCCCCACGCTGCCTCGGCAACTGTTTCCATCTAATAAAAGGGCTGCCATCTGCCGCCAGGCTTTCATTGCCTCCTCTTCGTCTTGCTCTAGATCCCCTTCTCTCAACTGCGAAAAAACTCACCAGATCTGTCAATTTCCTCATCCAATCTTCTGCCCAATGGCTGCTGAGAAGACCAAGGCCTCAGCCTCGGCTGCCGGCTCTGCCTGGTACGAGTCAGTGCTGTTCGGGCCCTCCGTCACCGAGGAGAAGCTCCAGACCGTGCTTCTCCTTACGGCGAGCGAGGGCAACGAGTCGAAGGAGATTGTGCTCTGGTTCGCCGCCACCACGCCGAAACCTGCGAAAAGTACCTTCTACCCCTTCTTCTTGCACAACGTCTATTCGGGGCTAGTGCCTCCATTCTCCCGCTTCTTCTATGTTGTTCTTCACCATTATGGCCTCCACACGCTCCACATTCACCCCAAGTCCATCCTTCTGTCCATCTTTACCTTCTACTGCGAGGCATTCGTGGGGGTGATGCCCTCCGTCGCCATGCTCCACCACTTCTTCTTCCTCCGCATGACTGGCGACCCACCGGGTGCGTCGGCTTTGTTGCAGCCCGGGGCGGTAACGCAATCTCCCGCATCGGAAGAAGGTGGAGGATGCCCTGAAGAGGTGGGTTCTGATGGATGCCAAGTGCTCTCAGGACTTGCTGGAGCTTCCGACCGAGTTCCCCTCCTCCGGGAAGGTGTGGCTCTCTGAAAAGATCAACAACCCTTCCCTAAAGCCGTTGGTGAAGAAGATGGAGGAGGACCTAAAGAGCGAGAAACTGACGGGCGCCATGTTCATGAAGGAGTTCTTGACGCCGCGCCTAGCACCGCTCCAAGATCGCTCCCACCCCCTATGGAAGCTTGGGGGTACCGATGACAATATCCGCCTGCGCCAGGACAACCTTCCCGAGGAGGAGCTGAGCAAGGCGTTGCTCTACTTGACTGGGAAAGACCCGAGCGGTCCTCCGGGGGATTGGCTCCCGCTGTACTGTCGAGTAGATGGGGAGGAGGTTGCTGCTGCCATGCCGGTCTTCGACGAGTTTGGGCTCGTGCGGGCAGGGCCTCCCCCGCTGCTTACGTCCTTGGTGGACCTGTCCTCCGACGACCAATCCTCCGAGGCCATCGAGGACGAGGTTCTGGAGGAATCCTCTGCCCCGAGGCAGAGGGAACTCCTCGGCGACTTCCCTGACAACGATGACGACAATGCGCCTCCGGTGGTGGAGATGGCTCACCTCTCTGGGGTCACCACGAGATCCGGGGTGGCCTCCTTGAAGTAGCCAAAGCAGATGGCCGCGAAGAAGGGCAGGACTGCGCTGATCCCCCAGGGCAGTGCTCCTCCTTCGCCAGCTGTGTCCCAGGTGGCGCCGACCGTGAGTTCTCCTGCTCCCAAGAGTGCGGCTCCGACTGCCCCAGCTCGGTCCCCATTGCTAAGCCTGAAGAGGAGCTATGCCTTCGTCGACCAGTAAGTCTTCTCCCTGGTCCTATTGTTGATTCTTGATGCGATGCTTAGCATCCTCATCTGTTATTAGGAAGCAGTCATCAAAGAATCAGAAGGAGGGCGCGGAAGTGGCTGTGATCAAGCGTGTCGAGGTGGTAGCCGCAGCCCTGGCGAAGGAGAACGCTGCGGCCCCTGCGGCTCCGGTGGTGATGCCGTCTCCCCAGGGCGTGGAAGCCCGTCCTCAGGAGGTGCCAGCGCCTTCAGTGGGGCTGACCCCTCCTGCGCCCATCCTTGCTGCGGCTGCTGATGTCGCCCAGCCTCCGGAGCCCCCGGTCCTTCCTGTTGCTGAGGCTTCTTCTGTCTTGGCATCGAGGACGTCTTCTCCCCTGCCTGGCATGCAGTCGGGCCATGGCACTCCTGCCACCTCTGGGGCCCTGGAGGAGGCAAGGGCGGTGCTGGACCTCCTCCAGGGTGAACTTCGGGGCCGGGACCGGCGCGCGGCATTGGGACGCCTAGGGCTAATTTCTGGATGGCTCCAGGCCGACGCGTCTGTCCGAGCATACTGGGGATTTGCGGAGGAAGCCCAGAAGGTGCTTGTGGTGGCTGCCACCGAGCGCGACCTGGCGCGGAAGTAGGCCACGGAAGCCGACGACCGGTGCCGCACGGTGGAGGCTAAACTGAAGGCCCTTCAGGATCAATAGGCCGCCTAGGTGCGTCAGCTCCAGGAGCGTGAGGAGAAGCTGAAGGCCCAGGAGGCTGTCATTGCCGATCAAGACGCTAAGCTCAAGAAGGCGATCCTGGAGTAGGCTGCGGAGCGCGACCGCCTGAAGAAGCTGAAGGAGGAGGCGGAGGCGGCCCAGGCGTCCCTTGCCGAGGCCAAGAAAGCGGCCACCATGGAGCGCAGTAACCTTGCCTCCCTCGAGGCGAGGTTCCACAAGGCTCAGTGGTCGCTCTTCGGGGACGATTCCTTGAAGAAGGCGACGGTGACGGCCCCGAGGGAGAGTCCTGCTGGTCTGCTCCCTGAGGTCTTGGCAGTGCTCGAGGATGCTGTCGATGGGTTTGTCTCTTTGGTGGAAGGCGAGGCATGCTTGATTTCTTCCTCAGCCCTTACGTGCGTCTTCAGCCACCTCTATCTCCGGGACGCCAGCTTCGACTTCTCCTCCTTCCTCGCTCCCGTGGACTCCGACTCCCAGGACGCTGCTGTTGCTGCCGTGAAGAGCTCCATGGACGCCATGCTAAGCAAGTTCCTGGTCATCGGTCCTATGACCGGGCCGAGGGGACGGGCGACGCGCCTAGCGACGGGGCTCTACTGGCGGGTGACGGCGGCACCCAGGTTTGAAGAGGTGGCTTGGTGACGCTGCTCCTTCCTGTTCGTCCCGTATCATGTAGCATGCCTTGGGGAGGCGTTTAAAACTATTTGCTTGGAACAATATGTTTTGTATAATTAGATTATGGTCCTTCGATTTTTTTCCATTTGCTCTATTATTCTGTGTCGGCAGAGCCCGGCCCCGTGCATACCTCCGCCACCGTTGGGTCGTCTGGATCACCAGGACGAGCCCAAGGGGTGAGGGGCTACGTGACCAGTTAGGCTCCTGAGACGCGATGCTTAGGAGTCCTCCTTGACACGTGAACAACTTAGGAAAAGTGTGAAGGCAAGCCTTGATGTTCTGCGTCGACAGGGCCCGCCCCCGCACATACCTCAGCAACCATTGGGTCATCCGGATCGCCAGGATGAGACCAAGGGGTGAGGGGCTATGTGGCCAGTTAGGCTCCTGAGACGCGACGCCGAGGAGTCCCCGTTGATGTATGAACGGCTTGAAAAGGGGGGAAAGTCACGCGTTGGTGTTCGGCATCGGCAGGGCCCGGCCCCGCGCATGCCTCAGTCGGACGCTGAGAAAGGAAAGGCTAAACAAAGAAAGCCCTAAGGCGTACGAACCCGGGGCCAGCGCCGCATCCTCAAGAAACGCCTCAAGGTGGCCCGACGCTTCACCAGTTCCCCCGCAGGCAATCTCAGACTGCGGCCAGTCTTGAGTCCAAGTTCAGCGGCCCCCAGACTCACTCTGGGCTCCTCTCCAGCTCCACCGGAGCGCTACGGCGGAATGTACCACTGACATCCTCGACCCGAGCACGACGATGTGGGGGCCGGTCGTAGCCACCACTGCTCGAGCTCTCATCCGAGGAAGAGCTGCCGTCGCGGGAGGTGGAGCGCGCGCCGCCAAGACCAAGCTCACATTCGCCACCCTCGTCGTCGCTGTCATCCTCTAGGAAGCATCCCGTGCGGCGGCCGTCCTCCCTAAAAACCCTCACATAGAGGGTCGCCAGACCATCGTACTTAAAGTGGAGGGTGCACCTTCCACCCAGGCCTCGCGCACGGGCGAACGTCTGCCAGCCGCGGGTCAGGACCACGCTACCTAAGGGGGTGACCTCGGCCCCTACCCATGAAGCTCTGCTGCACCAGCCGTCGGCCTGCAGCCAGAGACCATCAAGCCCCGGGAAGGAAGCTCACCGGAGAAGAAACGTGGAAGCCCGAGCGAGGTGCCGGCTGGGCTCTCTGACCACACCAAGAAATCAGGGAGCACGTCCAGCAAGGAGAAGCGCGGCCGAGGCAGGCGCACGATCATGGCGCGCCTCCCCTCGTCATGCCGGCTACTCGGAAGCAGGTGGCCCCTGCCGCGAGAAGAGGTGCCGTCGCGGGCACCAAGAGAATCGTCGGCTCTGGAGAGTGCGGGCCCACGCCCCCTAGGGGCCGCTACAGGAGCCGCGGGATGTTTGTGGCGATGGCCGCGGCCTCTCTTGGGAGGCGGAGAGGCTGGTCCCTCCTTGGAAGCCTTTCCCTTCTCGGCCGCCGAAAACCTCCTCGACGATGCCATGGAAGTAAGATGAATAAGGAGAAGAAGCGGGCGGGATCAAGATGAAGGAGAGTCGGGCAGGGGGCTCTGCCCCTCCCCCACATTTAGAGCCAAGGAAGGCCAACCACCAGCCTCCACGACCTTGCACCATCATGATCTTCTGCATGCCGTATCGTTCCGTCAAGTCAAACAGTTGCCAAAGCGGCATGGGGAAGTGGAGTTTCCCACGTCCCATCAATCGCCATGCGTCATCAAGGCCGCAGACAGCTAGGGCCCGCGGCGCTCCGCACTTGCCCTTTGGCTTTGCCTGGAAGCCAAGTCCGAGCGCGCCTTGGGCCCGGGGGCTACTGTCGGCGTTCTGGATATGGGGGTATCCAGCCCTACATGCCTGCGGCCCACCACGTGGCTCCATCGATGGCCTGGTACGGCCCAACTTTCACATCAACAGCTCAAGACCCTCGCGAGGGGCCAAGCCTTGCGAGGAGGACGATGCCAAGACCCCCGAGGGGATCGACCTCTTCAGGCTGGCTCCCGAGGGGCGGAGAGCCGGTCCGGGCCCCGAAGTTCACCCTGGAGGAGGTCCAGTGCTGCCCTTGCCTCCTCCAGGGCCCCGAAGGTGGCAGGAGTGCCATGGCTCGGCTGCATGCCGGGTAGGGGAGAAGACGTCCTTGACGCCAAGACAGAAGAAGCATCAGCAGCAGGAAGGACCGGGGGCTCCGGAGGCTGGGCGGCCTTAGCAGCCACATTAAGGATGGGCGTTGGAGGGGTCAGCCCCGCTGAAGGCGCCGGCACCTCCTGAAGACAGGCTTCCACGCCCTGGGGATCTCATGAGCCGTTTTAGGGTCCCTAACCGCATCATCACCAACAACGGCTCGCAGTTCACTAGCAACCTTTTCAAAACATACGGTGCTAACCTTGGAACACAGATATGCTATGCCTCAGTGGCGCACCCAAGGAGAAACGGCCAGGCCGAGGGGCCAATGCAGAAGTCCTGAGGGGCCTCAAGGCAAGGACCTTTGTAGGACCTTGAAGTATGTCTAGAGGGGGGGTGATTAGACTACTTGACCAATAAAAACTTAACCTTTTCCCAATTTTAGAGTTTGGCTGATTTAAGCTATTTTAGGACAAGTCAAGCAATCATCACACAATTCAAGCAAGCATGCAAAGAGTGTATAGGCAGCGGAAATTAAAGCATGCAACTTGCAAGAAAGTAACGGGAAGGGTTTGGAGGATTCAAACGCAATTGGAGACACGGATGTTTTTGGCGTGGTTCCGATAGGTGGTGCTATCATACATCCACGTTGATGGAGACTTCAACCCACGAAGGGTAACGGCTGTGCAGTCCACGGAGGGCTCCACCCACAAAGGGTCCACGAAGAAGCAACCTTGTCTATCCCACCATGGCCGTCGCCCACGAAGGACTTGCCTCACTAGCGGTAGATCTTCACGAAGTAGGCGATCTCCTTGCCCTTACAAACTCCTTGGTTCAACTCCACAATCTTGTCGGAGGATCCCAAGTGACACCTAGCCATTCTAGGAGACACCACTCTCCAAGAAGTAACAAATGGTGCATTGATGATGAACCCCTTGCTCTTGTGCTTCAAATGATAGTCTCCCCAACACTCAACTCTCTCTCATAGGATTTGGATCTGGTGGAAAGAGGGTTTGAGTGGAAAGCAACTTGGGGAAGGCTAGAGATCAAGATTCATATGGTAGGAATGGAATATCTTGGCCTCAACACATGAGTAGGTGGTTCTCCCTCAGAAATGGTAAGCTGGAAGTGTAGGTTCGTTCTGATGGCTCTCTCCACGAATGAAGAGCAGGTGGAGGGGTATATATAGCCTCCGCACAAAATCTAACCGTTACACACAATTTACCAAACTCGGTGGGACCGAATCGTTAAACTCGGTCGGACCGATTTAGTAAACCTAGTGACCGTTAGTGATTTTCGGTGGGACTGACATGCATCTCGGTGAGGCCGATTCGGTTAGGGTTAGGGCATAACGTAATCTCGGTGAGACCGATTACACAAACTCGGTGAGACCGATTTGGTAATAAGCTTTCCAGAGAGTTGGTCAGGTAAACTCTGTGGGACCGATTTTCTCTTTTCGGTGAGACCAAAATGTTACAAAAAAGAAACAGAGAGTTTACATTGCAATCTCGGTGGGACTGATCGCTCACTTCGGTTGGACCGAAACGTTACGAAGGGAAACAGAGAGATTGCAACCCCATCTCGGTGAGACCGATATCCCTATCGGTAAGACTGATTTGCTTAGGGTTTGTGGCAGTGGCTATGACTTTTGGAATTGGTGGCGCCGGATAGAAAGAATCGGTGTGACCGATTTTGGCTTTAGGTTTAGGTCATTTGTGGATGTGGGAAAGTAATTGAGGGTTTTGGAGCATATCACTAAGCACATGAAGCAAGAGGCTCATTAAGCAACACCTCATCCCTTCTTGATAGTATTGGCTTTTCCTATAGACTCAATGTGATCTTGGATCACTAAAATGTAAAATGAAGAGTCTTGAGCTTTTGAGCTTGAGCCAATCCTTTGTCCTTAGTATTTTGAGGGATCCACTTTCATCATCCATGCCATGCCATTCATTGAGCTTTCCTGAAATAATAGTCTTGGAATAGCATTAGCTCAATGAGCTATATGTTGTTATGAATTACCAAAACCACCTAGGGATAGTTGCACTTTCAATCTCCCCCTTTTTGGTAATTGATGACAACATATAGATCAAAGCTTCGACAAATGATAATAAAATTTAAATAACATCGTCGCTTTGAGAAGTATGTGATAAGCAAGAGCTCCCCCTAACTTTGTGCATAGTTTTAGATTTGCTTTGGACTGCAAATGCACAATGAATTAGGCTCATGGGTTACTCTTCCATGTCACATACATCTTGGTGGAGCGCTCAAAATAATAAACAATAAATACATGCACTCATCACCAAGCATAGTGAGTGATCACATAAGATAGATAGGATAATATCAAGCATGCATAAGTGTAGCTTATGATCAAACACATGATCATCAGAGTCTCACAAGCATAGTATCTCAACCAAAAGCAAACAAAGATTGAAAACCCACCAAATAAAGCAAGAGAGAACAAAAGCAACACTCTCTCTCTCGAAGCCTATGATCTATATATTTTTCTCCCCCTTTGGCAACAAGTTACCAAAAAGTTCATAGAAAATGCATAGTGCTAGATCGACTCTCAGGCTTGATCTTCTGGTGGTGGTGTAGAGATGGCTCCTTGGATGAAGGCTTCAATTGAAGTGGATGGAGCTAGAGGAGTTGGTGCTGGAGCTGGTTGCACTGGAACAGTAGGGGCAGTGGCTGGTGCTGAAGTTGTTGCTCTAGTGTCTGTCAGTGGCACTGCAACTGACCTCTGGGCTCTGGGCACTCTGGCAAACACATTTGTGGTAATCTTGCCCTTCCTCTCCTGCATGTCATCCTGCAGCTGCTCCACAACTGACTGAATCTCAGTTACCTTGACATCTAGATCATAGAATTTTTGTTCCATGATTCTTTCCAGGCTCTCCTGGTTTTGTGTTAGGGTGGCCAACCCCTTCTCAATCCTCAAAGATGATGCTATCAAGTAACCAAGCTGCTCCTGTTTGGTTTTCAAGAAATATTCAGATGCCTCCTCTTGAGTTGGCATCTTGGCAGCCTTCTCCTTCTTTGCCTTCTCCTTCTTCTCCTGAGCTTGAACTGATTGTGGATCATCTTCATTCATGACAACCTCATTGTCCTCAAAGTCTGGATAAAGTGGAAAGTGTTCCTTATCCAACTGATATTTTCCTGTGACCATTTTTGAGTTTATCAATTCTTGAATCTGAGGTGCATATCCACAGCTCCTCTTCTGATCTGCTGCAGTCCTCTTGATTGTTTCAATGATCAGGCTCATGACTTTGAACTTCTGTGGCACATCAAACACATGCAACATGTTGATGGCATGCCCTCTGATCATGTTATGGTCACCAGACTTGGGAAACAAGGTGTGCCTCAGAATCCAATTTATGGTTGGCAACCCTGAGAGCAGAAAGTGAACTGATCCAAACTGGTGAGTCTCTAATGCCTTGTCTGCAATTTCCTTGTACATGTGAGCCATTGAATTGTGACCCAACTTCTTCTTTGCATAAATGTCTAGGTCATCCTCATTCTCCTTGGGGGCATTAATCAGACTTGCCCATTCTTCAATAGTGGACTGGTACCTTGTACCTTCAGACATCCAAACTATTCTTCCATCTGGGTAAAAGTGTGCTGTGGAGTAGAACTGCATGATAAGCTCATCATTCCAGTTGGTGAACTTTTGTCCAACAAAATCTGCAACTCCACAAGCAACAAAGCTGTCTTGCACTCCAGGATAGTGCTGTTCATTTTCCTTGATGAATTTCCAGTCAACCCACCTCATGTCATAGACTATGGGCTTCTTGTCCAACAGAATTGTTTCATAGAAGTCCTGCTGTTCCTTTGTGTGGAACCTGTAGTCAACAGCAGTTCTTCTTCTTGAAGCATATGGATCTTCCATTCTCCACAGTCTCATCCCTGAATCCTTCCCGATTCTCATGTCCTCAGCCACAGGATGGGCATCATTGTGGTCTGGTATCTTGGGCTTGAGCTTTCTTAGAACCTGTCCTTCTTCTTCTGAATCTTCAGCAACATTGGGCACTGGGGCCTTATTCTTCTCAGCAGCTGGAATACTCCTAGTATTCCTCTTTCGAACTTGCTTGGCCTTGGAGGCAGCTTTGGGTGATTCCTTGGGCTTGGATGTTGCAGCCCCTAATCTGATTGCATCTCCCATAAGCTTAGCTGCCTTTGGATCTGGTGCAGCAAGCTCTTCCTCTTCCATCATGGAAGGTTGACCAACAATTTTGGCCATGGTATTCTTGACCCTTTCCTTCCTCTTCTTTCCTTCAGCAGCTGGCTCTTTGGGATCAGGCCTTTTAGGCAGTTGAGTTGATGCTCTAGCCTTGGACATTGGTTGTCTTCCTGCAGGCCTTTTGGTCTTCATGCCTGGCTTTGTATTCTTTGTTGAGCCATATTCCTTCTTGAGCACCACTTTCTTGGAAGTAGCCTCATCTTCCTCAGCTTTGTAATCTTCATCCTCTGAATCTGAAGTTCTTTTCCTCCTTTGCCTAGTTGCAGCCTTAGGCAAATTGCTAGGAGTACTTCTGCTCCCTTCATCTGAAGTTGAGGGACTAGTGCCCTCACTCAACTCCATCTGCTCTTCTGACCTGTTCTGGCTGTCACTTTGATCAGACATACTGCAAAAGCTGACTGCTGACCCTGTGAAGAGTTATAGATGAGATAGAAAAGATGAGCATCACAAAATGCAGAGGTTTTTGCAAAAGAATGACTCAAAAGTTCAGTCTTAGTTTTCCATAGAAAGCATTTCGGATCCACCAATTTTCAAACTCGGTGATACCGAAGCAGTTTTGGAACCTAAACTGATGATCTCGGTTGGACCGAGTTTCAGTTCGGTGGTATCAAGACTACTAGGGTTTCATAGAATCCTCAAATCGGTTGCACCGATTAGTAATTCTCGGTCAGACCGAGAGTCACTAGTGCAATGGCATAAGCCAAATCGGTGAGACCGAGTATTTCAACTCGGTGGGTCCGAGATGGTTTCGGCGGAAACCTAACCCTAAAAATTTGAATCACATCTAATCTATGAACTACTTTGGCTGGATAGAAGAGTTTCAATCGTGTCAAGAATCAATATGAAAACAATGTGCCAGGAATCAGACGTGGATAGCACAAAGATTAAGTCCACACTCTAACTTGGCGGTGGACTTGCTACGGCAGCAACGGCGGGGACGAAATCCGTTGACGGCGGCGGAGACGAGCGACAGGAGGCTGCTGGCGACAAGGAGACGATCCGGAGACCATGATGGCAGAGCGAGGTGTTGCGCGGGCGAAGGGTTTCGTAGAAATTTCCAAAATTTTGCCCGTGGCTATATATATAGCTCGACCCTGTCGGTGTGACCGAGTGGAACAACTCGGTGGCACCGAGATGCATAACTGTGTTCAGTTACAGCAAATCGGTGAGACCGAAAAGTTCAAATCGGTTGCACCGAGATTGAAAACTCAGACCAACTTGATGATCTCGGTAGGACCGAACTGGAAGGATCGGTCAGACCGAGAATCAATAAGAGGTTTTGGAAGTTTAAGTCTATGACGAATCGGGGACTTTGAGTGCTCCTCACACAGAGTGGTTCGAATCTGACCTGATCAAATTTTGTGATGTAGCATGAATAGAGTTTGAGACGGGAAAAGCATAGATAGATAAAGAAGGTTCTTAGGCATTCTTGTCCATCCACTTGGCACAAAGAAAAGAATCCAAACAAACAAAACAACAAGTGGATGTCCTTGAATGAGTAAAATATGCACCAACATGCTCACACAATAAGATGGCAATTGAAATATGTGGCAAAGCATGCACAACCAATTTTAGCATATATCAAGCAATTGCCGATGACTAGGTCATCTATATATGAGTATATTTACTTAGGAGTCAAATGAGAACATTTGATCATAGGTCATACTCATCGTTTAAGCTCAAGTGGGGTTACCACTTTTACATAATGCATTAATGTGTTCACACCATTAGAGTTGCTTTGACTCAATTCTTACAGTTAAGCTCCCCCTAGATGTGAGGTCCCCACTTAGAGGGATGAACTAACCTTGGGTTTTGTCGATGATGACTTCATGTAGGTGTTGAATATGTAGATGCTCAATGTTGATGTAGATCATTTGGAGCAATCCTTTGGAGTGAGTTGCACTTTCAACTTGCCTACATGGGTTAGTCCCACAAGGAACAAACAAGAATATCCATAGACATAGAGTGATGCACACACAAGATGATGTCCATGAAAACATTAGGTTACCTTGTCCCTTGCCTTACCAACATGAGGGTTTGTGACTCCTTGAACTAGTGCAAGATGTGAAAGTTGATTGCACTTGTTCTTGCCAAAATGATATGAGTGAAGAATGTTGGCGGAGTCACCCTCAAGAACTCTCTAGTTCTTCTTCTTTGGGATCCACATCATCTTGATGGGAATCCTTGGAGTTGTCGTTGTACTTGATGAAGTAGAACTTGACGTAGTCTTGGGGACCCAACTGAACGAGGCTTTAGGTGCTTCTTCAAATGCATCAATCTCTTCTTGAAGCTTGTCCTTGCCTTTGTTCTTGTGGTCTTGTGGTGGAAGATCATCTTGAGCTTGTGTTCCCTTGAAGGAAGTAGGATCATACTTCTCTTGTTGAGGAACAAACTTTGTCTTGGGGTATTGATCTTCTTCCCACTCAACTCCATTGGCGTTGAACTTTCGTTCAAAACCAACACCTTGATTCTTCCGGTGCCTTCCTTGCTTGCGTACAATTTCCTCGAATTTCTTACTCCCGGCAAGGCTCTTGTAAACACCTTTCTCTATAATTCCCTTCAATAAACTATTTTCTTGCTCAAGTGTAACTTGGCTAAGAGAATCATTAGTGGAATCAAGAGAACTACTAGAAGCAACAACATTGGATTTGACATTATTATTGTTACTACTAGAGGAAGTATCTTTCTTGTACTTGTTACTAGACTTGACTTGAGGCATGTAAGTAGATAAGAGTAAACGCTTGGCAATGTAAGAAGAACTTTTCTTGCAGAGATCATCATTGATTGCCTTTAAGAACTCATGCTCTTGCTCAAATTGAGCTTTTCAAAGCGTAACTTCTCATGAGCCCTTAAAAGTTCTCGATGATCTTCGAAGATAGTTTCATGAGCAAACTTAAGAGTGTTTAGTTCTTTAGTTAGAAGCTCAATTTTCTCCTTATCATTGTCATTCTTTTGATTAGCATGATTAATTGACGTTTCATCAGAGTACTCATCACTAGAGTTGTCAACAAGTAAATCATCATCCACAAGCAAGTCATCTTCATCACTATTAAAATCAACATACTCGGGATGTGTTACCTTTGGACCTTTGGCCATGAAGAATCTTCCAACACCTTCATTTGGTGAGTCAAATATGTCGTAGGAGTTGGTTGACACAAGTGCTAGACCGGCAACACCTTCATCTTGAGTATATTCGGAGTCGGAGTGATAGCTTCTCTCGGAGTGATTGTCGGAGTCGGAGCCGGAAACCCATTCACCAACATGAGCTTGATGTCTTCGTTTTGTGTAGCTCCTTGATGACTTGTCCTTTCTTTCCGAATCCTTATTTCTCCGCGAGGGTCTTCGTTCATAATGATCATCTCTACTCCTCCTCTCTCTTGGTGGTGATTCTTCTCTTTTGCTCCTTCTTCTTGGAGAATCTTCTCTTCTTTTGTAGGGTGCCGTACACTCATTGGAGTAGTGTCCGGGTCTCCCACAATTGTAGCAATTGCGCTCTCTACTAGAAGATCTCTTGTCATTGTAAGACCTTGACTTGGAGCTTCTTTCTTTGCTTCTACTTTTGTAGAATTTGTTGAAGTTCTTCACCATTAAGCTTAATTCTTCATTAAAGATTGGTTTATCACTTGATGATGTGGGGGCTTCACTTGAGGCTTTGTAAGCACCACTTGACTTGTTGTGAAGTTCCTCCTTATCCTTGAGTGACATCTCATGAGCAACAATCCTTCCAATGACTTCCGTTGGCTTGAGATCTTTGTAGTTTGGCATCATTTGGATCAATGTGCACACGGTATCATACTTTACATCCAATGCTCTTAGGATTTTCTTGATGATGAATTTGTCGGTCATCTCTTCACTCCCTAAGGCGGCAATCTCATTTGTGATAAGAGAAAGCCTAGAGTACATTTTAGCGACACCTTCACCATCCTTCATTTTGAACTTGTCAAGCTGACTTTAGAGCACATCCAACTTGGATTCCTTGACGGACTCGGTACCTTCATGCATATCAATCAAAGTATCCCAAATTTCCTTTGCGTTCTCAAGACAGCCGATCTTGTTGAATTCTTCGGGGCACAATCCGTTGAAGAGGATGTCACATGCTTGAGTGTTGTATTGCAGCATCTTCAATTCTTCCGCATTGGCTTCACGGTTCGGTTCTCTCCCATCGAAGAATTCACCTTGCAAGCCAATACAAATAATTGCCCAAACGGCGGGGTTATGTCCAAGAATATGCATTTTCATCTTATGCTTCCAACTAGCAAAATTAGTACCATCAAAGTAAGGACCTCTACGGTGATAATTTCCCTCGCTAGACGCAATACTCTCCTAGGTTGTGAAACCAAGGCTATGACCACCAAAAGCTATGGAAATCAAAGCAAATGGATACCAATGCTCTGATACCACTTGTAGGACCTTGAAGTATGTCTAGAGGGGGGGTGATTAGACTACTTGACCAATAAAAACTTAACCTTTTCCCAATTTTAGAGTTTGGCTGATTTTAGCTATTTTAGTACAAATCAAGCAATCATCACACAATTCAAGCAAGCATGCAAAGAGTGTATAGGCAGTGGAAATTAAAGCATGCAACTTGCAAGAAATTAACGGGAAGGGTTTGGAGGATTCAAACGCAATTGGAGACACGGATGTTTTTGGCGTGGTTCCGATAGGTGGTGCTATCGTAGATCCTCGTTGATGGAGACTTCAGCCCACGAAGGGTAACGACTGCGCGAGTCCACGGAGGGCTCCACCCACGAAGGGTCCACGAAGAAGCAACCTTGTCTATCCCACCATGGTCGTCGCCCATGAAGGACTTGCCTCACTAGCGGTAGATCTTCACGAAGTAGGCGATCTCCTTGCCCTTACAAACTCCTTGGTTCAACTCCACAATCTTGTCAAAGGCTCCCAAGTGACACCTAGCCAATCTAGGAGACACCACTCTCCAAGAAGTAACAAATGGTGCGTTGATGATGAACTCCTTGCTCTTGTGCTTCAAATGATAGTCTCCCCAACACTCAACTCTCTCTCATAGGATTTGGATCTGGTGGAAAGAGGGTTTGAGTGGAAAGCAACTTGGGGAAGGCTAGAGATCAAGATTCATATGCTAGGAATGGAATATCTTGGCCTCAACACATGAGTAGGTGGTTCTCTCTCAGAAATGGTAAGTTGGAAGTGTAGGTTCGTTCTGATGGCTCTCTCCACGAATGAAGAGGAGGTGGAGGGGTATATATAGCCTCGACACAAAATCTAACCGTTACACACAATTTACCAAACTCTGTTGGACTGAATCGTTAAACTCGGTCGGACCGATTTAGTAAACCTAGTGACCGTTAGTGATTTTCGGTGGGACTGACATGCATCTCGGTGAGGCCGATTCGGTTAGGGTTAGGGCATAACATAATCTCGGTGAGACCGATTACACAAACTCGGTGAGACCGATTTGGTAATAAGCTTTCCAGAGAGTTGGTCAGGTAAACTCGGTGGGACCGATTTGCTCTTTTCGGTGAGATCGAAATGTTACAAAAAGGAAACAGAGAGTTTACATTGCAATCTCGGTGGGACCGATCGCTCACTTCGGTTAGACCGAAACGTTACGAAGGGAAACAGAGAGATTGCAACCCCATCTCGGTGAGACCGAGATCCCTATTGGTAAGACCGATTTGCTTAGGGTTTGTGGCAGTGGCTATGACTTTTGGAATCGGTGGCACCGGATAGAAAGAATCGGTGTGACCAATTTTGGCTTTAGGTTTAGGTCATTTGTGGATGTGGGAAAGTAGTTGAGGGTTTTGGAGCATATCACTAAGCACATGAAGCAAGAGGGTCATTAAGCAACACCTCATCCCTTCTTGATAGTATTGGCTTTTCCTATAGACTCAATGTGATCTTGGATCACTAAAATGTATAATGAAGAGTCTTGAGCTTTTGAGCTTGAGCCAATCCTTTGTCCTTAGTATTTTGAGGGATCCACTTTCATCATCCATGCCATGCCATTCATTGAGCTTTCCTGAAATAATAGTCTTGGAATAGCATTAGCTCAATGAGCTATATGTTGTTATGAATTACCAAAACCACCTAGGGATAGTTGCACTTTCAACCTTCAAGAAGAAGCTCGAGGCCTGCGGCAGGGACTGGCTCGACGAGCTGCAGTCCGTGTTGTAGTCCATCCGCACCACCGCGACCAAGCCAACAGGATAGACGTCGTTCTTCCTCGTCTACGGAGCAGAATCGGTTCTCCCTCACGAGGTCAAGCATCGCTCCACGCGGGTCCTAGCGTTCGATGAGGTGTGTCAGGACGCCACGCGGGGGATGTATCTCGTGCTGGGAAGGAATGCCGCGTCAAGTCTCGCTCCGGGCAGCGAGGTACCAGCAGGTGCTGCGGTGGTACCACTGCTGCAGCATCCGCTCTAGGACATTGGAGGTGGGCGACCTCGTCCTAAGGCAGGCTCTCTAGGGAAGGGCTGCACAAGCTCTCTCCCATGTGGGAGGGCCCGTTTAGGATTGCCTGTGTCTCTAGGCCTCGCACCGTGCACCTGGAAACGCAGGACGGGGTCCCCATCTAGAATGCCTGGAACATCCAGCACCTCCGGAAGTTCTACCCCTGAAGAAAGGCTCCGGCCTATGAAGCAAGGCTCCGGCCTATGAAGATCTCCGCTCGTGACACTCTCACATAATAATGAGTGGGGTTGTACACACCCCGGAGTTTCCTGGGAGTCGCCCTGGGGCATCATGGGGGCTCGCTCCCATGTCTTAGTGGCTCCACTTAGCTCCGCGCTGGTGAGAAGACTAGATTAGATGTCGGACGTGGCTGTTCATTTGCTTTCCAAAGTTGCTTACAGTTTTTAGTGATCTCTCAATGGATTTGGTATTTTCGAATTTTGGTTCCTTGAGTTAATTTCTTCTCCTTCATCGTTGTTGGCCTAAGGGTAGGAAGGAGGTGGCAGTTGCCCATCACCTTCTCTCGCGCGCCTCGCGCCTGGGGCTAGGCATGTGTGTGCGCCTTGGGTCTTCCCTCGCGCGTGCACACCGTGCCAAACCCCGCTGCCCCCGGTGCTTTGGCCTTATCCTTGTGAGGAGTCCTCGATCAAGCTCTCATGCATCAGCATCCCTCATATCCGTGCCCCCCGGGCAGCGGGACGCGGTGCATTAAGTTAGAGCTAACCTATGGCAGGGGGCTCACATAAGGAGGAGTGAGGTGCTCATCCTTTTTTTTCTTTTCCTTTGTAAATAACCCTGCAGTAGCTCCGCAGCGACTCATTAGACCTCGAGGCATCTCCCGAGGTCTGCAATCTTCAGCTCCCCAGGAAGGGGGGCCCAGGGCCCCGCCGAGCGCCCAAAGACTGGTCTTCACGAGGCGAAAAGTTACTGCGCACATGACAACCTAAGTTTTCCTATCACGGCTTACTCGAAGAGCAAACATCACAGCACAACACCAGGATAGCAAAGCATAGCTTAAAGGGCATAACTGCCATAGTTCATTACATGCCCTGTGGGGTACATCATCTTTTTTCGAATTACAAGAGAAAGGAAAGGCTAAATAAGGAAAGCCCAAAGGCGTACAAACCCGGCGCCAGCACCGCATCCTTAAGCAATGCCTCAAGGTTGCCTGGCGCTTCACCAGTTCCCTCGCAGGTGACCTGGGGCTACGGCCGGTCTTGAGTCCAAGTTCGGCGGCCCCCAAACTCACGCAGGGCTCCTCTCCAGCTTCACCGGAGCGATGCGGCGGGACAAACCACTGACATCCTCGACTTGAGCATGACGACGTGGGGGCCGGTAGTAGCCACCACTGCTCGAGCTCTCATCCGATGAAGAGCTGCCGTAGCGGGAGGAGGAGCACGCACCACCAAGACCAAGCTCACCTTCTGATAGGGGGCTAACCTGGTGTAGGCCGATCTTTCACGTTTGGAGTGGGATCCCTCGAAGAATAGGAAGAACACGGGGAAGAACGGGGAGAAATCACAAGGGGAAACACTCAAGAACAAGTCCAATCACACATCCACTAGACAATTAAACACACAAGTTCACAAGGTACATGAACAACAAAAGGAAAGATACAAGGTAAGGTTCATCTCCAAGAGGAGGTCTTGATGGTATCCTAGACGGATCTTCCCACGAGGGGGTCTTGATGATATCCCGTAGGATCTTCTCACATGGAGGACTTGAACTCCATGGGAGTGGTCTCTCTCTCAAGAGGAGGAGGTAGGAGCAAAGCTCACCTAAGAATGAGCTATCATATTTGCTTCCCTAGAAAGGAGGAGGGAGAGGTCTATTTATAGTCTTAGTGCAAATGGGGGCGAAGTGAAGGGGGTACATGGGCCTCAGCCCATAACTAGACACAGCTAGGGTCCGGTCGTCCGTGAGACGACGGTTGTCCGGAGGCTCGCGGGGGTCCGGACGTCCGTAGGTGTCCGGTCGTCCGGTCGCCGGTCGTCCGGTCTTCGTCGGATTTCCGTAGATTAGGTTCTGTTGCACGGCGTCGCGCGTCCGTAGGTGTCCGGTCGTCTGGAGCCTGGAAGGTGTCGGACGTCCGGGCTAGGCCGGGCGTCCGGAGCCTGTAGCTTCCGTGACAGCTCCATCTTCTTCCGTCTTATCTTCCATGCTTCCCTCGCGGATGGTGTAGGTGTTACTTGGCGCTTGCACTTCTCCTCGTCATCCGTGAAGCTCCCACAATACCTATGCATGCACATGAGTGGAGTGTCAAGTAGTATGCTATCCTCGAAGGGGTCAAGTGAGCACGTGTAAAGGAAAAGATTCACCGTTATGTATGAGAAGTAGAGGTCGCACGTGTCACTTGCCAAACAGACTCTTGACATGGTGATCACCGTAGGATGCTCCGCATCATCCCCTCCCCATTGGAAGAGATCCGACCTCGGATCGAAAGCCAAATCACCATGGGAAAGAGATGGCGTTGCCGTGTCGAAGCGGTCGATCACCAATCACTCAGCATCTTGAAGCTCCAAATAGGCACTCTCCAATGTCGCACCATCTAGTGATTCCTTCAAAAGGGGCAAAGATAACAAACACTTGGAAAATAAATGTTGTTAGCGTTAGTGCAAAACGAAACATTCAAGAGGTGATTCACCGAACAAGTGTTGTCGTCAAGCATAGCATAGGGTGTGACAAAGGATTGTGACATGGCATGTATGCATATAAATCAAGCACAAGAAAAAATATCATGGGGACAAGTATGCAATTGTGAGGTAGAGATGCAAATATGTGTGACAAGAGAACAAGCATCTACCTCAAGTTCATAGCAAACATGCATAAAGCGCTCGACAAATGGTCGATGGTAGGCATAGGAATCATTCACAACACCAAATAAGATGAGATGTCTAAACACATGGGTCAAGTGCAAGACAATCCAAGCATGACGTGCATAGGTTTAGTGAAAATAGTGTGGCACTCAACACAATAGAAAGAGTAATTGTTCATCATGTGTGAGGCAATCAAGTGAATCATGTGACAAGCAAAGGGACATGGCATATGTAAAGAAATGATATTGTTGCAACCAACCATATGATAGTAGCAAGTAGTCCAAGAATTTGATGCAACACACAAGGTATATAAGTCATGAGGCATGGAAATGCGAAAATGGCAAGTCGAGGCAAGATCTCTAACATGTGCTCAATCAAGTGGTCCAAGATGACCAATAAGCATCATGGTGCAAGCAACACAAGTAGTTTGATCCTCAATATCCATGCTCAAGAAGGATGTCACCTTGAAAGCGTGTCCTTGTGCATTCTTCACAATGCTGAAGTGGTAGGAAATGTGGTGTAGAAGCGAGTCGTGGTATAATATATGAGGCTTGCTCTCAAGAGCTCAAATGGTCAACTCACGTGAAGTGGAAGTCAACACAAAGTCCAAGTATCCTACACATGCACACAACAAAACAAAGAATGTATGCGCATGGTAGATAAACACATCATCCATCATGATGGTTCTCATCTTTTGCACATAACCATTAGAAGAACAAGTGCATGGATAATATGATGCAACAATCTTTATGTTCATGGCATGATGCATATGGTGCAAAGAAGGAAGACAAGCATGCTTCACAAGTAATATGTCAAAATCTCCAAATATATGCGAGAATGCTATGGGGGCAATCTCATGAGCAGAAGATAATCATTGTTGCACTCAATACATGGCAAATCATCGAGCATGAGAGAGGCAACACATGGAGATATATGACAATAAACAATATGAATCATGTGCAAAGCATATAGATGGTTGTCATCAACCGCATGAAATGAGCAAGTATGAATCATGGGTGATGCAACATGAGCAAGCATAGTAATCAAGTCATGCAAACTAGTGGAGCGAAGATGCAACACACTAGATTAAATCATGGCAATCATGTCATGTGAGAAAATAATTGGCATAGGTAATGCACATGACATATCACAAGCACGAACACAAAGCAAGATCATAGTATCATCATAGGAATGGGTCATAAATGGAACATGGCAATAACAAGCAATATCTCCACCAAACTTGCAAATACACATAAAAGTATGAGAATCAATCATCATGTGTAAAGCAAAGCATAGGTCACAAATGCATGGCAAAGGCATAGGAATAAGCATATCATGCAAAGTGAACATGGCAAGATGGGTAAAGGATATATAATGGACAATAACCCATAGCCAAGTGAGGACCATGTAGAGGAAATGCGCGAAGTTTTTGCACGAAGAGAGCGGTGGGAATGACAATCCATGTGATCCCAAGTGATCGTTGCTCTCTAGAGCTTGTTTTGTCAACTCGTGGTATTGCGAGGTTGACAAGTAATCATGGGTACCTACACAAAAGAGACACAAACCAAAGAAATTGTGCCTGCGGTAAATGTACACATCATCCATCATGATGTGTATGTGCACATGTGAGCTAGCACAAGATAAGCATCGCTCAAAGAAATTTGATGCATGGTATAAGAACATGTCATCCATCATGAAAGAATAGTTATTGTGTATGACACGATGGGTACAAAAATTGAGAATGCAATTATATGGCACATCAATAGCATGTTTATTCATGGGGAGCATATGGTGCACACAAGTATTGGGATGATGCAATGAATGGGATGGATCAAAATCTCCTAAAATGTATGAGGAAACTATGGGGGTCTCCTCATGAGCAATATCGGAAACATCATAGGGAGAAAATGGACAACATCCAAAAGAATGCATATCCGAACCTAGGTGGTCATGGCATGGCATATGAGATAAATGATGCAAAGGGAGCATATCAATATCATCACAAGAAAAACAAATGCCAATAACCATGGGCTTGTCATCTATGCCATAAGTGCAAATTGGGTTTATTTTAATGGCATATGCATAATGACTACGAAGAGATTGCAAATAAGACATATGGTTGGTCTCATGCACAGCATATGACAAGTCAAGCGGATTATCAAACATGATGTGACCTAAAGAATTTTCACAAGAGATCCTATGTAACATGGCATCACAACTAAGAGACTCCACATGAGAATCATCATACTCATCATAAATGGGTAAATCATCGCATGGGGAAATCATACTAGCATGAAGCATGGTACTAGCTGGATCAACATCATGCAAGCAATCAAAGTCAAGAATGTCCACTAGTGGGACTAGAGCATCACCGTCACCTATGTTACATTTATCATTCCACTCAAGTGGTGTAGGTGAGGTGGGAAAGACCAAATGGTGGTCATCTTCATCTTGATGGAACCATGTGGGGGTGCATCATATTCCACCATGGCCATCGTCTTATCCAAAGGGAGGATGAAGTCGTCGAGGATCGGCGCGTCATCATAAATGGGACCTAGCACCAAATGAGAGGACACAATAGAGGTAGAGGTCAAGTTGTTAGAAATGCAAATGGCCTCACAAGACCTATCAACTATCTCACTCTCTCTATGTGGTGGTTCACTCACTCCCTCAAAAAGTAGGTGCACTGAAAGTCACACATGGTGGAGTCACTCATCTCACTCAAGTGGTGGGGGTTGTGGCTCTCCTCACATGGAAAGTGGGGCAACTCGTCATATATGGGGCTAGTGGTGAAGTCACTTTCACTCTCAATATGGTGACAAAAGTCACTCAAGTCATCATATGTCGCTGTGGTCGAAGGAAAAATCCCATGCTCAACCATCTCGTCACCGTCGCCATGGATGAAGGCCGAAAATGGCACATCATCACTCTTCTCCATGACCGAAGGGAAAATCCCATTCTCGATCATCTCATCATCGACGCAGTGGACAAAGGCCGAAGATGGCACATCATCACACTCGCCTCCAAAGATGGAAGCATCATCCTTGCTAGACACCTTGCCGCTCGCCTCCAAAGCTTGGTCCTTGAAGGTCTCCGTAGTCATACTCGTTGCCGCACCATCTTGAAAAAGAGTCATGGTAGACTCGGCACCATCAATGCCACAAAGAGGGATGGCGGTGAAGTCGAACTTTGGAGCATCGTCTTGGAGCTCGTCGGGCTTGGACATCGTGGTGGTACTAGCCTCATGCTTGTCGTAGAGCTTGGTCACCGCAAAGTGTGCTTGGGGTGGAGAAGCCTTGGCCTTCATGTGTTCTTGTTCCGCCTTGAGAGCACCAATGTAGTAGTCGTCGAGGGACTTGTAGTTCTGGAGGAAGATAGTCTTGGATATGTCGTTGTTCAATCCCATCATGAAGTGGAACTTCATCGAAATGGGGTCATCCACGCCGGCTCGTCGTAAGGCAATCTTCATCTCCTTGAAGTACTTGTTGATGGACTTGGATGCCTGGATGGTGTTCTCCAATTGGCGTCAAAGTTGTTTCGTGTAGGTTGGAGGCACGAACTCTCGACGCAAATCTCTCTTCGTCTTGGTCCAACTCATGTCGCAGCTCTCCGAAGGTGTGTGAAGCCACCATGTCGAGGCGTAGTCATGGAAGTTTCTTGTGGCGCACTTCACTTGATCTTCGGAAGGGACTTAATGTAGCTTGAGGTAGTCGTCCATCAAGTGCTCCCACTCGAGATACTCCTCGGGTTCTTGAGTCCCATAGAAAGGAATCTCGTGGTCGGTGTCGAGGTCGTAGTTGCTCGTGGAAGTCGCGGACTTGAGCTTGGGGAGATTCTCTTGAGCGTAGTCTTGGGGTGCTTGTTGGCGAAGATGCCGTATGTCCGTAGGCGAAGATGCCTTGAAGTCACTTGGCGAAGATGCCAAGGGAGATGGTGAAGTCGTTGAGTGGTTGTTGGTGTTGAGCTCTTGACCTTCATGTTCTTGTTGGTGATGGTGTCGATGTCGATGTGATCTTGTCGGAGATGGTAGCTCGGATGCACGTGCACATGAGCGTCTTCTCGAAGATGAGGAATATTGCTTGTAGGACTTGATGAGGTCTTTGATCTCCTCCATTTGAGCTTGCATCTTGGCGTCGGAGTTGTTTTTCATCGCATCGAACTCGTCGTTGTTGTAGACCGAAGGTGAAATGCCTTGCCTATCCATCACAAGACTCGAGTAGTAGAGGTGAGTAGGAAAGGAGATAAACAATACCAAGTTACCTTTTCCCAAAGTTGTGCATATATCCCGTTTCACTCAATGTGAAATGAAAAAATAGTGGAATTGGTACCGGACTTGTTCACTCACACCTATCAAGTAAAGCTTATGGAGTAGCTTGGTGAGGATAGTGGCACAAAAATTTGATGCGAAATGTTAGCAAGAGTCAATAATGTTGAAAGAATCACAAATTCGCAAGCAAAACAAGTAGACCAATAGCAATAAGTGGCACACGGAAACACACACACGGATAGATAAATGGGTCGTGCAACCAAGGAGTGAGCACAAAATGTGGAATCCACGGAAAACGCTCGTGTTGCACAACTCAAGAAAGACGCTAGCACGATTGCTGAATAGGCGGATACGACACTTGTCCACAACCTATAAGATGCAAAATGGATAAACTTATATCCCATGTATGTTATGTATGTATGGTTCCCGGTGTTTCTCTCAAGATTATCCAAGATGATCGGATATGACAATCATATGTGCAATGTGGTATGATGCTATGGCACTTGCTTACAAGCTCTTTGCTCTTTTTCTTTTGCTTAAAAGCTTTTTTTTGTATGGCCACTTTTGCACAATGCACAAACCAAGATAGCAATTGTGTAGATGCGGGAACAAACTTGTGACACAAGATATGATACCAATATATGCACCACGATGATATGGTATGTATGCTATGGGAAGTATGATGACTAATGTGCACAAGGCAACATTGCTGGCAATACTCAAATGGCTAGTCTTGATAGGCAAGTAACGCAAAATGGGCTAGGGGTTATCAATGCAATGGCAAGGGGAATATACAATGGTGTCCTCGAGATTACCATCCTTGGTGATGATGAGAGGCGGTGTTGCCGATGTCGACCCGTTCCTAGATAGCCGAAACACCCTAGGAAACGGAAAAACTGCAAACTCAAAATCTCCAAAGGCAAATGTCAAATGGTGGTAGAGGAAAGTGGTGGTGGTTTGCAGTTGGCAATGGGGAAGTGGAATGATGGGATATATACGTGTTGGAGTTGAAGTTGCCGTCCCTAAGTAGCCGAAACACCTTAGGAGACACAAGCCACAACTCAAACAAGCTCAAACAAAATTGGGTTAAGTTGGGTGGTGGAAGTGTATTGTGGGCAAGGTTATGCGGAAATGGTGGTGGTGGTTGATGAAGAAGCAACCGTCCCTAAGTAGCCGAAACACCTTAGGAGACTTGAATCTCTACTCAAGCAACCACGAATGCTATGGGGAACAAAATTGGTTAGGTTGTGGAAGGCAGTGGTGGCTATGCGGATGATGTGGTGGAGGGCCTAGGCAAACTTGCCAAATTTTCAAAAATTTTATGGAGTCAAATGGTGTTGGTAGTATTTTTGTGGGATGGGGGATGTCAATATCTTCAAAACGAGCAAAAGAACGTCAAAATCGGAGTTCAGAACAATTAGTTATGGACAAAAGTCTCAAACTACAGGTTACGGACGTCCGTAAAAGGACGGATGTTTGGTCGTCGGACGTCCGGGAGGGCTCGGAAATCCTTGATTTATGTTTTGTTGACAGGCTCCTGTCGTCCAAAAAAGGTCGGACGTCCGGGGGTCGGGGTCAACGCGGGATTTGAGCTCCGGGGCGCAATTGGGGGATTTTGGGGTCAAAATTGAGGAGATTTCGTGGATGAAAGATGTGGAAATTGGGGAAATGCTAGATCCACTCGAAACCAAGCAAATCCATGGATCAAAATCAACAAAACATAATCAAACCAACAAATCACAAAAAAAATTGGGGCTATTTTTGGTGGGGATTTTCGAAATTTAGGACGAAATCAAGCGAAAGAAGGCTAGAAAACGGTGGGAGGGACTCCAAATACGTGATCAACGTGGCTCATTATACCATATGATACGGGGCTAACCTGGTATAGGCCGATCTTTCACGTTTGGAGTGGGATCCCTCAAAGAACATGAAGAACACGGGGAAGAATGGGGAGAAATCACAAGGGGAAACACTCAAGAACAAGTCCAATCACACATCCACTAGAGAATCAAACACACAAGATCCACAAGGTACATGAACAACAAAAGGGAAGATACAAGGTAAGGTTCATCTCCAAGAGGAGGTCTTGATGGTATCCTAGACGGATCTTCCCACGAGGGGGTCTTGATGATATCTCGCGGGATCTTCTCACATGGAGGTCTTGAACTCCATGGGAGTGGTCTCTCTCTCTCTCAAGAGGAGGAGGTAGGAGCAAAGCTCGCCTAAGAATGAGCTATCATATTTGCTTCCCTAGAAAGGAGGAGGGAGAGGTCTATTTATAGTCTTAGTGCAAATGGGGGCGAAGTGAAGGGGGGTACATGGGCCTCAGCCCGTAACTGGACACAGCCAGGGTCCGGTCGTCCGTGAGACGCCGGTCATCGGGAGGCTCGCGGGGGTCCGGACGTCCGTAGGTGTTCGGTCGTCCGGTCGCCGGTTGTCCGGTCGCCAGTCATTCGGTCTTCCTCGGATTTCCGTAGATTAGGTTCTGTTGCCACGGCGTCGGGCGTCCGTAGGTGTCCGGTCGTCCGGAGCCTGGAAGGTGTCGGATGTCCGGGCTGGGCCGGTCGTCCGGAGCATGTAGCTTCCGTGACAGCTCCATATTCTTCCGTCTTCTCTTCCATGCTTCCCTCGCGGATGGTGTAGGTGTTCCTTGGCGCTCGCACTCCTCCTCGTCATCCGTGAAGCTCCGACAATACCTATGCATGCACATGAGTGGAGTGTCAAGTAGTATGCCATCCTCGAAGGGGTCAAGTGAGAACGTGTAAAGGAAAAGATTCACCTTTATGTATCAGAAGTAGAGGTCGCACGTGTCACTTGCCAAACGGACTCTTGACATGGTGATGACCGTAGGATGCTCCGCATCACCTTCGCCACCCTCGTCATCGCTGCCATCCTCTGGGCAGCACCCCATGTGGCGGCCGTCCTCCCTGAACACCCTCCTGTAGAGGGTCGCCATACAGTCGACTTAAAGTGGAGGGTGCACCTTCCGCCCAGGCCTTGCGCATGGGCGAACGTCTGCCAGCCGCACGTCATGACCACGCTGCCGGAGGCGGCGACCTCGCCCCTGACCCACGAGGCTCTGCTGCAGCAGCCGTCGGCCAGCAACCAGAGACCATCAAGACCCAAGGAAGGAAGCTCGCCAGAGAAGAAACACGGAAGCCGGAGCGAGGTGCCGGCCGGGCTATCCGACCACACCATGAACTCAGGGAGCATGTCCAGCAAGGAGAAGCGTGACCGAGGCAGGCGCACGATCACGGGGCGCCTCCCCTCGTCATGGGGGCTACTGCGAAGCCGGTGGCCCCCGCCTCGAGAAGAGGTGCCATCGCGGGCACCAAGAGAAGCGCCTACTCTGGAGTGTGCGCCCCCACGCCCCCTAGGGGCCGCCACTCCGACAACTCCATGGACGACGCACGCCGAGCGCCGGGCCGCAGTCACCGCTCGCGTTGCTTAGACGGCTCCGCCGGGCGATGGTTGTGCTCGTCGTGCTCCATCTCTAGTGGCCAACACCGCCACGGTCCCTGCCGGCCACGAGCAGCAAGCTTCTTCGCTGCACCCATCGGTGCGCCACGACGGGCGCACTACTCCTCCGTCACTGACTCCGGTAACTTCGTCCTACCACGCGCGTCACGGCCCGGCGAACACGCAGGCCACTCTGCTCATGGTGCGGGAGCTCGTTCGCTACCGCCCGGTCAGCGACTTCTACGAGGAGTGGCTCGAGCGTATCGCTGAACTCGTCAGCGTGGCCGGGCGCTCTGCCGCTCTGGCCCACTTACTGCCTCAGCAGCCGCCTGCCACGGGCAACATGGATCACGGGGCTCCTCCACCACCTTCGTCCCAGGGCGTCATCATCGAGCCAAGGCGTGTGGCACCACGGCGCGACCCGCCGCGCCCGGCGCCAGCTCAGGAGGATGTGAGCTATCAGGTGGTGCAGCAACCTCAAGGAGAAGCGCGCGTGCTTCCTGCACCCCCGCACCAGGCCCGTGTACCGCCATAGGAGGTGGCGGCGCGCGTGCACTAAGTATGCCACCTCGGCGTGCTCTAGTGGCCACAGCAGGATGCCGCATGTTCACCCCGGAGCTCCGCAGCGTCGTCTGGCCAAGCAAGTTCAAGCCTGACCTGCCCCCACACTATGATGGCACCGCTGACCCTGCTGAGTTCCTGCAGCTCTACGAGCTGAGCATCGAGGCGGCCAGTGGTGACGAGAGGATCATGGCAAAGTGGTTCCCGATGGCCCTCAAGGATGGCGCGCATTCTTGGCTCCTGAACCTGCCCAAGGGGTCGCTCTCTTCCTAGGAGGAGATGCACGGTCGCTTCATCGCCAACTTCCAGGGCACTCACGACCGTCCGCCGACCACGGGTGACCTTTGTCGCATCAAGCAGAAACCTGGAGAGACCCTGCAGAAATATATCCAGTGCTTCAACAATGTTCGTCTCAAGATCCCCAAGGTGTCGGACAAGGCCATCATCTCAGCGTTCACTGATGGTGTCAGCGACGTCAAGATGAAGGAGGAGCTCGCCATCCATCAGGATCTCTGCACGGCCCTGGAGATGTTCAACATGGCGAACAAGTGCGCCAGGGATGAGGAGTGGCGCCTCTCCCTCCTCAAGCTTCCCGATGGTGACTCAGAAGATAAGAAGACCAAGGCCAAGGACGTGAAGCGCAAGGGGCCAGCCGTGCTTGCGGCTGAGCCAGATATGAAGCGCGGCTACGACCACCCCGAGTCGTCCAAGAGCAACCGACCGTTCTGCGTCCTCCACAATGTTCAGAGCCATAACACCAACGACTGCCAGGAGCTCACGGCCCTCCGAACGGGCGCCTTGGTCGACGCCCCGAGCGCAACGATCGAGGCTACAACCGTGGAGGTGGCCAAGGTGGAGGACGCTGGGACGGATGTGACCATCGCCACGAGTGGCGTGACCACCCTCAGGAGGACCGTTGGCAGGGACAACCACGCGAGGGCGCATGGTGGGAGTAGCCTCATGCGGAGTGCCCTCAGGGCAATGCCGGTCTACCTCCATTGCCTCGACCACCTAGAAGGAACGAAGATCACCACCGGGACGAGGGGGCTGGGGGCTTCGAGGAACTTCAAGCCATCGCCAGCATCTTGGGCGGCTCACAAGCCCCAGCTTCCCACCGCATCTTCAAGCAATTCACGCGTGAGGTGAACGCAATGCTCCCCAAGCCCGAAGCAACTCGCCCTCTCAGGTGGTCCAAGTGTGCCATCACCTTTAGCTCCTCAGACCATCTCAAGTGCGCGGCCACCGCTAGTGCGCTCCCCTTGCTCTGCTCCCCCGTCATCCGCAACATGGTCGTCACCAAGACTCTCATCGACGATGGAGTGGGGCTCAATGTCCTCTCCGTTCAGACGTTTGACAGGCTCCAAGTACCGTACTACCAGCTTCAGCCTACCAAGCCTTTCTCAGGAGTGACCGACGGCTCCACACACCCAATAGGGCAGGTCTGCCTCCCTGTCACCTTCAGCGAGCGCAACAACTACCGCACCGAGCTCATCGACTTCGACGTCGCCGACATTCGCCTGTCCTACAACGCCATCCTAGGGTACCCAGCATTGGCCAAATTTATATCAGCTACGCACCATGGCTACAACGTCCTCAAGATGCCAGGAAGCGGCGGCATCATCATGGTCGCATGTCAAGAGAGGGATGCAGTGTGCTCCCTCGAGCGCGCCTTCCAGGCTGCAGTAGTCGAGAACCCTGAATACAAGGGCGGTGCGCTCCCTCCTGAGGTCGCCCCCAAGACGAAGAGGCTGCAGCTGGGTCAGGGATCTCGTGAAGAAGCATCACCTGAGGATGCCGCGCTGAGCCTCACGTCCCCGGACGCGGCGCCTTCACCCATCGCATAGGGAGGCGTATCCGGTGCCCCTCTCATGCTGGGCTCGGGGGCTCTCCTCGGGAGTGCCTCCGACCTAGCCAGAGTCACGAGGGAGGCGCTCGGGCACCATGTGGAGGTGCTCTTCAGAGCACGCTTCTCAAGAGAAGGCATTAGGTGGGAGGCGCTAGGCGTTCAGGAGTTCATCAGTAAGGCAGTCGAGGAGATTCAAGAGGCAAGGGTTCTACAAGGCGATCGCCGCCTACCGCGAGGCGCTGCTCATTGCCCTGGCAAGGGTAAGGAGTTCCGCGTCTGCATCGGCATCCCAGGGCTCAACAGGGCCGCATCTCGGCAGCTCATCTGGTCCTCTCGTGTCGGCCGATGCAAGGGTCCACCCCATAGCGACGCCCGCATGCCTTTCGGCCTGCCTGACGCAGCTGTGGTGTTCCAGTGCTGTATGAGGGACACCCTGGCGGCTCACAAGGCCAGGCATCAGGCGATCCTGGTGGAGATGGAGGAGCATCTCAAGGATGCTCATGGGCCCTCTAGGCCTCCCGAGGCTCAGCACCAGGGCGGCTCATGAGGAACGACTCCAGTGGCGCTCATTTTTGGCTCCCCCAACACCTCTTCAGCAATGGTACCAGGTGACAACTCTCCAGTTCATTCAGTTTGGAGGCGCCCCTAGGGCTGCATCATCCCCGGGACGCGTGTTCTATCCCCGCAGCGTGTATCGTTTTGCATTCTCCAGGAGTGTCTAATTATTTCCTATGAGTTTACCTATGATCGCCGTCCTCAGGCCTTGAGCCTTAACCGCCTCGCGGCCTCCTCGTGTTTGTTGGCTTGTCCCTCACTTACCTCGATGCATGGCTACTCACATCGGCACGACGCTTGTGCTCGGGTCCGTCCCTGCAACGCTGACAAACCCGAGGATCGAGCTCTGGTTCGCGACCCACCTCACGCACACCACCTCACCAGGTCCTCGGTGCCTTTGTTTAGTGCCCAGGGCCCCGGGCTGACATCCCGCTCCGCGGGGGTTCTTGGCCTTTTCTTCCACCTAACCTGCAAGATTATCTAGCTGTGACTCACGGGCCAACTTGGACGACTGCCATCTTGCCTTGCGAGTCGCTTGCACGTTAAAGGAGGAGGTCCTGAGCATCGCGTCTCAGGAGCTCCTACCGGCTCTCCAGCCCTCACCCTCTAGCCTTGACCACGGCACCGCGACCTGGCATACCATTCGGTGACTGAGCTCGCTCGAGGGCCAGGACCCGACAACGTAGAGCACCTGGGAGAGCGAGGCAAGAGGGTAGCTATTGTGGGCCGCGCCCAATGGCGCCGCCAAAGACGCAAGAGCAAGCACCCTCTTCCCGACGGACCAGGATACCAAAAGATAAGTCATGATTCGCTGTGGCATCGGCTTCGCTCCCTGCACACCCTGCCTCGCAATCCCATTTCGGCGTTTTCACTCCCCTTTTTGATTCTTTGGGCGGCTGCTTGCACGCCAAGGGGGACCTCATGAGCATCACATCTCATGAGCTACTGAGCCTCGCTCACCAGGACCCTCATCGACGGAGGAGCCGACCTTAACGTGCTTTCCGTGTAGGCATTCGGCCTGCTGCACGTGCCTCCCAGCCGGCTCCGCCCCACCAAGCCCTTCTCCGGGGTTGGCGGCGGCTCCACCAGCCCCCTGGGGCAGATCCGCCTCCCTGTCACCTTCGAGACCCATGACAACTACCGCACCGCGCTCATCGACTTCGACATCGCCAGGATCGACCTGCCATACAGCGCCATCCTGGGGTACCTGGTCTTGGCCAAGTTTATGGTGGCGACTCACCCAGAATACAACCTCATGAAGATTCCTAGCAGCAACAGTGTCCTCACGGTGGCAGGGGACACCAAAGACGCGCTACAAGCCCTCAAGCTCGCCTTCACGTCAGCGGCATCCACGCAGTCTGATAAGAAGGAGGGTCCGGAGGCCCCGAAAGTGGCACCGGCCAAGAAGAAGCAGTTGTTCTCCCAAGACCAAGCTGAGATGAAGGAGGTGCTGGTCAGTGAGGAGGGAACAACCAGCGCCACCTCCACCATAGGGGCAGGCCTCCCTCAGGACCAAGAGAAAGCGTTGGTCAACTTCTTGCGCGCCAACAAGGAGGTATTTGCTTGGGAGCCCAAAGACCTGGCTGGGGTCCCGAGGGGAATAATCGAGCACCACCTAAAGGTATGCCCAAACGTGCGACTAGTGAAGCAGAAGGCTCGTCGTCAGTCCACCGAGAAGTAGGCCTTCATCATCCAAGAAACCCCCAAGCTGCAAGCCGCAGGGTTCATCAGGGAAGTACGAAACCCGGAGTGGCTGGCGAATCCCATCGTCCTCCCCAAGAAAGGAGGGAAGGAGCGCATGTGTGTCGACTTCACCAACCTCAACAAGGCCTTCCTGCAAGATCCCACCCCGCTTCCTCGCATTGATAAGATCGTGGACTCCACCGTCGAGTGTGACCTGTTGTGCTTTTTGGATGCCTTCTCGGGCTAGCACCAGATCAAGATGTCCGTACAAGATGTGGAGAAGACGGCGTTCCTGACCCCCTACGGGGTGTACTGCTACACCTGTATGCCCTTCGGGCTATGTAATGCCGGTGCTACTTTCCAGCGGCTGATGCATATCACCCTTGATCATCCATCTCGGGCTACTTAGCCTTTCCTTTCTCCTAAGCCTCGCGTCCCCGGACGTGGCGCCTTCACCCATCACAAAGGGAGGCACGCCTGGCGCCCCTCTCAGGCTCGGCTCGAGGGCTCTCCTCGGGAGGGCCTCAGACCTAGCCAGAGTCATGAGGGAGGCGCTCGGGCACCATGTGGAGGCGCTTTTCAGAGCATGCTTCCCAGGAGAAGGCATCAGGCGGGAGGCGCCAGGCATTCAGGAGTTCGTCAGCAAGGCAATCAAGGAGATTCAAGAGGCAAGGGTTCTGCAAGGCGATCGTCGCCTACCATGAGGCGCGGCTCACTTCCCTGGTGAGGGTAAGGAGTTCCGCATCTGCATCGACATCCACGGGCACAACTGGGCCGCATCTCGGCAGCTCTTCTAGTCGTATCTTGTTGGCCAATGCGAGGGTCCACCCCACAGCTACGTCTGCATGCCCTTCGGCCTGCCTGGCGTGACTGTGGTGTTCCAGTGCTGCATGAGGGATGCTCTGGCAGCTCGCGAGGCCAGGCATCAGGCGATCCTGGCGGAGATGGAGGAGCACCTCCAGGAGCCTCCCGGGCCCTCTGGGCCTCCCGAGGCTCAGGGCCAGAGCGGCTCGTGAGGGACGACTCCAGCAGCGCGTGTTTTTGGCTACCCCCACACCTCTTCAGAAATGTTACCAAGTGACATCTCTCTAGTTCATTCAGTTTGGGGGCACCCCTCGGGCTGCATTATCCCCAGGCTGTGTGGGTCCGTCCATGAGGCATGTATCCCTTTTGCATCCATCAGAGCTAGTTTACCCTCCTTCGCAAGCTACCTTTAAATTATCAATTGCCGGACAGGCGCTTCATCGCCAAGAACATCTCGCACCCTTGCGAGCCCTCCCGCGACCGCCTCATGATTAAGGACTGGCATGGCGTCTGTGCTCGGGTTCGTCCCTACAGCATCGCTAAATCCAAGAGGCTGAGCTCTGGCTCACGGGCCAGTCCCCGTGTACGTCACCTCCCATGGCCCTTAGTGCCTTGCTCTCGCATGAGCTAATCGCGACCGGATGAGTAAGGGCGCGTGACTTGGTGCCCCCGTGGCCACGAGAACCGCGTGCCGGTTGTTTTTCTTCAGGATCTTTGCATGAGAAGACTGGGCACGGTGTCTATGCTCGGGTCCATCCCTGCAACGTCGATAAACCCAACGGCTAAGCTCTATCTGGCGGGCCGGCCCCGTTCATGTCACCTTCTGGGGTCGTTGGTGTCTAGCCTTCTCATGCAATAGCCTCAGGAGTCTCATTAGGCACAGGTTGCCTAACCATCTCGCAGGACTAATACAAGTATTCCCAATCAAGACCAGGCGCAACCCGACTTGATGTAGGGCCTCGTGACTCCCGAGCTGGCTCATGGGTGCCCATATACACCTGCTCCAGCCCTGCCATGCAAACCACATGTCAGGGCGGGGTTGTACACGCCTCGGGGGTTCTCCTGAGAGGGAGCCCCCTCCCACGCACTAGTGGAAGCACCATGCTCCGCGCTAGCCGTCGACACTGCCGAGGAGCGGCTATGCCCATGCAAGAGCGGAAGCGCTATGCTCCGCGCTGGTGATAAACAACTGGGGGTGGCCTCGCGGCTGCATTAAGCTCGGGGAGCTTCCGGGCTCAGTGACCAGCCTCACCGCGCTGCTCTCCCTCGGGAGGGTAGCGCGAGGGGGCTGGGCACGGGGGATACGCTCAGGTCATGCCAGGCGTACCCCACCTTGCTATGCCCCACGGGCCTGGTCTTCGCGTGCCCCTCCCGTGCGAGGGCTCGGCAAGGAAAAGGTATGATGGTCGGTTTGTATGTCAAGGGGGACTCCTGAGCATCGCGTCTTAGGAGCCTAACTGGCCACGTAGCCCCTCAACCCTTGGTCTTGTCCTGGTGATCCGGATGACCCAACTGCGGCTGAGGCATGCGCGGGGCCGGGTCCTGCCGATGCAGAACGCCAAGGCCTGACTTGCCCCCTTTTCAAGCCTTTCGTACGTCAACGGCGACTCTTGAGCATCGCATCTCAGGAGCCTAACTGGCCCCATAGCCCTTCACCCCTTGGTCTCGTCCTGGCGATCTGAACGACCCAATGGAGGATGAGGAATGTGCAGGGCCGGGCCCTGCCTACGCAGAACCCTCGCCTCTTGAATTTCCTCGATTATCCTGCTGATGAACTCCTGAACGCCTGGCGCCTCCCGCCTGATGCCTTCTCCTGGGAAGTGTGCTCTAAAGAGCGCCTCCACATGGTGCTCGAGCGCCTCCCTCGTCACTGTAGCTAGGTCTGAGGCCCTCCTGAGGAGAGCCCCCGAGCCCAGCCTGAGAGGGACGCCAGGCACGCCTCCTTATGCGATGGGTGAAGGCGCCGCGTTCGGGGACGCGACGCTCAGCGCAGCGTCCTTGGGTGATGCTTCTTCACGAGATCCCTGACCTAGCAACAGCTTCTTCGTCTTGGGGGTGACCTCAGGAGGGAGGGCACCTCCCTCGTCTTCAGGGTTCTCAACTGCTGCTGCATGTAAGGCATGCTCGAGGGAGCACACCACATCCTTCTCTTGACATGCGACCGTGATGACGCCGCCGCTTCCCGGCATCTTGAGGACGTTGTAGCCGTGGTGCATAGCTGCCATGAACTTGAATAGTGCTGGGTACCCTAGGATGGCGTTGTAGGGCAGGGGGAAGTCGGCGATGTCGAAGTCGATGAACTCGGTGCGGTAGTTGTTGCGCTCGCCGAAGGTGACAGGGAGGCGGACCTGCCCTATCGGGTGTGCAGAACCATCGGTCACTCCTGAGAATGGCTTGGTAGGGTGAAACTGGTAGTACGGTACTTGGAGCCTGTCAAACGTCTGAACGGAGAGGACATTGAGCCCCGCTCCACCGTCGATGAGAGTCTTGGTGACGCCCACATTGCTGATGACGGAAGAGCAGAGCATGGGGAGCGCGCCTGAAGTGGCCGCGCACTTGAGCTGGGCTGAGGAGCTGAAGGTGATGGCGCACTTGGACAAGATGAGAGGGTGAGTTGCTTCAGGCTTGGAGAGCGCTACGTTCACCTCGCGTGCGAACTTCTTGAAGATGCGGTGGGAAGCTGGGGTCTGTGAGCCGCCCAAGACGCAGGTGATGGCTCGAGGCTCCTGGAAGCCCCCAGCCCCCTCGTCCTGGTGGTGATCTTCGTTCCTTCTTGGTGGTGGAGGTAGTGGAGGTAGACCGGCATTTCCCTGAGGGCACTCCTCACGAGGCTGCTCCCTCCAAGCGCCCTTGCGAGGTTGGCCCTGCCAACGGTCTTCCCGAGGGTGGTCGCGCCACTCCTGGCGATGGTCGCGTCTGTCCCAGCTTCCTCCCCATCGGCCACCTCCACGGCCGTAGCCTCGGTCATTGCACTCGGGGCATCGACCGAGGCGCCCGTCGTGGAGGGCCCTGAGCTCCTGGTAGTCATTCGGAGGGCCGTGAGCTCCTGGCAGTCGTTGGTGTTATGGCTCTGAACATTGTGGAAGACGTAGAATGGTCGGTTGCTCTTGGATGACTCGGGGTGGTCGCAACCGCGCTTCGTCTCTGGCTCGTCCACAAGCACGACTGGCCCTTGCGCTTCACGTCCTTGGCCTTGGTCTTCTTGTCTTCTGGGTCAGCATCGGGGATCTCAAGGAGGAAGAGGCGTCCCTCCTTAGCCCTGGCAAACTTGTTCGCCATGTTGAACATCTCCAGGGCCGTGCAGAGATCCACATGGATGGAGAGCTCCTCCTTCATCTTGACACCGCGGACGCCATCAGTGAATGCTGAGATGATGGCCTCGTCCGACACTTTGGGGATCTTGTGGCGAACGTTGTTAAAGCACTGGATATACTTCTGTAGGGTCTCTCCAGGTTGCTGCTTGAAGCGACGAAGGTCACCTGCAGCCGGCGGGCGGTCGCGAGTGCCCTGGAAGTTGGCGATGAAGCGGCTGCGCATCTCTTCCCAGGAAGAGACCGACCCCTCGGGCAGGTTCAGGAGCCTAGAACATGCGTCGTCCTTGAGGGCCATCAGGAACCAGTTTGCCATGATCTTCTCGCCACTGGTCGCCTCGATGCTCAGCTCGTAGAGCTGTAGGAACTCGGCGGGGTCGGCGGTGCCATCGTAGCATGGGGGCAGATCAGGCTTGAACTTGCTTGGCCAGACGACGTTGCGAAGCTCCGGGGTGAACGCACGGAATCCTGTTGTGGACACTGGACCCCACTGAGTAGGTAGAACTTGGTCCTGGTGCACGCGCGCCGCCACCTCCTGTGGCGGTACACGGGCCTGGTGCGGAGGTGCAGGAAGCACACGCACTTCTCCTTGAGGTTGCTGCACCACCTGGCAGCTCACATCCTCCCGAGCTGCCGCCGGGCGTGTTGGGTCGCGCCGTGGTGCCACACGGCTTATCTCGATTATGATGCCCTGGACCGGAGGTGGTGGAGGAACCCCGTGAGCCACGTCGCCCGCGGCAGGCGGCTGCTGAAGTAGTGAGCGGGCCGGAGCAGTGCAGCCCCCGGCCATGCTGACGAGCTTAGCGATCCGCTTGAGCCACTCCTCATAGAGGTCGCCTACCGGGTGGTAGCGCAGGAGCTCCCACGCCATGAGCAGTGTGGCCTGCACGTTTGCCGGACCATGACACGCGTGGGAGGACAAACCTACCGGAGTTAGTGACGGAGTGGCGGTGCGCCCGTCGCGGCGCACCGACGGGTGCAGCTAAGAAGCTTGCTGCTCGTGGCCGGCAGGGCCGGTGGCGGCGTTAGCCACTAGAGATGGAGCACGACGAGCACAACCATCGCCTGCCGGAGCTGTCTGAGCAACGCGAGCAGCGACTGCAGCCCAGTGCTCGACGCGAGCTCGGCGTGCGTCGGCATGGAGTTGTCATAGTTGCGGTGGATCGATCGACCGAAGAGAAGATCCGACGCACCCCTACCTGGCGCGCCAAATGTTGGATTATGGGTTCCGCAAACCCTTGAGAGGCTCGAACTCTAGGGTGTGTGCGGAAATCTCGACCTACCCAGCCTGCCTACTCGCGATACTCCTAAGCCTAGCGCGATGAGCTCGAAGTGACAAAGAGACACGGCAGTTTATCCTCGTTCGGGCCACCTTGCGGTGTAATACCCTACTCCAGGGTTTTGGTGGATTGCCTCGAAGGGCTGAGGATGAACTAGTACTATGGATGAACTGGCCTCAGGAGGTGAGGTGTTCTTGAGCTCAAGAGAGCTAGGGGATTGTGAACTAGATCAGCTTGTCCACCCTCTAGGGTGGTGGTTAGTCCTATTTATAGTGGCCTTGGTCCTCTTCCCAAATGTTGGCGGGAAGGGATCCCACAACGGCCGGATTTGAAGGGGGACAAGTAGTACAGCTTGTCTTAACAAAAGTAGTCTTCGCCTGCGAAAAGCCTCTGCTCGTGACGCTGCGGTGGGCTCGGTGCTGACTTCCGTCCTGGCGGTCTTTGTCTTGTTGCACCAGAATGGAAACCTTTGGCTGATTCCTCAGGACTCCGCGCCTGCAGCTTGCCTCCCTTGCACCGAAGAGGAAACCCGCGCTCTGCCCCCACTGGCGCCCACCTGGCCTTGGTCGTCATGGCTCATGTCAGCTGAGCCTCGTGAGGTACACCTTGCATAGAACTCTCCGCCCCTCGAGAGCCAGCCTGAAGAGGCTGATCCCCTCGGGGTCTTGGCCTCGTTCGACTCACGAGGCATGGACCCTCGCGAGGGTCTTGAGCTGTTGATGTCGAAGCTGGGCCATACCCGGCCGTCGATGGAGCCACGTGGCGGGCCGCAGGCAGGCAAGTCTGGATACCCCCATATCTAGGACGCCTAAACCCCAGTACTTGGTGTCTTTATTGCAACTTTGATGGAGTTTTCGCCCTCAAGAATATTATCATTGTGCTCTTGATCAGCTTCCTTACTTGAAAGCTTGATCCCAATATCTACAGGTTTTACCTTCTCATGTTTAAATGGATCAGCTTGAAGCAACCGATGCAAAAACCGTGTGCCATGAGGACCAATCGGAATAGACTGGTCATCTCTTGGTGTCTCAATAAATTTCAATTGTCCTTTATTAATGGACGATTTAACTATTTGACGAAAATGTTGCAATCCTCAAAATTATGCTTCGACGAATCATGAAACTCACAATACATTCATCCTCGGATTGATGGCTTAACGTGGTGATCAAGATTTCTAATGTAAATATTTTTCACCAACAAATCAAATATTTGATCACACATGCTTGAATTGAAGGTATACTTCTTATTTTCTAGTCGATGTTGTTGTGGGAACAACTTTGGATTTAAGCAAATGAATGGTTCAGATTTTACATCACCCCATTCGGCTATGCATTATGTTTTGCACTCTATATTCGATGTATTTGGATAAGATATTATATTAGCATCAATTTTCTCAACATAATTTACTCTTGGCTTTAAATTTCTGAAACAAAAATATTTATAACATACATGTCTCAATTGAGACCAAATGCAAGCCAAGTAATAAATAAGCAAAGCTAGCAATTAGATTTGAACTTTAGATAAAGTGATGGGTAAAGCCTTGGCTGCAACAATAAGTCACTATCGGTCTTTATAAATGGTGTAATGGGTTGACCAATATGCTCAATAACAATTTTATTGCTATCAAGTAAATTACCCTTCTTCATTGGTCTTTGAAAAATACTTATGAGGATTTTTCTAATAGATGCATCAACAATAAAGTTGTGACCAAATCTGAAAACAGGTAAATTACTTGCAAGTCATACCTCTTCAAATATGTTGGGAGAGCGTGATGGTGGTGAGACTTGAAGAACATCTTGATCCATCTTTGGACGGCTCCCCAAAGCCATCTCATTATCTATTTCTTGATTTCGTGCATCATTGCTTTGAAGATCCATGTCAGCCGAACATTGTTTGGCTACATGTTCTTGTCCTTGAGGCTTGTCAATTTATGTGGCACAGAACTCATTGGGCAGGAAGTAGGTTCCATTGACTTCAGAAAAATCAAGTATGGTTGTTTTGCTATGCTTGCCATGCCCTTTCCCAATAATGCTTGCCTCTTTGGATTTGTTGGACCCAAAGTATATACTACTTGATTTGCCTTTTTCAACCGAAGCACTTTCATGTTCCGAATCATCCTTCTTTTCATTGATTCTACCAATTGACAATGCTTCTTTTATTTGAGCCAATTCCTTTTTTGTTTGTTTCTGTCGGCGAGTGGAAAAATTGGCTTTAAGCTTTTTCTTAATTTCAGCCCGCTCCGGATATGATTGCCCCCCAAAGCTTTTAGATACTTTCGGTAATGACACACGGGTGCTGCCGAAACTTTGTAATTGTGTACGGGGTGTATAATATGATGTAGTACTAGGTGAAGGCATGTGCATTGTCATATTTTTGCTCGCCAATTTCACTAATTGGTAATGATTTGTCTTCTTGTAAAACTCTAGCTTTTATAGTATTATAATCAGGAACTAACCCCTTATCATGTTGTTCAAGGCAAAGAGCACTAATCTTGTTATTTCGGGCTATATTCCTTTTTAACATAGCCACTTCCCATTCCGTAAGGAATTGCTCCACAATATTTTTAGATTCTTTCGGCAATGAGGTGTTGCCAAAATTATGCAATTGCGTAGAGGATGCATTATATGCTACAATATTAGATTATGGCATGTGCACTCCTGGAAAATTTTCACTTATTCAGCTATGACCATGAAGCTGCAAAGCCGAATTATGAGCATCTACAGTTGTATATGATGCCGAAAAATTACTAACATCAGGTGTAGCATATGACGGTTGAGAGTAACTGGCCGAATAGCCAGTAGTAGCATGGCCAATTCTCTCATCGTCGTTATGGCTGGATTACTAATTGCACATTAGTTGCCGATGAATAAAAGGGTGAAACACTTTCTTACCTGGCATTGGAAATTCTAACATGAGGTGTTTCAAATTTATTAACCGAACTCACCATGTTGTTCATCGGCATAACAATTTGTGGGGTTGCCGAAGCATGAGAGTTGGGATACATATGGTACATGTTACTAGTATCATAAGAAGTTGAAGCATGTAAATTACTTTGAGTCGACCCTTGCACACAGTTAGATGCATGACTGAAAAAACTAGGGCTGGCCGATAAAGTATACTCATTGAATGATTTAGTAACACCATATGAATTATTTGCATCTACACAAGGGGATTGGGTATTCATATTGCCTTTGTAGACTGCAAACCCTAGAGCTTCGTCCCCAGCAAAGTCACCAAAAAGTGTGTTCGCACACGAACATGTCACTGTGTACCCTCGACACCGAGGGTGGTGCACCGTAGCTCACGTCGAAGGAGACCCGACCGGAAGTGCGATACGCAGGTAATCCGGCAGGAGCTTTTGTAGACCCGAAATCTCACATGCCCGGGAGGGACCATGTCTAGATGTGCAGCGGCTATGGGCTGCCCTAGGTCAACCTGATCGCCCATAGGGCCTTGAGGTTCGCCGTCCTACAACAAGAAGAACGAACGAAGAACGAGGAAGAAGAACCACTAGGGTTAAGGAGAAAAGATAAAAGATAAATGGTGGTACATGATTTGTTCGATTGTGTGTTGTTCAATTGGCCATCACCTCTCATCTATTTATGAGGAAGCTGGACTTCCCGTACAAGAAAATGACTCCAAAAACCATCCAAATCATTCCAAAATTTACCGAACTCGGATTTAGGCAAGTTTGAGACATCAATTCGTTTTTTGACTCTCACAGGCCACAAACAACCTCGGATGAAGTTGAGTCCAAAAGTAAATTTAACTGTTTCGATGATACGGAGAACTTTCATGTTGGACGTTTTTCATTTCGGGGCAAACTTCAGGGCCAAATCGCTCGCGCAAGAAAGATTATTATTCGCGCTACCCATCAAACATGATGGGGCACGCCACTTTTGGCTCGTGACAGGGCCGAACTTAGGTGGCTCTAACTTTTACATACGGTCTCAGATTGAGATGATTGTTATGCCAAAATCGACCGTTTCAACAAGACAAAGACAAATCATGTAAAAGGTTTCTCATTGGAGGCCGTCCTTGAGGCGTAATTGTCCGAATAGTGCTCTGGATACAAAATCTCAGTACTTCGAACACAACTTCAGCCTTTGAGATGAGATTGGATGGCGATGGCACAAGCTTCAAAAATGTTCATGTCGACAATACATAACTTTTTCATATAGATCACTTCTCCATTTGAGACCATCTTAATTGTATTTCATACCATGCCAAAATCTTGTGTCAGCGGAAGTGTTCCATGACAATACCAAAATTATCATCACGGAAGTGTTCACTTTCATGATGATAAATGACGTGTCATGAAAGTGTTTTCATCAAGGGTAACCGACACGTGGCATCCACCGTAACGGGTAGCTATTATGCTGTCGAGTCTGGTTTTGGATCCGATAACACGTTAACAGCAATGACCAATGACGATTTTCCACGTTTAAAATTCTTATTAGCTAGAGGAAAGACGTGTCAGCTCGTCATTGGGCCAGATAGGCGCCTATGATATGTCAACACGTGCGACGGCCTAACACTGGCCCATCTAGCTAACACATGCCGGCCTGTTTGACTTGGTCAAAAGCTAGCAGGCCGGCCCATGAAAAGCCTGTTAACAGTTTATTCGCATATAGCCCATTTTACGGCCCGGTAACTCACGGCCGGTTATGTCGTTCCCGAAATCGTCCCAACAGCGTCATGTGGCATCCAGTATAATACCATCCCGTTAAATTTTTGGCCCATGTATGGCCCACGACCTCTTTCGGCCCATACATGGTCTTTCGTACTTTTAGGCCCTTTAATGGGCCACAGTGACTGGCATATAATAAACAGTAAATTTCTTTATGCCTAGTAACGGCCCATGATTCACACGGGCTGTTTCCAGCCCGTGTTAGTTTTCAGCCTACTGATAGCCCATACATTCTTGGGCTCCTTTCTGGCCCTCAATTACTTCCGGTCCCTTGCTGGCCTATTCCCCTAATGGGACAATTTCGGCCCGTGTTTAGAATCGGCCTGTTTGTGGTTAAGCCGTTGTGCCGTTTCTAGACCTTCCTATACTTTGGCCCATTAACTACCTTATTATGCATGTGACTGAATTAAGCCTTTGCTTCCTTCTGGCCTGTTAACGGCCCGTTACCATGCTGGCCCGCTACCAATTATGCCTGTTTACGGCCCATGTGGGCCCATTTATCTGGCGGCCCGAGGCCCACTAATTCTACGGCCCATAGGAAGCCCATGGATCCTATGGCCCGTAGCAGGCTCAAGGTTACCACGGTCCGTATATAGCCCATGGTTGTTGTGGCCACTAGCAAACCAAGGAAAAAGAAGACTAGGGAAATAAATAAGCCAGAAACTAATGCTAGGCTATTAAGGTGATTGCACAGATTACATCTACTGGGCATCAAAGTTCGCCACAAAAGCAAATATTGGGAACACCCTACACTATACAAAAACGGCTTGCTATTTTCTTAAGCCAGTCGCTGCACATTAAGAACAAATTTTATAGCAAAAAAACAAATTACAACCATAAAACAAAAGGAAGGTTGGCATACAAGTTAACAGTCCCGCATATAAATGCACCACCAGAAGTTCAGAAGCTCAGTTCATTTGACCTGAATGTTATGTTTTCATGTTGTACTGTCCAATGGGGCACCATAACCATTGCCTGCATTTCTCCTAGGCTCCTGAACAACATGGCAAATGTCTGATAGTCTGGTTTCAAAACCATGCATATCTTGACGACATAGAACAATGGTTGTCCTTGTTTCACAAAGGGCCTCTGTTAGGGAATGGACTTGTGTCTGGAGCGCAGATATAACATTGTTTTGAGCTTGCATATCTTGATCATGAGGCAGTTTGGACGAGATTTCCTTAACAACCAATCTAGTATTACACAGGAACGTGCTTTTGGCACTGTTAGTGGACATGTACTGACCCACAACAGCAAGAGGTGACATTGCAGTTATAGTTGCCTCGTCACATTCAGAAGGTGGCGGTTCCACCATTTGTTCCATAGCTTTCTGAAAAGTTGAGTTTTTACATTAGAAGTACCAGAACAGAAGATATTAAGGAGGCAGCAAAACCAAACGAAATAGCTTTAGTCTATATACAGAACTTATTCTGGTGAGCCCATGTAAAATATTAGTTGTATTTTTCTGCAAAGTACATGATACGGAGCATCCTACGGACATTACCATGTCAAGAGCCCGTTCGGCGAGTGACACGTGCGACATCTACTTCACATACACAAAGGTGAATCATCTCCTTTAATCGTGTTCACTTGACCCCTTCGAGGATGGTATACTACTTGACACTTCTCCCGTGTGCATGCATATGTATTGTTGGAGCTTCACGGATGTTGAGGAGAAGCGCAAGTGCCAAGGATCAACTACTGTCGATGGAGAACGACACCAATGGGATCACAAGAATCCCTACTACGGTTGCGGGGCGCGGGGTGGTGAGAAGAGCGGGATCAGTAGTCAGCACCAACACACGAGTCGTTTACCCAGGTTTGGGCCGCAAGGATGTGTAATACCCTAGTCCTGCTTTTGTGTGTATATCTGTGTTCTTGTGGTTCTTGAGCTAACTAGAATGAGCGTAACTTGTCCCAGGGTCCGAATCCTTCTCCTGGATGCCTTGGGCCTCCTTTTATAGGCAAGGGGATCGCCATAGTGGCACACAGGAGGTGGCATCGGGGTACTGTGGTTAAGCCTATCACTTGTCATTATGGGACAAGATGCATTTAATGCGCCTCTGACATGTCCCCTTCACTTTATCGCTGCTTCACACTGCCTTGACACGCGCCTGGGCCAACGAGGTGGTCAGTGCCATGTAGGTTGGCTGGCTGCTGAGGTGGCGCGGTGGTAGGGCCTACACAAACATTTGCAGGCCACCACGTAGGCATGTGCTGAGTTGGCCCGGAAGCCTCACGTTGACACACAGGCGCCTGCCTAGCTAGTGGGCTGGCAGCTGCATGGTGGTAGAAACTTGGCGGGTGTGGGCCTGGCTATGGCCTCACAGATGTCCTCAGCAAGGGCCTTGCCGGGGTCCCGGCAAGGGTCTTGTCGTGGCGTTGCGGTCGTCCCCGACAAGGATCTTGCCGGGGGTCTTGTGGGTTTCCCCGGCAAGGATCTCGCCGAGGTTCGTCGTCTTCTAATCCTCTCCTGATTTGAAGTGTTTCTTGTCTTCACAAAGATCTGCATGCCATCACGGAGGCTCCACCCAACCCTAGGTCCCAACGTGGTTGGTGGCGCTGGAAGAAATGGGGCTCAAGGGTGGTGCACTCCGCTGGCGTCTGGTAAGCTGCCCCCGCCCTGGCAAGGGTCTTGCCTGGGGAAACCACCTCGCCTTCTTGCTCTTTGTGCCTCTGTCTTGGCATTGCTTTGGCCATCTTGCGGTTTGTGATTCCCTGTCTCTGCCCTGCTTAAGTGTGGTCGTGGGTGTGGCTCTGACTGCCCGTGCACAAGTAAGTGGTACAAAGGAGCGCCCCTACTTCAGTACACCGACAGGAGCCCCCGAACCTGGGCCACACATAAGCGCGACACGTTGTTAGGCCAGGTCCGGAACGGTGCGCGGGCAGGCGGGGCGGTCTTAACTGAGGTGATTTTTCCGCCCGCTGTGCTCTCCCACGATCCGCGTTGCACGCGTGACGTGGGGGTTGCGCGCGCGGGTGATCGAAGCATGCTTGCGTCATCCTGCGGTGAACAATGAGGAGGAGGCTTGCGTGTCCCTTCGAGATCGCAGGGCCGCTGCTCATTTACTCTCCTTACCTGGGAACCGTCGCTCTGCGCGTCCCACTACGCCCGTCCCTTGCGCCACGTACGCCGCATGCGCGACGTAGGGCGAATGACAGGCACGTAGAATACGGGTAGACATGCGCGCGTGGGTCGATACCCACGTGCCTTCAATTGGGCGGGGAGGGCGGTCAACGGCCTCGCCCGCTGTCACCTTAATGAGCCAGATTGGCTAAGAAGAGCCGCCGAGCCCCGACCCCAACCCTTTATAAGGAGGGGAGCGGGAGGGATGGTGTCTCTCAGTCCTTCGCCATCCGCCTCTCCCCATCCATGCTCCTTCCTCTCCTCTGTCATGGCGAGAGTGCGCGTTGATGCTTCGACGGTGGAAGAAAGGGTCTCTGCTCGACAACGCATTGCTCCTCCCCAAGAGCCCGTGGCAGCGGAGCCGGCTGCGAGGGGGAGGGGGAGGGGGTGAGGCCGAGGCCGCCGTGGTTCTCGGGGAAGAGGAGGACCGGGCGGCGCATTGGCCTCGCCTCCGCCAGTGAGCCTCCCCCCAATGGAGGGTCACGTCAGGGACAACCCCTGTGAGTTCTTCATCAGGCTACGCCGGCCGGCGCACCGTCGTCTTCGCCTGCCGACCCCATTCGCTCGAGAGATGGAGCTTGTTCCGCCGCAGGCGCTGAGGCTGCACATGAGGGGCTACCGGAACATCGGCACATGTGCCGACGTTGACTTCCCAGCCCCTCATGTCATGTATCTTCGCCGTGGATGGAAGACCTTTGATCGCATCCACAGCCTGACGGCGGGGCCCATCCTCTACTTTAAGTTAATGGAGAATGGCCTCGTCTCTGTCAAGGTCTTCGTCGATTTAGGAACTCGCCTGAAGTGCTGCGTGGAGAGCTCCTCGGATGACGAAGACTCGTCCTCAAGCGAGAGCGACGAGGAGGACAGCGGCAGCGACGACGAGGGTAGCAGGCAAGAGGATGACGGGTCCGACTAGGTGTCGAACATGTCGCTTCGGTGCGGTACCGGCAGCAGCATCATCTGCATCGGGCTCCTTCTCCTGGTGGAGCCGGCTCCTTGAACTTCTCAGGGTCGCCTCCTTGGGCGGCTGGCGTGGGAAGGCCAGAGAGGGCGAAGAAGGCGAGTGGCGGGCTATCAAGTCGGAGTACGATGGCACCGACGCCTTCGTAGCGTATTAACGGACTGTTGCCTCATCTTCCAGCTCTTCCTCCGGCACCACCACCACCAGACTTCTCCCAGTCGGCCACCGACATGTTCTCTTGGCGCCTTCTACTGCTTGTACCTCGCCTAGGCTCTCCTTTTGCCCTTTTGCCTTCTTGTTCCATCTCCTGGGGAGAGGGACAAGAAAGGGATTGCGGGCACCTTATCTCTTTTTATCTTGTAAGCCTAAGGGCCTTAGTTAGATTTAAAACTTGTAACCTCTCTGTTCATGTTTTCATTCCATACGAACTGTACCTGTATGGAACGTATTAATGAAAAAAGAGTGCTTGCCGGGTCTTGTGTGTGTGAGCAAATCCCATACCAAGGTACAAATCCTTGTTATTTTCAATATAAACACCGTTGCCTGGCAGCAGGCCTTGCCACTCCCCTACTCCGTTCGACCATACTCACGCCTTTGGAGGAGGCAGGGAGGAAGTAATGGTGGGCCCTACGCTTGCTTCCTTGCCGAAGCGGCTACAACCAGTTTTCGAACCAAGAAGAAGTTCTTGGGTGGTAGGAATCAAGGGAGCACGAAAGTCTCGGAATAAAACGAGGTTTCATACGTCCCAATCTTCATACGGAAATGCATAACATGAGATAGGAAAGCTTATCTGGATCTGCAGCCCCTGGCAACCCTAGCTTGCCGTGGGTGGACCTTTGTGTCTTCATCCCCCGGCGAGCTTGGCTTGCCGGGGTCGGAGCGCCGGCGTGTTCTCTTCCTTCCCCTTAGCTTGGCGGAAACACTTATGTACCCTGTAAACCAAAGAGGGTGGACAGGAACAAAGAGATGCAAACTCGACCTCTATGCTAGGGTTAGTCGCTGCTAAGCACTATCAACCCTAACCGAGGGAGAGACTCAATCTAGCATGCATGCTGTAACTTAGGGCGCCAGCGCTTCATTTTATTTATGCTCAGGGTCTGCGCCTGGCTTTGCACAGAGGGTTACATGCCTTGCCGGCAAGGCTTGTACAAAAGGTGGCTTGCCGGGGGGCCTAGCAGCAACGCCTTATGGGTAAAACTTGCGAAGATGCTTTATGTTCCAGGAGTTGCTCACTGGAATGGTATCTTCGGTCTCGAGGCGGACTGCGCCAGGCCCGGTGACTCGCGTTACCCGATAAGGGCCTTCCCACTTCTGCGCCAACTTTTTGGAATTCTTGGCTGACTGAATGCACCGAAGAACAAGGTCGCCTTCCTCAATGCTTCGAGCATGAACCTTGCGGCTATGATAGCGGCGCAAGGCTTGCTGGTAGCATGCTGCTATCACAACCACCCGAAGACGATCTTCCTCGAGGAGCATTGCATCATCTTGCCACAGTCGCTCTTGCTCAAGCTCATCAAAAGCAAGCACTCAAGGCGACCCGTATATGAGTTTCGTGGGGAGAACTACTTCTGCCCCGTAAACCAGGGCAAAGGGTGTCTGTCCGGTGGCTCGATTTGGCGTCGTTCTGATTGATCAAAGAACCACCGGCAACTCATCAATCCAGCGCCTGCCGCTCTTGTGCAACCTGTCAAAAGTCTTCGACCTCAGGCCACATAGCACTTCAGCATTTGCCCTCTCTGCTTGGCCGTTCCTCCGTGGGTGTGCCACGGAGGCAAAACAGACCTTGTTGCCGAGGTCTTCTGTCACGCCCAATATGCGACCCTATCCAAACGGAACTCGAAGGTCCCACCAAGGATAGACCCGCATATTGAAACGCTTTTGCAAGGTGGATATCATTACATCAACATTACATAATAGATGGGGATACATACATAAGGCATACAATGCCACATGAATACAACATCACAATACATAAGAGCATCATCCGACTACGGATGAATCACAAACAAAAAAACTCCAACGACATCCACCCTGCTAGCCCAGGCTGCCGACCTGGAACCTATCCCCTGATCGAAGAAGAAGCAGAAGAAGACTCAACGCAAGCAAGCATCGCTCTCGCGTCATGATCATCGTATAACCTGTACCTGCAACTGTTGTTGTAGTAATCTGTGAGCCACGAGGACTCAGCAATCCCATTACCATGGGTATCAAGACTAGCAAAGCTTAAAGGGAAAGGAAGGGGTAAAGTGGTGAGGCTGCAGCAGCGACTAAGAATATATGGTGGCTAACATACGCAAATAAGAGCGAGAAGAGAGCAAGCAGAACGGTCGTGAAGCTATCAATGATCAAGAAGTGATCCTGAACTCCTACTTACGTCAAACATAACCCAGAAACCGTGTTCACTTCCCGAACTCCGCCGAGAAGAGACCATCACAGCTACACACACGGTTGATGCGTTTTAAATCGGATCTGGTGTCAAGTTATCTACAACCGGACATTAACAAATTCCCATCTGCCTATAACCGCAGGCACGGCTTTCGAAAGAATATACCCTGCAGCGGTGTCCCAACTTAGCCCATGACAAGCTCTCGCGATCAACGAAGGAATAGACCTTCTCCCAGGAAGACCCAATCAGATTCGGAATCCCGGTTTACAAGACATTTCGACAATGGTAAAACAAGACCAACAAAGCCGCCCGATGCGCCGACAATCCCGATAGGAGCTGCACATATCTCGTTCTCAGGGCAACACTGGATGAGACTAGCTACGAGTAAAACCAGCCCTCAAGTTGCCCCGAGGTGGCCCCGCAGGCAGCTCAGTTCGGACCAACACTTAGACAAGCACTAGCCCGGGGGGGCTAAAATAAAGATGACCCTCGGGATGCGCGACTCCCAAGGGAAAAAGGGGTAGGTGAGGCAAATGGTAAAACCAAGGTTGGGCCTTGCTGGAGGAGTTTTATTCAAAGCGAACTGTCAAGGGGGTCCCATAAATCACCCGACCGCATAAGGAACGCAAAATCCGGGAACATAACACCGGTATGACGGAAACTAGGGCGGCAAGAGTGGAACAAAACACAAGGCATAAGGCCGAGTCTTCCACCCTTTACCAAGTATATAGATGCATTAATAATATAAGAGATATTTTGATATCCCAACCAAAATCCTGTCCACCATGGAGAAATCTTCAACTTCACCTGCAACTAGCAACGCTATAAGAGGGCTGAGCAAAGCGGTAACATAGCCAAACAACGGTTTGCATAGGACAGGTGTCAAAGGTTAGAGGTTGACATGGCAATTTGGGATGGCTTGATAAACAGGTGATAGCTAGCGTAGCATAGCGATAGAACAAAGCAACTAGCATAGCAATGATAGTAGTGAGATCCAGGGTAGCGGTCATCTTGCCTGAAATACCGCTAGGAAGAAGAACAAGTCCATGAAGCAGACAGACGAACGTAGTCGAACGAATCCTCACAACTCCGGAACGAAACCAAAGGCAACCCGGAAAGAAGCAAACAACAAGGTAAACACACAAGCATAATCATGGCATGATGCACAAGCAAATATGATGCATGTCCGGTTTAAAGAGGCATGGCATGGCAAAGTGCAACAAACAATACTACAAGTTAAGTGGAGCTCAATATGCAACGAGTTGCATGTTGACAAAACACCACATTGACATATTTAGTTGATCTCGTTTAAGCTACCAAACACTATTAAATGTTGTTAAACATGGCAAGAGGTGAAGCATAAGAAAACTACCTAACTAGGCAAGTTTAAATGAGGCCGGAAGTAACAAACAACAATTTCGGAAAATTCCCATATGCAAATTATGAATTTGGTACTGTTCTGCCCTAAACACAATTTTAAAGTTCTTAGACATGCAAAACAATGCCACCATGTTAAACTAGGCATTTTTCCACCCCATTTACATATAAAGAACATTTAATTCCGAGCTACGGATATTTAGTTATGAAATAAATCATTTTAACATGGCATTTATGCAAATTAATTCAAACAACACATTTAAACAATTTTAACATGGGTGAAAGTTGCATATTATTAAACTAGATGAAATTGTAAGCATATTGCATATAAGACATGTTTTATTTGGATGCATGGTTAAATAGTTATTAGCAGTTTAAAACATGGGCATTTTCTGTAATTATTAATGCACTTGTTTAAATCGCAAAATCCATCCAGGGAAAAAAAACAATGAGATGGGCCGAATCTAGCTGGCCCAAGAGTGCACAGGGGAAGGGCTGGGGGGACTGCTCACCATGGGCCAAGCCCAGGTCGGTGGAGATGGCCGAAGCAGGCCGAGGAGGAGGAGTCGGGCTGGGCCGGCTTGGAAAGCCCACGTGCGTGAGGGGGGAGGCAGCCCACGAGCGGGCGCTCGTCCCCGCTCCCGAGCGGGACGAGGACAAGGCGGCGGCAGGGCTTGAACTTTAGCGACGGCTCGAGGCGACGGCGAGGCAGGGGAGGTCGAGGTAGGCCGGGATCCATCAGATCCGGTGGAGGACGAGGTTGAGGACCCATTCCCGGCGACGGCGGCGCTCGGGGATGACTCCGGCGAGGTGTTCCAAGGCGGCGAGGTTCCTAGAGAGGGAGAGAGAGAGATCTGAGAGAGAGAGAGAAGTGAGAGGGAGAAGGGCGACGGGGAGGCGACCTGGCGGCGGAGTTGGCATCGGCAGCGACGCGCTCAGGCGGCCGGACGAGGGGCGCAGAGGAGCTGGGCGGCGCGGCTCCGACGGGGTTGCGGGCGAGCGCTACTCGGGGCAGGGGCTGGGCGGCTCGGGCTGCATCGGCGGCGGATCGGGCCCGGGCGGCCCACGGTGGGCTGGATCTGGGCCTCGGAGGGCCCGGCGAAGTGGGGGAGAGCGGGGCGCGCCGTGGCGCCCTCTGGTTGGACGGGGTGGCGGCGTTGCCCACTGGGGTGGCGCCACGTGGCGACGGTGAGGTGGCGGCATGGGAGGAGGCCAAGTGGCAGCGGTGGAGCGGATCTGGCGGCGACAAGTGGCGGGTGGAGGCTGGACAGATGTAGGGGAAGGGCTAGGAGATGCCCAAAATGGCATGAGGGGTGTTTATATAGGGTAAGGCTAGGGTTAGGGGGGTTTGGAGGGGTTTCGGACCCTCGGATCTCGATCTGGCGGTTCCGGACGCAAGGAGAGGTAGACTGGGCCTAGCTGGGCTGTGTAGAGGGGGTTGGGCTGAGAGAAGAGGGGAGAAATGCAGCCCGGCAACTGTTTCAGAGACCGAAACGTCCGACGAATATACCGACTATATCGCAGTTATATTTAACGGTTGGGCAGTCAAACGGACTCCGAATGCGACGAAACTTGGCAGGCGGCCTGTCTACACCATAATAAGACCGCACGACAAGTTGCAACCCATTCCGAGAACATTTTTATGCCACTTATAAAATAATATTTCGGAGGTGCCGCGAGCGCGTGCGAGTGTGGTCGGTCTCAGAACGGACAACGGAGAGAACCGGGGAAACCCGGACGGATGCAAGTTTTATGAAAACGATGCCAATGCAATGCGCATGATGCTATGAGACGAGATGCATAACAAGAACAAAATGCAAAACAACAGACAAAAACCCAACCACGGAGGAAATAATAAATCACATAGCCGGAAATGGCAAGAGTCGGAGTTACGAATATGGAAAGTTGCATCCGGGGCGTTACAACACTCCACCACTACGAGAGGATCTCGTCCCGAGATCTAGGATGGCACCGGAGAGAAACGGAAGAGGAAGAGAAGAGGTAAACTAAGTTGCTTCTTTGACAAACGAGTGAAATCACGAACCTTGAGAGGTTGAAAAGTTGAAAGAGAGAACACAACGGAGTTGAACACCATTGAGAGCACTGTGGTAGAGAATAGAAAGAAAGAACACCATGTGAACCTTGGAGGTTGCAAATCTATGAATGACGAGTACAATGGACAAGAAGGAATTGGAACCACTCTGGTTGAAACGAGATAAGAATGAATAAGAATGATATGATTTTGACAGCACTCCGACTGTAAATGGAAGAAATTGAACATGAACTTGACAAGATGAGAGGATACTTGATGAAATCAACAACACACTGCCTCCGGAACTATTGAAAGAATGGCATAATAGTTGAGAAGGATTTCAGACAGCACTCAGGTTGAAAAGAGAGGCAAAACTTGATAAGATGAAAGAACTTGAATGAGAACAGAACTCTCCGGTTAAATGGATAAGCACGAAAAGAACATGATCTTCACAATTCGAGATGATGAGTGAAGAGCACAACATCACAATGCCTCCGGAACGAAAGAATAGAAGTTAGATTGTTAGGATAAAGGGACGGAGAAGGAAATGACAACTCCTACCACAATTGAATTTGGAAAGCATCCTTGCAAAGAAGGATTGAACGGAGTTGTTGGAAAATCAACAACGAAAGGCACAAGCTTGTTGTGGGCTTATGGCAAACATCTCAAAATGATGAGGTGACAACCGGCCACTAACGAAAAACAATTGATTTGACTGAGAGCACCAAAGAGATGAAAAAACTTCTTCGCCAAGATGAGAAGGATAAAATTGGATCATTGATAGTCACCACAATGAGCAACATTCCTTAGGGAAGGCTTTAGGTGAAAACTAACCCAAGATAACTCCAACAAAGAGATTGATTGGACGAAAAGATATCTTGAACGAAGAGAAAATGATGGATTTAATTAACTCATTCCTAACAACTTGTGAATCATGAAGCACGAGGAGAAATTGCCAAGGATGACATAACACCATCTCAAAAGATATTGTAGAAGGAATTGCACTTCGAAATGCAAGAACAAGAATACTTGAAACCTCAAAACAAAACATGTGTTGAGCACCATGTTTACTTTTGAGTATAGCTTGACGGATCATAACTTCGAGAGAAATCTTGAAGAACAATTGAAGAATGAAAGAATCCTTGACGAACCACCATGTAGAGCCTCCATGAAGAACTCCGGTAATGAAAGGATGATAGAAAGAAAGAGAAGTTGAAAACACAAGGTGAATCCTTGCAATGATTTAGATGGAGCTTCGCGACGATATAACCGAGAAAACTTGGAACTCCGAAAAAGAAAAGATGAACAACAAGAAACCAAGAATTTATTCCTCCTGAACAAACTCCGAAGGAAGGGATTAATCACTTGGATGAAACAAAAATAAGAATTATGTTATGCGTATCCTTCACCAATTTAAATTGATGACAAGCAACGGATTTGGCATAACTTATTCTCGTAGAAAGGATTAAGAGGTATATAGCGTAAACTTGTGAAGGTCTTCAAGGAACCACCGGTGGAATTTGGAAACAATGAATGATTTGATATGATAACCAAGAAATTGAAATCTTGAACGAACCACCGTAAGAATTGAAAATGAACGAAGAAAAGATAAAGAAACACCGGGAAGAATTTGAAAATGAACGAAGATACTTGAGAGAATTTAGATACAAGTGAACGCAGAGATCCCAAGCTGATTAGATAATACTTGAACGATGCACCGGTATGATTTGGAGAACGAGAGCTGAAAGCTTGAATGAATAATTCTGAGATGATGGGCTACGGAGAATCAATCTGAAAAGACTCTTGAATTGCTCCGGATGGATGAAAAAAAATTCTCACAATCGAAAACAATTATGAGAGGATGGCATCAAGCTTGAACTATGCATCTTTGGAAGAACGGGTAAGGATTTAAGAGGAAATCTTCTTCGGACTTCAAAATTCGAGAATGACGACGAGAAACACCACCATGAATTGTTGAGGCACTCCGGAATGACAATTAGAAAGGTTGAACCAATAATGAAAGAATTTCAAAGCGATCTTGGAGAAGGCATGTGACTGATGGAATCCATTCTTACGTCACACTTTGAAAAGAATTTGGGAATAGCTCCAGAATAATTAGAAGAGTCAGGTAAGATCCTGGGAAAAGACCTGTGGGTTAGGGCCCACTCAAAAGAAAACACCGTTGAACAATTGATTGAAAGGGGGGATTGCACCGATTGAATTAAATGGCTCAAAAGAGATAACAACCTCGAGATATCTAAAACAGATTAGGAATGATAACATGAATCTTCCGAGATATCTTCAGCACACCGGAACAAATGGAAAGCGAGAGATGAGTGATTGAGAGGTGCACCAGCATGAGAAAGCATTTGACACGAGGAAAGGAATATGATCAACACTGAAAGCTTGAATTGGATCCACCGGAGAAGAATACGAGAATGAAGAATGATGAACTTAAAACTGTTGAGCATCTTCTTGGGAAATCACCGGATAAGAACATTGATTGAAAAGAGTGAAGAGACTTCACATCCATAAGATGGATACTTGATTAAGATATCTGAGTCCTTGAATAAAAAGGGTGGCAGGGTGGGAAAACAAAGGCATCTTGGGGAAAATGGAACAAACACCGTTGAGAAAACTTAGAATTGATCTTGCGGATGTTGAGAATGATCGGCTCAACTTGAAGAGAAGCACACCGGTTGGAGAAGAATTAACATGACGACCTCGATGATCAAGAAGGATTAGTAATCACATAGCAATATGAGAACACCGTTTAGGAAAGGCATGGATTCAACATTTGACTTCGAAGCAACTCGAATACCACAAATAAAGCAAAACAAAGGATTTGGCTTGCAGAATAAGCCGGAACAAACATATGATAGAGATTCCGTCCAAAGTTTTCGTGGTGGGGCCCACACGGGCTCGAGTGTACAGCACCATCATGTACAAGGCAGTGCACATGACATACGAAGTGTCCCCGAACCAGCATAGCCAAGGGTTCTTTAAGACACAACGAGACCACTGTAAAAACGACCGTGGAAAGGCGGACCACTAGACGTCGAACCCCAATCTCATATCATGCATCTGTCGAAAAGATATTCTAGGAGCTACTTGAATTTCCACCTATAAAACTCCCGAAACTTTCTGGTTATGCAATCTGGTGTTGGGGATACAGGGGAAGCAATATATCTCACCCAAACTAACAATTCCTACATCCAGCTGTATCCATCCGTCAACACATAACCAAGAAAACTCCGGAAATCGTGTACCTCAACCTTCGAAAAGCATCTGTTATACGAGTTATGGTAATACTCCTGAACTCCCCAGTACTGGGTGACGTCGAGGTTATCTCACCAACAACTGCATAAAAGAGATTTTCGATGTCGGCAAAACTCAGGTATTCCAGAACTGCACGATAAAATTGTGACCACAACACCTCGGAGCTCAACTCCCCGGGTCAAAGCCACATAAATAGACAGGAGGCACCAAGAACAATGTTCTCGTCACAAAACCATCGGAACGATTCCAAGATACCCGCGTGATCCTAAAAAAAATTTAGTGAAATTTGAGGAGAGGAAAGACAAAACATCTACGTAAAGAGTCCTCACCAGAGCGACGAAGGGGGCTGAGGAGTAAAAAGAATCCTACTCTCCGATATATATAATCCTAAGACTCAAAATAGTTTTTTTCTAGACTCAACAACGGCCAACAATCAAGGGGGCTCCTATGGTCGGTCGAGGCTTTGATACCAACTTGTCGCGCCCAATATGCAACCCTATCCAAACGGAACTCAAGGTCCCACCAAGGATAGACCCGCATATTGAAACGCTTTTGCAAGGTGGATATCATTACATCAACATTACATAATAGATGGGGATACATACATAAGGCATACAATGCCACATGAATACAACATCACAATACATAAGAGCATCATCCGACTATGGATGAATCACAAACAAAAAAACTCCAACGACATCCACCCTGCTAGCCCAGGCTGCCGACTTGGAACCTATCCCCTGATCGAAGAAGAAGCAGAAGAAGACTCAACGCAAGCAAGCATCGCCCTCGCGTCATGATCATCGTATAACCTGTACCTGCAACTGTTGTTGTAGTAATCTGTGAGCCACGAGGACTCAGCAATCCCATTACCATGGGTATCAAGACTAGCAAAGCTTAAAGGGAAAGGAAGGGGTAAAGTGGTGAGGCTGTAGCAGTGACTAAGCATATATGGTGGCTAACATACACAAATAAGAGCGAGAAGAGAGCAAGCAGAACGGTCGTGAAGCTATCAATGATCAAGAAGTGATCCTGAACTCCTACTTACGTCAAACATAACCCAGAAACCGTGTTCACTTCCCGGACTCCGCCGAGAAGAGACCATCACGGCTACACACACGATTGATGCGTTTTAAATCGGATCTGGTGTCAAGTTATCTACAACCAGACATTAACAAATTCCCATCTGCCTGTAACCGTAGGCACGGCTTTCGAAAGATTATACCCTGCAGCGGTGTCCCAACTTAGCCCATGACAAGCTCTCGCGATCAACGAAGGAATAGACCTTCTCCCAGGAAGACCCAATCAGACTCGGAATCCCGGTTTACAAGACATTTCGACAATGGTAAAACAAGACCAGCAAAGCCGCCCGATGCGCCGACAATCCCGATAGGAGCTGCACATATCTCGTTCTCAGGGCAACACCGGATGAGACTAGCTACGAGTAAAACCAGCCCTCAAGTTGCCCCGAGGTGGCCCCGCAGGCAGCTCAGTTCGGACCAACACTTAGACAAGCACTGGCCCGGGGGGGCTAAAATAAAGATGACCCTCGGGATGCGCGACTCCCAAGGGAAAAAGGGGTAGGTGAGGCAAATGGTAAAACCAAGGTTGGGCCTTGCTGGAGGAGTTTTATTCAAAGCGAACTGTCAAGGGGGTCCCATAAATCACCCGACCGCGTAAGGAACGCAAAATCCGGGAACATAACACCGGTATGACGGAAACTAGGGCGGCAAGAGTGGAACAAAACACCAGGCATAAGGCCGAGTCTTCCACCCTTTACCAAGTATATAGATGCATTAATAATATAAGAGATATTGTGATATCCCAACCAAAATCCTGTCCACCATGGAGAAATCTTCAACTTCACCTGCAACTAGCAACGCTATAAGAGGGCTGAGCAAAGCGGTAACATAGCCAAACAACGGTTTGCATAGGACAGGTGTCAAAGGTTAGAGGTTGACATGGCAATTTGGGATGGCTTGATAAACAGGTGATAGCTAGCGTAGCATAGCGATGGAACAAAGCAACTAGCATAGCAATGATAGTAGTGAGATCCAGGGTAGCGGTCATCTTGCCTGAAATACCGCTAGGAAGAAGAACAAGTCCATGAAGAAGACAGACGAACGTAGTCGAACGAATCCTCACAACTCCGGAACGAAACCGAAGGCAACCCGGAAAGAAGCAAACAACAAGGTAAACACACAAGCATAATCATGGCATGATGCACAAGCAAATATGATGCATGTCCGGTTTAAAGAGGCATGGCATGGCAAAGTGCAACAAACAATACTACAAGTTAAGTGGAGCTCAATATGCAACGAGTTGCATGTTGACAAAACACCACATTGACATATTTAGTTGATCTCGTTTAAGCTACCAAACACTATTAAATGTTGTTAAACATGGCAAGAGGTGAAGCATAAGAAAACTACCTAACTAGGCAAGTTTAAATGAGGCCGGAAGTAACAAACAACAATTCCGGAAAATTCCCATATGCAAATTATGAATTTGGTACTGTTCTGCCCTAAACACAATTTTAAAGTTGTTAGACATGCAAAACAATGCCACCATGTTAAACTAGGCATTTTTCCACCCCATTTACATATAAAGAACATTTAATTCCGAGCTACGGATATTTAGTTATGAAATAAATCATTTTAACATGGCATTTATGCAAATTAATTCAAACAACACATTTAAACAATTTTAACATGGGTGAAAGTTGCATATTATTAAACCAGATGAAATTCTAAGCATATTGCATATAAGACATGTTTTATTTGGATGCATGGTTAAATAGTTATTAGCAGTTTAAAACATGGGCATTTTCTGTAATTATTAATGCACTTGTTTAAATCGCAAAATCCATCCAGGGAAAAAAAACAATGAGATGGGCCGAATCTAGCTGGCCCAAGAGTGCACAGGGGAAGGGCTGGGGGGACTGCTCACCATGGGCCAAGCCCAGGTCGGTGGAGATGGCCGAAGCAGGCCGAGGAGGAGGAGTCGGGCTGGGCCGGCTTGGAAAGCCCACGTGCGTGAGGGGGGAGGCAGCCCACGAGCGGGCGCTCGTCCCCGCTCCCGAGCGGGACGAGGACAAGGCGGCGGCGGGGCTTGAACTCTAGCGACGGCTCGAGGCGACGGCGAGGCAGGGGAGGTCGAGGTAGGCCGGGATCCATCAGATCCGGTGGAGGACGAGGTCGAGGACCCATTCCCGGCGACGGCGGCGCTCGGGGACGACTCCGGCGAGGTGCTCCAAGGCGGCGAGGTTCCTAGAGAGGGAGAGAGAGAGATCTGAGAGAAAGAGAGAAGCGAGAGGGAGAAGGGCGACGGGGATGCGCGACCTGGCGGCGGAGTTGGCATCGGCAGCGACGCACTCCGGCGGCCGGACGAGGGGCGCAGAGGAGCTGGGCGGCGCGGCTCCGACGGGGTTGCGGGCGAGCGCTACTCGGGGCAGGGGCTGGGCGGCTCGGGCTGCATCGGCGGCGGATCGGGCCCGGGCGGCCACGGCGGGCTGGATCTGGGCCTCGGAGGGCCCGGCGAAGTGGGGGAGAGCGGGGCGCGCCGTGGCGCCCTCTGGTTGGACGGGGTGGCGGCGTTGCCCACTGGGGTGGCGCCACGTGGCGACGGTGAGGTGGCGGCATGGGAGGAGGCCAAGTGGCAGCGGTGGAGCGGATCTGGCGGCGACAAGTGGCGGGTGGAGGCTGGACAGAGGTAGGGGAAGGGCTAGGAGATGCCCAAAATGGCATGAGGGGTGTTTATATAGGGTAAGGCTAGGGTTAGGGGGGTTTGGAGGGGTTTCGGACCCTCGGATCTCGATCTGGCGGTTCCGGACGCAAGGAGAGGTAGACTGGGCCTAGGTGGGCTGTGTAGAGGGGGTTGGGCTGAGAGAAGAGGGGAGAAATGCAGCCCGGCAACTGTTTCAGAGACCGAAATGTCCGACGAATATACCGACTATATCACAGTTATATTTAACGGTTGGGCAGTCAAACGGACTCCGAATGCGACGAAACTTGGCAGGCGGCCTGTCTACACCATAATAAGGCCGCACGACAAGTTGCAACCCATTCCGAGAACATTTTTATGCCACTTATAAAATAATATTTAGGAGGTGCCGCGGGCGCGTGCGAGTGTGGTCGGGCTCAGAACGGACAACGGAGAGAACCGGGGAAACCCGGACGGATGCAAGTTTTATGAAAACGATGCCAATGCAATGCGCATGATGCTATGAGACGAGATGCATAACAAGAACAAAATGCAAAACAACAGACAAAAACCCAACCACGGAGGAAATAATAAATCACATAGTGGGAAATGGCAAGAGTCGGAGTTACGAATATGGAAAGTTGCATCCGGGGCGTTACATCTTCAATGTACTGCATGCAGGTGTGGCTTGTGAACTGCATGCCGTTGTCGGTGATGATTCTGTTCGGCACACCAAAGCGGCAAGCTAGCCCCTTGAAGAATTTGACAGCTGACTATGCGATCACCTTTCTCACTGCTTCCACCTCCGGTCACTTTGTGAACTTGTCAATTGCAACGTACAAGTACTCAAAGCCCCCTACAGCGCGAGGAAAAGGGCCCAGTATTGATATAGGTGGAGGTGTCCCGATCTTTCGATGAGATGGTAACTATCGATTTGGTGGAGACGACTTTGACGATCCGACTACAAACATGCACGACGTTGCGCCTTAGCAATCGCTAAACCAACTCCGAGAAGTTATTGACCATGCCGGACCACGATCAACCTGACCACGAAGGTCTGTTCCTGCAAGTAATCGAAGAACAAGCAAGAATATGATTAAGCAATCTGAATATATGGATGAAGTATTGATAAAAGTGGGGTTTCATAGGCGGTCTTGGTCTGGTCGTTGGACACAAACGAAGTACACAAAGTTGTAGCGATGGCTAACTTTTAACTAAATAAAACCCAAGTCTAAACGATGCCTTAAGGGCTATATTTATAGGGAAAAGAGAGGGGATTTCGTCCACCCTAGGCAAGGAGGGACTAAAACACCTCCTAAGTCATTTCCCCTACAATATGGACTCTAAAAATAGATTACATGGGCCTGGCCCAAAATAAGGTGGCGCAACACCAATAATAAGCTATGGACGAAATTTATGAAAGGCCATCTTGTATATTTCGTCCATCTTCTTGTATGTCATTGTAACGCCCGGATAATCTTGCTATAGTAATCCCACGCTAAGCATGGCACGTCATCCCGATTACTGTTGCTATCCTCGCAATAATTCGAAACCGTTCAAATTCAAAATTCAAATTGATGAAAACAATAAAAAATTTCAAAATTTAAAATAAAATTGTTCGGTGGTTGACGAATATTACAAAGGTAATTATGGTGCAACAGGCATATTTTTATAAAATGGCTAAATGGATTAAATGATTTAAACAGAAAAGAAATAATAAAAGAAAATACAAAAGGAAAGAAAAACAGAAAACCAAAAAGAAAAAAAAACAAAAGGAGGGAAGCCCCCCCTGCTGGACCGCGGCCCAGCTGGCCATCGGGCCAACCAGGCCGGCCCAGGTCGGGCCCCCCACTCCTCTCCCTTATCCACTCCCCCCCCCACTCCCCACCGACAGCGTCCCCCACTCCCCCCCGAAATATCCTCCCTCCCCCCCGATCTGGATCGGGAGG
>NC_041381.1:283407748-283416718 GCF_002162155.2 Triticum dicoccoides | reverse complement strand
GGCTCCCAGCGCCCCTGCGCCATCCCTGCCGTCGCCCGCTTCCGCTCCGGTCGGCGCCCCTTGGCCCCGTGCCTCGGTGCGCCTCTTCTCCGCCTTGCCCTCCTCCCGCGGCCGCGCCACCGCGCCCGCCCGCGCGCCACTGGCCGCATTGGCGCCACCCCTCGCCTCCGCCCGCCGTGGCCCCGGTTGGCCGCGCCGGCGTGCCACGCCGTTGGTGCCCCGGCGGCCTCGTCCCGCCCTGGGGGCGAGTGCTCGTTCGGGCGGCGCCCGTAACCGCACGCCCGCATAGGCTCCCCTGGCCCCATGACAATTGGGGCCCAACCCAGAACGTCAAAAAAAAGGAGAAAAAAATATATATTAATAATAATAAAAATATAATTAAATTAATTAATTAATTAAATTAATTAACTTAATTAATTATGTTTAATAAACCTAATTAAATAACTAACCTAACTAATCTGTTAATTAATCTAATTAACATGGTTAATTAGTTAACAGACAATGACAGTGGGACCCACATGTCAGTTTGACTAGGTCAACTGACTAGTTGACTGCTGACATCACCCTGACATAATGCTGATGTCATAATTCCATTTTCGGGTTAAATTAAATAATTAGTTAAATTCTAGAAATTAATAAAATCTTTAGAAAATCATATCTTTTAATCCGTAACTCGGATTAAAATATTTTCAACATGAAGGCTACTCAGAACGACGAGACGATTCCGGATACGCAGTCCGCTCGTCCGCCACACACCCCTAACCTATCGAACTCGCAACTTTTCCCCTCCGGTTCATCTGTCCGAAAACGCGAAACACCGGGAATACTTTCCCGGATGTTTCCCCCCTTCGTCGGTATCACCAACTACCGCGATTGGGCGCACCTAGCATCGTTACTTGTCATGTCATGCATCGATATGCATTTGTTTGCATTGTATTCATTGTTTCTTCCCCCTCTTCTCTCCCGTAGACTACGAGACCGACGCTGCTGCTGCCCAATTCGACTACGGAGTTGACGACCCCTCCTTCTTGCCAGAGCAATCAGGCAAGCCCCCCCTTGATCACCAGATATCGCCTATTCTACTCTATACTGCTTGCATTAGAGTAGTGTAGCATGTTACTGCTTTCCGTTATACCTATCCTGATGCATAGCCTGCCCTTGCTACACCTATTGATACCTTACCTGCAATCCTAAATGCTTAGTATAGGATGCTAGTTTATCATCATTGGCCCTACATTCTTGTCGGTCTGCCTTGCTATACTATTGGGCCGTGATCACTCGGGAGGTGATCACGGGTATATACTATACATACATACATACTATACAGATGGTGACTAAAGTCGGGTCCGCTCGAAGAGTACCCGCGAGTGATTCACGGATTGGGGGCTAAAAGGACCTTTGTCCCGACGGCCCTCTATGTGGATCTTTGTGGCGGAGCAACAGGGCAGGTTGAGACCGCCTAGGAGAGAGGTGGGCCTGGCCCTGGTCGGCGTCCGCGGTTGCTTCATAATAACACACTTAACGAGATCTTGGTATTTGATCTGAGTCTGGCTATGAGCCTATACGCACTAACCATCTACGTGGGAGTAGTTATGGGTATCCCGACGTCGTGGTATCAGCCAAAGTACTTCAGACGTCAGCGACGGAGCGGCGCGCGCCGAATTGGACTGGAACGCCACTAGGCTAGGTCTGCTTTCGGCCGCGTACGCAACGTGCAGGTGTGCTATGGGCGATGGGCCCAGACCCCTGTGCGCTTAGGTTTAGACCGGCGTGCTGGCCTCTCTGTTGAGCCTAGGTGGGGCTGCGACGTGTTGATCTTCCGAGGCCGGGCATGACCCAGGAAAGTGTGTCCGGCCAAATGGGATCGAGCGTGTTGGGTTATGTGGTGCACCCCTGCAGGGAAGTTAATCTATTCGAATAGCCGTGATCTTCGGTAACAGGACGACTCGGAGTTTTACCTTGACCTTATGACAACTAGAACCGGATACTTAATAAAACACACCCTTCCAAGTGCCAGATACAACCGGTGGTCGCTCTCCCTCAGGGATATGAGGAGGGGATCGCCGGGTAGGATTATGCTATGAGATGCTATTTGGATATGCTACTTGGTGATGCTACTTGGAGGACTTCAATCTACTCTCTTCTACATGCTGCAAGACGGAGGCTGCCAGAAGCGTAGTCTTCGACAGGTTTAGCTATCCCCCTCTTATTCTGGCATTCTGCAGTTCAGTCCAGTGATATGGCCTCCTTACACATATACCCATGCATATGTAGTGTAGTTCCTTGCTTGCGAGTACTTTGGATGAGTACTCACGGTTGCTTTCTCCCCCCTTTTTCCCCTTTCCTTTCTTCCTGGTTGTCGCAACCAGATGCTGGAGTCCAGGAGCCAGACGCCACCGTCGACGACGACCCCTACTACACCGGAGGTGCCTACTACTACGTGCTGCCCGCTGACGTCGACCTGGAGTAGTTAGGAGGATCCCAGGCAGGAGGCCTGCGCCTCTTTCGATCTGTATCCCAGTTTGTGCTAGCCTTCTTAAGGCAACTTGTTTAACTTATGTCTGTACTCAGATATTGTTGCTTCCGCTGACTCGTCTATGATCGAGCACTTGTATTCGAGCCCTCGAGGCCCCTGGCTTGTATTATGATGCTTGTATGACTTATTTATGTTTTAGAGTTGTGTTGTGATATCTTCCCGTGAGTCCCTGATCCTGATCGTACACGTTTGCGTGCATGATTAGTGTACGATTGAATCGGGGGCGTCATAAGTTGGTATCAGAGCCGACTGCCTGTAGGAATCCCCCTTCCACACTCCTTGGCCGAAGTCGAGTCTAGTCGTTGAAAAACTTTTACTAACTTGGCTGTGTGGCCCATGGGCCCACGTCGCCATTGGGTGGTACTAGGATCTTTTACTCCTCGACCTTTACTCTGGGACTCTGAACTCTTTTCTACTCGGGTTAAACGAAATTACTAACTCTGACATTAGGATCCCGTTACCACGTTCACCCCAAAGTTGGATAAGCCATAGTTATTCTGCAGGATAGCATTTTGAATAGTGCCCATGTTGTCATTTGACTCCATTGAAACATCTTTGTTTTCAGATGGAACCCGCGAGGCAGGTCGTGCGCCACACTGCGGCCATTGGTGCCTCAGGATCACCTGTTGTGCCAGCTGATATGATGACCTATCTGGGTTATCGCTGGCACCCTGAGTACACCGTCTATGAGGAGTACCAGGACTTTAACCAGGAGCAGTACCGTGCCATCGTCCACCTCTACTCTCGGGAGTATGAGTCCACTACCGTGCTGCACACCGCTCATGGTGTTGGAGTGACCATCGAGATGGCAGTCCACGATGCGGCTCATGCTGCTCTGACACGTCTTCGTGGAGAGTATCAGGCATTGGACACTTCCCCTTTCAGGCACATTCCTATCGCATCTGACGTTGGTGCGGAGGGATACTACACTGCCGCCTACTCCACCGTCACCCGAGAGCCTTTCCACCATCAGCGCCTGGTTCTGCATGCTGATGGGCTGGACCGAGCTAGCAGAGCTCTTCGCCACGAGTTGTACACCACTCGTCAGCACCTATACAGGGCTCTGACGCGGTTGCACCCCTTTGTCCGGTCTGGACAGCTGCCGCGTTCTGCGATCTACCCAGCCAGGACCGTGATGCCCCACGGTGTCGGATGGCCAGAGGTGGGAGGCTACTCTCCCGCACTTGGTCCTCTTCTGCCCCCTGAGCGTCGGGTTCTACACCAGAGTATCCGCGGCCCCCAGGCCACTGACGTGGAGGACTACCGTTGCCTCACTACCAGCTGTCAGGTTACAGCTACCTTCACAGTACCTCCTGGGACTGATGTAGTCTTGCTCATTAGTCTTAGATGCACTCGCGAGCCTGCGTGCCGCCTATGATGACTTAATCTATGTACTGAACTCTGTGTACTGAACTCTATGTCCGACCCCTTTTGTAAGTTATGCCGACTATCTATGTGGTATCTGTCGTGCTCCTTTCATTATGCATGTTTCATCATGAATGACTCTTGTCTATGCAAATTTCTCAATACTGAACTACCCCTGTTATATATTAGCAGGATGGTTAGACCAGCTGGTGGTGGTCGTGGTGGCAACTTCCCACCACCGCCTGAGTACATGGCTGGTATGATCCAACAGCTTGAGATGAATCGCCAGTTCATGGAAAACATGATGGCTCAGTTTCCTCGCCCCAATATGAACCAGCATCCAAACACAACAACTCTGCAGGATTTCATACGCCTCAACCCAAGTGTGTACCGCAGCTCAACCCAGCCGCTGGATACTGATGACTGGCTCCGTGACATCACCTATGAGATGGAGTCTGCTGATGTAGCCCCTGCCAGCTATGTCACTTTTGCTTCCTTCTTCCTGAAGGGACCCGCAGCTCAATGGTGGGACAGCCATAGGCGTACTCTGCCAGTTGGGACAATCATCTCCTGGCCAGACTTTCAGGCTGCCTTCCGTGCCCGCTTCATTCCTCAGGGAATCATGGACAGGAAGAAGCGTGAGTTCCGCAACCTCACACAGGGCAACAAAACTGTGGAAGCTTATCAGCGGGAGTTTCTGGACTTATCCCGCTATGCTGAAGAAGACATTGCAACTGATGCTCGCAGACAGGAGAAGTTCCGTGAAGGCCTTCAAGCTGACATCAAGCTCACACTTCTAGTGCATGACTTTGCCGATTTCGCCACCTTGGTGAACAAGGCCATCAACGTCGAGACTGGTATGCAAGAACACCAGAGCTCTCAAAGGCGCAACCGTGACACGGGCTCATCTTCGGGCCCGCCCTCGCAGAAGCGTAAGATATGGATCCCGAACAGCATGTACCGTCCAACTGCACCTGCCCCAAGGCAGTCTTATGCTGCACCTCGTCTGCCGGGTGCTCCAACCAGGCAGCCGAGGCTTCCAGCTCCACCACCCCAAGCTCCTGTTCCTACCCCCGAGAATGGGTTGTGCTTCAGGTGCGGACAACCAGGGCACCGTGCTAGGGAATGCAACCAGAAACAGAATCAACTGGCCCTTCCAGCAACTGGCCGTGGGAACAACCAGGCCCGCAACAACAATGCCAAGTCCTATGGCCGTGTTCATGCCAACCACATTGATCTGAATGAAGCTCAAGACCAGCTTGCTACTGTGATGGGTACACTCCTCGTAAATTCAGTACCAGCATCCGTTTTATTTGATACAGGTGCATCGCATTCATTCATGTCAGAAGATTTTGCATACAAGCACGATGTTAAATTTGAGCAGATGAACACTTCGGTAGTGGTAAAAACCCCCGCGGGACAATGTCAGACCTCCATGGTTGGCATTGACGTCCCTGTGGAAATCGAAGGGTTGGAGTTCCGTGCCTCGCCCATTATACTGAAATCGTCTAACATTGACCTCATTCTGGGAATGGATTGGTTAAAGGCGCATACTGCTTCTATCGTTTGCGCCACTAAGACCGTCCATCTGCTACACCCTTCTGATGAAATAATTAGCTACGATGCTCATCTGGTTCGGAATGCCGAGGCCAGGCTTTATGCCTTAAACGCATTGAACGCTACACCTCTCGAGGGCATTGAAAACATTCCCATCGTGCGTGAATTCTTAGACGTCTTTCCTGAAGAACTCCCAGGGATTCCCCCTGCTAGAGCTGTCGAATTCGTCATCGACTTGAAACCAGGCACCACTCCTATAGCCAAGCGACCCTACAAGATGCCGCCGCATGAACTCCTTGAGCTTAAGGAGGAAATCGATAAATCTCTTCGAAGTGGTTTCATTCGCCCAAGTTGCTCTCCTTCGGGAGCACCTTCTCTCTTTGTCAAGAAGAAAGATGGGACAAACCGATTGGTCCAAGACTACCGTCCTATAAACCAAGCTACCATTCAGAATAAGTATCCTCTTCCTCGGATCAATGATCTGTATGATCAACTGGCTGGTTCATCAGTGTTCTCTAAACTCGACTTGAGGTTGGGTTACCACCAGATCCGTGTTCGTAAGGAGGATATCCCCAAGACCGCATTTGTGACTCGTTATGGTTCATACGAGTACACCGTCATGTCTTTCGGCTTGACCAATGCTCCAGCCACCTTCTCTCGCCTGATGAACTATATATTCATGGATTACCTCGACAAGTTCGTCGTGGTTTATCTGGATGATATCCTGATATTTTCCAAGAGTGAAGAAGAATATGCTGAACATCTTCGTCTTGTGCTGGAAAAGCTACGAGAGCATCAGCTATATGCCAAGTTCTCCAAATGTGAATTCTTGCTGCCCGAAGTAACCTATCTTGGGCATGTCATCTCTAAGGATGGTATTGCCGTCAACCCTGAACGAGTTCAGGCTATTCTCGATTGGACTCCTCCGAAGAACGTTAAGCAAGTCAGAAGTTTTCTCGGTCTCGCCAGCTACTGCCGTCGATTCGTCGAGAACTTCTCCAAGATTGCCAGGCCTCTGACTAACCTATTGCATAAGGGCGTCAAGTTCCAATGGACAGACAAATGTCAGGAAAGCTTCCAGGCACTCAAAGACAAGTTGACTTCTGCCCCAGTACTAGCTCCACCTGATACTAAGAAGGACTTCGTCATTTACTGCGACGCTTCCCGTCAAGGATTAGGCTGTGTCCTAATGCAGGAGCGCAAAGTGGTTGCTTATGCCTCTCGGCAATTGCGCCCTCACGAAGAGAACTACCCAGTTCACGACCTCGAACTTGCTGCTGTCATTCATGCGCTAAAACAGTGGCGACATTACCTACTCGGTAATCGTTGCGAGATCTTCACTGACCACCAAAGTCTGAAGTATCTGTTTACTCAGCCAGACCTGAACCTCCGTCAGCAGAGATGGATGGAGACTGTTGCAGATTTTGATTTGGGTATTTCCTATACCCCAGGCAAGGCTAATGTAATGGCTGATGCCTTGAGCCGCAAGTCTTACTGCAACCACCTCCCGGTTCACAAAGTTCAGCCCTCACTTGTTGAAGAATTCAGAAAGCTAAACCTCCATATTGTTCCTCCGGGTGCACTCGCTCCCCCTCCTCCGGAGTTCCGCAAGATGAATCTCCGTGTTGTTTCCCAGGGTTCCCTCTATACCCTGGCTGTTGAACCCGATCTCGTGGGCACCATAAAGACAATGCAGGGATTTGACTCTGAAGTCTACAAGATTAAGCAAGACCTCAAAGAAGGAAGTCCCTCATCCTTCACTATTGCTGATGATGGCGCCTTGTACTTCAAAGGCCGCCTAGTGGTGCCGTGTAAGAGGGAAAACCTGAATATGACTCAGGAGGTTATGAAAGAAGCTCATGATACGCCTCTATGTATCCATCCTGGTAGTACAAAGATGTACCAAGACATCCGCCAGAGATTCTGGTGGTCTAACATGAAGCAAGACATTGCTCGTTATGTTGCTGAATGTGACGTTTGCCGTCGTATCAAAGCAGAACATCAAAGGCCTGCTGGAACTCTGCAACCTATATCTATTCCTGAATGGAAATGGGACCACGTCGAGATGGACTTCGTTACTGGATTTCCCAAATCGCAAAAGGGTAATGATGCTATTCTTGTCGTCATTGACCGACTTTCTAAGGTTGCACATTTTCTGGCGGTCAAAGAAACGATCACTGCTAGTCAGCTTGCAACTCTCTACATGTCCAGATTTGTTTCGCTTCACGGTATTCCACTGGTTATCAGTTCAGACCGTGGCAGTTTATTCACTTCAAGATTCTGGGCAAGTTTCCAAGAAGCTATGGGCACTCATCTCTCTTTCAGCACTGCTTTTCATCCTCAGTCACAAGGGCAAGTTGAACGTGTCAACCAAGTTCTCGAAGACATGCTTCGAGCTTGTGTTATTTCCTTCGGCAAGAAATGGGAGGAATCTCTTCCGTATGCTGAGTTCTCTTATAATAATAGCTATCAAGCTAGTCTGAAGATGGCCCCCTTCGAAGTGTTATATGGACGAAAGTGCCGAACCCCTCTGAACTGGTCAGAAACCGGGGAACGTCCACTCTTTGGTCCGGATATTATCCAACATGCCGAAGATCAAGTCCGCATTATTCGCGAGAATCTCAAGACTGCTCAGTCACGCCAAAAGAGTAATTATGACCGTCATCATAAAGACATGGTCTATCAACCTGGCGAGAAGGCCTATCTTCGAGTTACACCAATGAAGGGTGCTCACCGCTTCGGGATCAAAGGGAAGCTAGCTCCCCGCTATATTGGTCCTTTCACTATCCTCGAGAGGCGTGGAAAAGTGGCATATCAATTGGAGCTTCCGCCGAACCTTTCTCAGGTTCACGATGTGTTCCATGTGTCACAACTCCGCCGTTGCTTCAAGGACCCAATCCGATCTGTGGATCATGAAGTGCTCGAATTGCAACAGGACCTCTCCTATAAAGAGCATCCGGTCCGCATTCTCGACCAAGCTGAATGCCGCACACGCCAGAAGGCGATCAAGTTCCTCAAGGTCCAGTGGTCGAATCACTCTGAAGACGAAGCCACCTGGGAACGCGAGGATCGCCTGCGTGATGAATACCCCGCACTGTTTCCTTCTACCTCCTAAAATCTCGGGACGAGATTTCTTGTAGTGGAGGAGATTTGTAACGCCCGGATAATCTTGCTACAGTAATCCCACGCTAATCATGGCACGTCATCCCGATTACTGTTGCTATCCTCGCTATAATTCGAAACCGTTCAAATTCAAAATTCAAATTGATGAAAACAATAAAAAATTTCAAAATTTAAAATAAAATTGTTCGGTGGTTGACAAATATTACAAAGGTAATTATGGTGCAACAGGCATATTTTTATAAAATGGCTAAATGGATTAAATGATTTAAACAGAAAAGAAATAATAAAAGAAAATACAAAAGGAAAGAAAAACAGAAAACCAAAAAGAAAAAAAAACAAAAGGAGGGAAGCCCCCCCTGCTGGACCGCGGCCCAGCTGGCCATCGGGCC
>NC_041381.1:283304679-283407166 GCF_002162155.2 Triticum dicoccoides | reverse complement strand
GCGCCACCCCTCGCCTCCGCCCGCCGTGGCCCCGGTTGGCCGCGCCGGCGTGCCGCGCCGTTGGTGCCCCGACGGCCTCGTCCCGCCCTGCGGGCGAGTGCTCGTTCGGGCGGCGCCCGTAACCGCACGCCCGCATAGGCTCCCCTGGCCCCATGACAATTGGGGCCCAACCCTGAACGTCAAAAAAAAAAGGAGAAAAAATATATATATTAATAATAATAAAAATATAATTAAATTAATTAATTAATTAAATTAATTAACTTAATTAATTATGTTTAATAAACCTAATTAAATAACTAACCTAACTAATCTATTAATTAATCTAATTAACATGGTTAATTAGTTAACAGACAATGACAGTGGGACCCACATGTCAGTTTGACTAGGTCAACTGACTAGTTGACTGCTGACATCACCCTGACATAATGCTGATGTCATAATTCCATTTTCGGGTTAAATTAAATAATTAGTTAAATTCTAGAAATTAATAAAATCTTTAGAAAATCATATCTTTTAATCCGTAACTCGGATTAAAATATTTTCAACATGAAGGTTACTCAGAACGACGAGACGATTCCGGATACGCAGTCCGCTCGTCCGCCACACACCCCTAACCTATCGAACTCGCAACTTTTCCCCTCCGGTTCATCTGTCCGAAAACGCGAAACACCGGGAATACTTTCCCGGATGTTTCCCCCCTTCGTCGGTATCACCAACTACCGCGATTGGGCGCACCTAGCATCGTTACTTGTCATGTCATGCATCGATATGCATTTGTTTGCATTATATTCATTGTTTCTTCCCCCTCTTCTCTCCCGTAGACTACGAGACTGACGCTGCTGCTGCCCAGTTCGACTACGGAGTTGACGACCCCTCCTTCTTGCCAGAGCAATCAGGCAAGCCCCCCCCCCTTGATCACCAGATATCGCCTATTCTACTCTATACTGCTTGCATTAGAGTAGTGTAGCATGTTACTGCTTTCCGTTATACCTATCCTGATGCATAGCCTGCCCTTGCTACACCTATTGATACCTTACCTGCAATCCTAAATGCTTAGTATAGGATGCTAGTTTATCATCATTGGCCCTACATTCTTGTCGGTCTGCCTTGCTATACTATTGGGCCGTGATCACTCGGGAGGTGATCACGGGTATATACTATACATACATACATACTATACAGATGGTGACTAAAGTCGGGTCCGCTCAAAGAGTACCCGCGAGTGATTCACGGATTGGGGGCTGAAAGGACCTTTGTCCCGACGGCCCTCTGTGTGGATCTTTGTGGCGGAGCGACAGGGCAGGTTGAGACCGCCTAGGAGAGAGGTGGGCCTGGCCCTGGTCGGCGTCCGCGGTTGCTTCATAATAACACGCTTAACGAGATCTTGGTATTTGATCTGAGTCTGGCTACGAGCCTATACGCACTAACCATCTACGTGGGAGTAGTTATGGGTATCCCGACGTCGTGGTATCAGCCGAAGTACTTCAGGCGTCAGCGACGGAGCGGCGCGCGCCGAATTGGACTGGAACGCCACTAGGCTAGGTCTGCTTTCGGCCGCGTACGCAACGTGCAGGTGTGCTATGGGCGATGGGCCCAGACCCCTGTGCGCTTAGGTTTAGACCGGCGTGCTGGCCTCTCTGTTGAGCCTAGGTGGGGCTGCGACGTGTTGATCTTCCGAGGCCGGGCATGACCCAGGAAAGTGTGTCCGGCCAAATGGGATCGAGCGTGTTGGGTTATGTGGTGCACCCCTGCAGGGAAGTTAATCTATTCGAATAGCCGTGATCTTCGGTAACAGGACGACTTGGAATTGTACCTTGACCTTATGACAACTAGAACCGGATACTTAATAAAACACACCCTTCCAAGTGCCAGATACAACCGGTGGTCGCTCTCCCTCAGGGATATGAGGAGGGGATCGCCGGGTAGGATTATGCTATGAGATGCTATTTGGATATGCTCCTTGGAGATGCTACTTGGAGGACTTCAATCTACTCTCTTCTACATGCTGCAAGACGGAGGCTGCCAGAAGCGTAGTCTTCGACAGGTTTAGCTATCCCCCTCTTATTCTGGCATTCTGCAGTTCAGTCCACTGATATGGCCTCCTTACACATATACCCATGCATATGTAGTGTAGTTCCTTGCTTGCGAGTACTTTGGATGAGTACTCACGGTTGCTTTCTCCCCCCTTTTTCCCCTTTCCTTTCTTCCTGGTTGTCGCAACCAGATGCTGGAGTCCAGGAGCCAGACGCCACCGTCGACGACGACCCCTACTACACCGGAGGTGCCTACTACTACGTGCTGCCCGCTGACGACGACCTGGAGTAGTTAGGAGGATCCCAGGCAGGAGGCCTGCGCCTCTTTTGATCTGTATCCCAGTTTGTGCTAGCCTTCTTAAGGCAACTTGTTTAACTTATGTCTGTACTCAGATATTGTTGCTTCCGCTGACTCGTCTATGATCGAGCACTTGTATTCGAGCCCTCGAGGCCCCTGGCTTGTATTATGATGCTTGTATGACTTATTTATGTTTTAGAGTTGTGTTGTGATATCTTCCCGTGAGTCCCTGATCCTGATCGTACACGTTTGCGTGCATGATTAGTGTACGATTGAATCGTGGGCGTCACAGTCATCATGGTGGCTTCAAAGTTCGGAAATCTCCACTTGAACCTCTGTTCTTGTTCTCTTGGCACACACCTTCATCTGCATGTTTGACGATACTCCAATGTTCATCCTTCTTGTCCGTGCTAGGCCCAAGTAACACAAATGTATCTAAGTTAGGCAACATCATGTTCTCATGAACACTAGAAACATTACCAAGAAACGAAAGTACCTAATAATTTAATTGGCGTATGCGAGCTCTAGCAAATGTTCCAAGAGGTAAAACAACAGGGGATATGGGTGTAACTGCAGTAGCCATGTCCTCATCATCCTCCCCTTCTTGAAAACAATGCTGTCCTCGGCGTTGCTTAGTCTGAAATGTGGCTAACAAAAGAGACAAGGTGTACACGTTGTATATGTATATGTCATCCATTTTTATTGATCTTAGTTGGGGCACATGTGACATGGTTATACAAGAGCACCCTTCACAAGTCGTGAAATATAAAGCCAATACATTATCACAAGAAGTCATAGGCATGAAAATATTGCAACTCAGTTTGCACATATAAGGGAAGCTCTTATTCATATCAAAAGATTGACAATGCTTATCATTAAACCATCCCAACATTGATGAACCATCACCAAGATTAGAGGTCATGTCAAAATGATTAAACATTGGCACAATTATTTTCAAACGTATTTGATCCAAATTTGAGTTATTCCCTGGTTCACATGGTTCTTTCGCATCAATAGTTAATTCAATGGGTTCACTCAAAATTGTTTGATCACATTGCAAAATGAAATCATCAATAGAGTCCTCTAAAATAGCTGGTGTGATCAAAGTAGTAGGTAGCTCATGGCATGGTGCATTTAGGTTAACAAGGCATTCATCATGCTCATGTGGAGGTGGAAGATTAATACCTTTGTCATTACCTATTTTGGTTAACTCGGACGATGTAGGCACTCTAGGTGGCGACGGGTCACGTGGTGGAGGTGATGTAGTGCTCACAACAATGGATGTATTTGTCATAGTAGGCGCAGTGGTGGAAGGAACAACCGTTGCAACTCTTGGGATTTGCACCTTCTGCTTGTTTGTCTTCTGGTAAACACGTCTTGTTATCTCCTGTTCGGCTTTGCAAGCAAGACGAAACAAATGGTCCATAGGATAACACTGTTCATGAATTAGTATCTCCTGAATGTCACGGTTTAATCCTCCCCAAAATCGATCCATAAATAGGAATGCAACAAGGTAGTTTGTAAATCATCACAATATTTTGTCACAGTGTCACTACCTTGTTTTACATGTTGCAACTTTTGAATCATGTCACGAGTATAATAAGCAGTCACAAATGTATGTCGCATGGCAAGTTTCAAATCATCCCAAGTAATAGGTATATAATCAGGGTGTAACCAACAATATTCACTCCACCAAACTAAAGCATAACCAGTGAAAGAGCCAACCGCAACCTTAACTTTTTTACATTCATCAAAATTATGGGAAGCAAATATATTATTTATGTCGAACTCCCATTCAATATATATAGCAGATCTAAAACGGCCATTAAATGATGGTATAAAAACATTAACCTTATCATGTGCATTTGGATGTTTATGCACCTCTCGTGATCGTTGTGGAATTTGCATAGGTGGTGGCACGTCTCCCGCGATCGAAAAAGCCCATGAATTGACTCTAGATCTTGTCATGATTAGTAGAAACAAGAAACAAAATCCAAAAATAATGTTCCTATAACTACTAGGATGTGGTGGCAAGACGCTCACAATAAAGCAAATATCAATGTCTTACAAGTTCTTACCATGCAGCAAGCGGTGATCATCAACCAATGGTGTCAAGTAACTCCAAAAGTTGGGTAAATCGATTGCCAGGTGAATGTACGGATACACGGTGTAGAAATATGTGGAGCTGGATTAGCTTTATATATGTGGAAAAAATGCTACAACCACGTTAATTAATGCAAGCTGAAAATTCGTTCAAAATGGTCGAGTGCTGGTCCTAGGCTAGATTGTACTAAAGACGCGAGCCTATGACACAGATGAATATTCACGCAAAAGAGAAAATAATGAGCGTATGGAGACAGACCGAGTTGAAGCGCCAAAGAAAAAATAAGAGCTGATGCACTCTTCCTTTGTTTTTTCAACCTTTCCAAACAAACCAAAACTGAACAACATGTATCCTTCTTTTCTTTTCTTTTTTTTGTCTCAATATCTAGAACGCCTCCTTTCCTTGCAAAAGTATATGGACCAACTCCCACAAACCACTGTGCACTTTCCTTTTTTTTACTTGTTTCCTTCTTCACGTTGGAGCAAATCCTCCTCTTAATGCTCTCTTTTTTTCACAAGGAAAAGTGCAAGGATCTCTTTCCTCACGTAAAACAATGGCTCGGTCCCACAAGAGGGGAAAAAAACCTGCCAACAGATCTTTCCAAACACAACCAATGGGCATCTGCCTTTCTTTCTTATTTGTTGCGATCTTCACTCCTCCCGTAATTGATTCTGCTCCTTTTTTACGAAAAAACTAACGCCCACACGTGTGGGCGTTTGCACATCGCCCACACGCCTCCATCACCACTCATTTTGCCACGTATGAACAGATGACATCAGCAGAAATCTTTTTGGTTTTTGGCTTAAAAATGTTTTATCTCCTAATTAAAAAAGCAAATTAAAAATCCATTTTCATCATTAAATCCGTCTCGGCGAGATCTTCAAAACTAGACCCCATGTTGATATGTTTCGATGATCTTTTTTTTTGCCCAAAAGTTGCCATGATGTTTACACTGTAGTTGCCATGGTGCTTAAACTAAAGTTGCCATGTGGCGGTTTGTAGATCATGGCAATTTTAGTTTTTGATGATGGCAATTCCAGTACTTTGACCATGAAAATATTTGTTTGCTTGGACCATGACAATTTTAAGTGCATGTATCATCGCAATTTTAGTTTATGGTGCATGGCAAGTCTAGTTTTTTAATTCTTCATTTTATAATATGTCAAAATTTACTTTTTAATATAGAAGAAAATAGCTGAAACATAACATGGCAACTTTAGTGTAAACATCATGACAATTCATGTGCAATAGACATGGCAACTTTTAACAAAAAAATATTTCATCAAAATATATTGATATGAGATCTAGTTTTGAAGATCTTGTCGTGAGGGATTTCATGGTGAAAACGGATCTTCAATCGAATTTTTCATTTAAGAGGTAAAACATTTTAAAAACTAAAAATCTAAAAAGATTTCCACATGCATGCATGCGGTGACATGGCATAGTCTGTATGTTATAGGGTGTGTGGGCGGGTTTGTCTCCCACCACACGTGTGGGCGTTAGCGTTGTCCTTTTTTTAAACACCAAACGTCCCACACTAGGACACCAAAATCCAGATGTGCCATATCTGTTGTTTCTTTTTTTATTACATTCCATGTAGGAGCGCGCAATTCATGTCCTTCCAACCAAACTGATTGATAGTTGCCTTTTTTGTGTGTGCCAATCAAAACCTTCCAAGTATCCAAAGTTTATTTCCTTGTACTGTACTACTAAATCTGGTCAGTGATCCTACGAAAATAAGTATCCAAACTTTCCAAACAAAGCACACCACGTCACCTTTTCCTTAGAAATCTCAACGGAATCAGCCCCCACGTCAAAGTCCAAACGTGGCAACTACTACTTCTCTTGGGATTTGGGGAAACACTCCAAGATTTATGAAACTAAAAAATTCCAAACGAAGGGATCACAACCACTTCGTTTTTTATTCGTGCTAGCCCCAAGTGTAAACCGATCTGCTATCTCTCTCTTCCTATTATTCTTCTTGCTTTGTGATGTTTTCCAAACCTTCGGCAAGAAGCTTGTACCAAACACGACCAGCAGATCCAACTTTCCAAATTCTTCTCTTTTTTTAGATTTTTTTCACTCCAAGATGAACTGAGGCGATGGCAACAAATGATCAAAGTGGATGGATGGTGGTGATGGCGGCAGTGGCAGCGAAATATGACAATGAAGGGGATGATGCTGTATGTGGATGCGGCGTGAACAAAACGTGACTAGAATACGAAACTCTAAAAGACTAGACACCAAAACCAGCAACTCGACACGCGATGTAACCGAAAATTCAACAATGCAAAAACTAAGTGATAATAGCGAAAGGCTCAGACTGTTTGGGCGCGGATGAACTAATCTAACTTTTTTTGGCTTTTTCGTGGACTGTAGGTATGAAAGGAAGATGTGATCTAAACTGTGAAAAACTGTAAAATCTCATCAAGCAACCTAAAAATTGATACCACTTGATAGAGTTGAAGGTGTCCCGATCTTTCGATGAGATGGTAACTATCGATTTGGTGGAGACGACTTTGACGATCCGACTACAAACGTGCATGACGTTGCGCCTTAGCATTCGTTAAACCAACTCCGAGAGGTTATTGACCATGCCGGAGCATGATCAACCTGACCACGAAGGTTTGTTTCTGCAAGCAATCGGAGATGCACTTCAATTTCACTCCATTCGGTCTTTTTCTGTACAGAACATTGTCACCGAACTGGTACAGAGCAGACCGGCGGGCTACTTTCTCTGCTTCTTCCTGCTCCTCAGGAAGCTCCCCTATTTGGAGGAATCAGACGGTATGCTGATCCTGCGCCGGAGCCTGTGGCTCTACGGCAAGGACCAATGGCATTTCCTCCGCCACGGGAATGGTTGCCTCCACGGCAAGGGCTTGGCGCCCCACCGGAGTCAGTTGTCCTACGGCATGCTCGGCGTCCGTGGCAACATCTTCGCCGGCGGCTCCTGGGAGCTCGGTGGGGAAGTACTTGCCGGGGCCTAACTTCCTCCGCTTGTTCTGTCCTGTTGACGGTTCAACGGACGGTTGAGTTAACCGAAGCACAAAAGTACCTGGTTCCACAGGTAGCTTGAGGGCAGCGCGCTTTGATAGGTAGTCGGCGATGTCATTCTCCACTCGGGGGACATGTTCTGCCTGTATACCGTCAAAGCGCTCCTCCAGTCTCGTCACTTCATCCACGTAAGCTTCCATCAACGGGCTTTGATAATCCTTGTTGATCTGTTGGACGACAAGCTGTGAATCGCCCCTGACGATGAGCTTTTTGACCCCGAGGTCTGCCGCGATCCTGAGACCGGCAAGCAATCCTTCATGCTCAGCAGTGTTGTTCGTCGACATCTGCCTAGGAAAAGTGCATCTGGATCACATATTTGAGGTGCTCTCTGGTGGGTGCGACGAGCAGCACGCCAGCACTGGCGCCTTGTAGCGAAAAGGCCCCATCAAAGTACGTAATCCAGTTGCGACTTGTTTCCTTACCGGGGAGAGTGGTCTCCTGGACCTCTTCGTCGGGCGTCGAGGTCCATTCGGCAACGAACTCCACGAAGACTCTGCTCTAAACCCTCGAGGTGCTTGTGAACTTGAAAATAAAACTTGACAGCTCCAAGGCCCATTCCACAATCCTCCCCGTTGCATTTGGGTTATGCAGTATCTGTTGCAACCGAAGGCGGGTAACGACGGTGGTCTCGTGCGCTTGGAAGTAATGACACAGCTTTCTCGAGGCCATAAGGAGGTCGAAGAGCAATTTCTGCACACCGGAGTACCTTTACCTAGCCCCCTGCAAGTGGGAGCTGACGAAGTAAACTGGGTGTTGCACCATTTTCTTCTTCTGCACCACTTCACCTAGCTGCGTGGGCCCTGTCGCACTGGTGTCACACCTTGCCGGGGGCTCAGTCTTGCCGGGACCAAGCCCTGCCGGGGAGGGTTCTGGCTCACCATTCGTCGACTCTGCCATTGCCGCCGCCTCTTTGTCGATCTCCCTCGCCACCAGCGCGGCGCTAACCACTTGATTTGTTGCCGCTAGGTACAACAGCAATGGTTCTTGTGGTTTAGGCGCAACCAGCACTGGGGTAGAGGAGAGGTATTTCTTCAAATCCTGCAGCGCTGCCTCGGCCTCCGGGGTCCACTCCATTAGGCCAGTCTTCTTCAAGATCTTGAAAAAGGGAAGGGCATGCTCAGCGGACTTGGAGATGAATCTGCTCATGGAGGCAACGCAGCCAGTGAGCCGACGCACGTCCTTGATCCGTTTAGGTGCCTTAATCTGCTCGATGGCCTTGATCTTGTATAGGTTTGCCTCAATCCCACGCTGCGACACAAAGAACTCGAGAAGCTTGCCGGACGGTACACCGAAGACACACTTCTCAGGGTTCAGCTTGAGGTTGATCTTGCGCAGGTTCGCAAACGTTTCCTCCAGATCTTGCACAAGCATTGCTTTGTCCTTGGTTTTGACTACTATGTCATCCATATAAGCTTCCATATTTCTATGTAGCTAGGGCTCAAAGCCAATTTGGACTGCCCTTGAAAAAGTCGAGCCAGCACTCTTCAACCCAAAAGGCATCCATAAAAAGCAATGTGTACCACATGGGGTGATGAATGATGTCTTCTCCTCATCTTCTCCTGTCATGAAGATCTGATGGTTCCCTGAGTAGGCGTCGAGGAATGATAGCAGGTCACACCCGGCCATGGAGTCAACAATCTGGTCGATGAGCGGTAACGGGAAAGGATCTTTTGGACAAGCTTTATTGATGTCTGTGTAATCAATACACAGCCTCCACTTCCCATTTGCCTTGTGCACCACTACCGGATTGGCCAGCCACGTCGGATGGAGCACCCCTCTTACCAAGCCTGCCGCCTCTAGCTTCCTGATCACTTCCGTGATGAACTCCTGCCTCTCCAGAGCTTGCTTCCTGACCTTCTGCTTGATGGGCCGCGCATGAGGATAGACAGCAAGATGGTGCTCAATCACTTCCCTGGGAACACCGGGGATGTCGGATGCCTGCCTTGCAAACACATCGGCATTTGCCCGCAGGAAAGTGACGAGCTCGCTTTCTTATTCGCCATCGAGGGTGGAGCTTATGGTGAAAGCTCCTCTCGTGCCGTCCTCCTTGACGGACACCCTCTTGGTCTCTGGTGGTGCAGCTCTGGACTTCTTGCTCTTGCCGGTGGAGCTCTTTGGCACGTCCTCGATGGGAGAGCAACACCCCGAGGAGGTGCGCTTACCGGAGTGGGTGCGAGGGCTCTCACCGGTCTACTTCCCTCCCGGGGCTTCAACGGCAGGAGCAAGTGCCTTGGCGGCAGCTGCTGCAACTACTTCCCAGTAAAGTTGGTCAGTGCAGATCAGCGCATCCTTCTTATCGGAGGGGACGGTGATGATTTTTATCGGCTCAGGCATCTTCAGCATGTTGTAGGCGTAATGGGAAGCCGCCATGAACTTGGCCAGTGCCAGGCGGCCGAGGATCCTGTTGTAGGGCAAGGGGATCTCGGCCACATCAAAGACAATCCTCTCTGTCCTATAGTTCAACTCGCCTCCTAATGTCACGGGCAGCGTGACATTTCCCTTTGGCTAGCTCCTCCCCGGGTTGACCCCTTGGAACGTGCCCGTCTCCTCGAGGTCTCCATCAGGGATCTGCAGCCTCTTGATCACAACAGGCGAGATCAAGTTCAGATCGGCCCCGCTGTCAACTAGCATCTTTGTCACCTTGAGGTTGCGGATCGTTGGTGAAACCAACAACGGCAAGCACCCGACTGCAGTAGTACGGTCAGGGTAGTCCTCGGTGTCGAAGATGATAGGCATGCTGGACCACTTCAGTGGCTTCCGTGCGTCGAGTGATGGCTCCACCGCTGTGATCTCACACGCCCACTGCTTGAGCTGGCGGTGAGATATGTGCAGCGAGGCGCCACCATCGATGCACATGGCCTCTGTAGCCTTCTGAAACTTGTGGTCGCCGGACTCATCGTCCTTGTCGTGATCACTGTCTTTGTGCTTCTTGTCACGGCCCCGAGCGGGCCTCTCTTGCTGGTTATCCTTGTCGCGGCGGCCTCCTTGGCAGCCACGCTTCTTGCCGGATCCTTCGACACCGTCTTGGCCCTTCTCCTTGTCCCGCCTTTCATATTCAGCTTTCTGCTTCTCAGCAAGCAGCTCAACTTGTCGGCAGCTCTGGAGGTCATGGCCTTTGGTGCGGTGGATCTTGCAATACTGCTTGTCGGAGCCCCTTGGCTTGTCGCCAGCCGCCAAGGCCTGGCAAGCGGCACACCCGGCAACCTCCTTGCCGGAGTCGCCTGCATTGGCCTTCTTGGTGGTGCCGGTGTCGTCGGACCCCTCGATAACAAGTACAGTCTTGCCCTTGTGCTTCCTATTACGGCGCCGGCCTTTCTTCATCGGGGCAGCAGTGTCGTCATATGTGGAGTCAGTTTTCACGCCGGCGTACTTCCTCCCTTCTTCAGCCCGAGCGCACCGATCAGCCAGAACATAAAGCTCGGCTACATCCTTGACCTTGTTCATCACCAGCTCCTTGCGCATCTTGCGGTTGCATACATTCTGGTGGAATGCACTAATCACGACGACGGGATGAACGTCTGGGATGTTGCACTGCACTCGGCTGAACCTTTGGTTGTACTTGCTCAGGTTTTCTCCTTCTTTGTGGGGGACGATGTGCAAATTGCTCGCCTGGCCATGAGCTTGATGGCCTCTAGTGAAGGCGCCAACAAACTCATGGCACAGATCCGACCAAGAAGAAATGGAGTCCACCGGCAAGTGCATCAACCAAGACATGACATTGGGCTTGAGCGCCAACGAAAGTAATTGGCAAGCACCTTATCATCGTGGGCTCCAGCAGCTTGCATCGCAATGGTGTAGATGCTGAGGAACTCCACGGTTGGGTCTTGCCGTTGTACTTTTCGCCAACATCGGGCTTGAACATGCGGTGGGAGGGCCACTAGAACTGCCGCAGCTCACGGGTGAAAGCCGGACAACCCACCTCATAGGGCAGCCCACCGTAGCTTCCCGGTGTCGGGTGGTCCATAGTGGGCCCTGCCCGCCTGTCTGACTGATGGCATGCATCACGTCGGCGCTCGATGGTGGTTCGAGCGTCTTCAAGGGCTCGCTCCTGAAGAATGTGACGCTCGTCGCGGTGGGTCCGCGGATCGGACGATGCTATGGAAATATCATCACAAGCGTCATCGCGATGGATTGACACCCACGATGGCTGGCATGGGGGAGGAGAATGCACCGTGGCTGCATCGCCCCCGGCCCTTACAGCGCTGGCATGTGGTGGCTCGACAGAGCGACGGCCTACGGGCCCTGTCGGTCGCGGCTCATCTTTGCTGGCGAGGCCGACGAGGCTCCGGACAGTGGCTCTCCATTCGTTGAGTCTCTTCGCAGTAGGAGGAAAGTCGAGGAGCAGATGCGCGCGTGCCAGAGGTTCTGCTGGTGTTGGCAGCGGCGAAAGCTGCGTGGACCGTGACGTGCTTCGACTCCTAACTACGTTAGAAGGAGCTCTGCCACGTCCCTGCGGCTGTCCGCCGTTTCCACAAGCACCTCGGCGTGCATGCAAGCCTTCCTCATCCCATCAAGGATGCGCCGGACACTTCCCAGGGCGGCGCCCAGGGTCACCAGCGGGGTGGCGCTGCTCGTGGCGCACAACTTGGGAAGAGCGCGCCATGGGCGCCGGCGCTGGTGTCTTGGAGGCCGCCGCGCCACCGTCGGGCGGCATGGCGACGCCTCTGGAGGGCCCCGCGTCGCTTGCGGGGGGCCCAAATCCATCTCTGGAGTTTGCGGCGTGCGGCCCGTCGCCTGGCGCACGAACGGCCCCGCTCGCCAGGTCTGGACTGCCAGGATGATATGGGTGTTCGCGGATCGCGCCACGGGTTCTTTCCGCGAACAGCCTGCTACCGGTTTGCACCGGTACAGGCAGCCCGGTCCCGGATGAACCGATCGCCGTGGTCGTCTTCCTCTTGGGAGCCATGGCGATGAAGAACTGTTCGACTAGCTGCTAAACCAGATTCTCACTACTGCGCCCCCTACCTAGCGCGCCAAAGATGTCGGTGGAGAACGACACCTATGGGATCACAAGAATCCCTACTACGGTTGCAGGGTGTGGGGTGGTGAGAAGAGCAGGATAAGCAATCAACACGGGTCGTTTACCCAGGTTCGGGCCGCAAGGATGCGTAATACCCTAGTCTTGCTTTTGTGTGTATATCTGTGTTCTTGTGGTTCTTGAGCTAGCTACAATGAGCGTAACATCTCTTAGGGTCTGAATCCTTCTCCTGGATGCCTCGGGCCTCCTTTTATAGGCAAGGGGATCGCCATAGTGGCGCACAGGAGGTGGCATCGGGGCACTGTGGTTAAGCCTATCGCTTGTCATTATTGGACAAGATGCATTTAATGCGCCTCTGACGTGTCCCCTTCACTTTATCGCCGCTTCGCCCTGCCATGACACGCGCCTGGGCCAGCGAGGCGGTCAGTGCTATGTAGACAGGCAGCCTGCTGAGGTGGCGCGGTGGTAGGGCTTTCACAAAGATTTGCATGCCACCACGTAGGCATGTGCTGAGTTGGCCTAGAAGCCTCACGTTGACACGCAGGTGCCTGCCTAGCTGGTGGGCTGGCAGCTACATGGTGGTAGAAGCTTGGCGGGTGCGGGCCTGGCTGTGGCCTCACAGATGTCCTCGGCAAGGGCCTTGCCGGGGTCCCAGCAAGGGTCTTGCCGTGGCATTGTGGTCATCCCTGGCAAGATCCTTGTGGGTTTCCTCGGCAAGGATCTCGCCGAGGTTCGGTGTCTTCTAATCCTCTCCTGATTTGAAGTGTTTCTTGTCTTCACAAAGATCTACATGCCATCACGGAGGCGCCTCCCGAGCCTAGGTCCCAACGTGGTTGGTGGCACTGGAGGAACTGGGGCTCAAGGGTGGCGCGCTCCACTGGCGTCTGGTAAGCTGCCTCGGCAAGGTCCTTGCCTAGGCCGTGGAGGCCGCCCCGGCAAGGGTCTTGCTGGGGGAAACCACCTCGCCTTCTTGCTCTTTGTGCCTCTGTCCTGGCGTTGCTTTGGCCATCTTGCGGTTTGTGATTCCCTGTCTCTGCCCTGCTTAAGTGTGGCCGTGGGCGCGGCTCTGACTGCCCGTGCACAAGTAAGGGGTACAAAGGAGTGCCCCTACTTTAGTACACCAACAACTACACCATCTGGGAGAGAAGTATGGAAGCAACGACGGAAGAAGACCAAGATAGCTCCCAGGACCCGGACGTCCGGCCACAGCCCCGGACATCCGACCCCTGAAGGTGAATACAGCAGCAACCCAGCCGACGAGCTATAGGCCCCAGACATCCAACCCCCACGCCCCGGACATCCGGACCGACGCGAGCCGCCAGACATTTGGACCCTGCCCAGAAATCCGGCCCCTTCACAAAATGCAACCGAAGCCACCCCGGACATCCGGCTCGTCTTGAAATCCCGGACATTCGGCCCGATGCCCGGACATCCGCCCCCCTCTGTCTGCGCACAGTCACAGGCCGAAGCCCATGTATCCCTTTCCCACATACCTTTCGTGGCTTAGACTCTAAATAGACCACCCCCTCCTCCTAGTTAGGGTTAGCATGGGTTTAGCTCAATTTAGAGACAGAGCTTTGCTCATCCTTGTGGTTCTCCTCCATCGAGAGACCGCGGCCTCTACGGAGAATATCCACGCTTGGATTCAATACCCCTCACGGGAAGATCCCTCGCGGACTCAAGGCCTCCTCATGGAGATGAACTAGTTACCATTTGTATCGTACTTTGTTGACTTTGGATCGTGTATCTCTCTTTGTGTTCATGGATCTAGCACATGTGTGACCATTTCTCGTTGATTTGAGTGATTCCTCTTGTTTCCCCTTGTGTTTTCCCCTCGTATTCTTCGCGGGATCCCCTCCATTTTGGGAAAGATCGGCCTTAGGGTTTCCACCCTACATCATCTTCGTATCATGAGCCACGTCGACCACGAATTTGGAGCCCCTACCCCCACTTTCTAGACTTATTTTGTTTGATTTCGTCCTAATTTCGAAAATCCCCTCCAAAAATAGCCCCCAATTTTTTTGTGATTTGTCGGTTTCATGATGTTTTGTTGATTTTTATCCATGGATTCACTGTGTCTTGAGTAGATCTATCTTTCCCCCAAGTTTCCCCACTTTCCATCCAAGAAATCCATCAAATTTTGCCCACGAAATCATCAATTTCCGCCCCCAAAATCGAAGTCCTCAAGTTCATCCTCCGATCTGGAGCCCGGACATCCGACTCGTGGCACCGGACATCTGGCCCACCAGACATCCGGGCTGTAGGCGCAGACATCCGGCTCCTGGAGTGCAATTTTGCGCGTGGTTCTGTACAGACAGCACGGATTCCCAGCCCCGACCCCGGATGTCCGGCCCCTCGGATTTCAGCCTCCTGTGTTTCACCATTTTCTCCATAACTAATTCATATGGAGTCCGATTTTAACGTTCTTTAGCTCGTTTTGAAGCAATTGACATCCCACATCACACGAAAATACTACCATCACCATTTGACTCCACCAAATGTTTGCAACTTTGGCATCTTTGCCTAGGGCCTTCACCACATCATCCGCATTTCACCACCGAGTTCTACAACCTAACCCATTTTGTCCCCCGTTGCATTTCTGGTTGTTTCCGTTGTGACTCGAGTCTCCTAATGTGTTTCGGCTACTTAGCGATGATTGATTCTTCATCAACCACCACCATAACTTCCGCGTAGGATTGCCCGCCATACACTTCTGCCACTCCAACTTAACCCAATTTTGTTTGTGTTGGGAGTTGTGTCTCCTAAGGTGTTTCATCTACTTAGGGACCGTGACTTCAGCTCTGATACCATGTAGAGCCCATCACACCTTTCCAGCTTAACCCATTTTGACCGGGCTTCCACCAATACTTCCACGACCACCACCGCATTCCGCTACCACCATTTGACATTTGCCTTTGAAGATTTTGAGTTTGTGGTTTTTCTGTTTCCTAGGGTGTTTCGGCTAACTAGGAACGGTTCGACATCGGCAACAACACCGCTCAACTTTGACAAGCATTCGACATCAACCACCTTCACCATCTTGACACCCTAAACGTAAGCAAGACGGGAACCTCTATATCATCTTGCTATCGTGGTATCCCATCATTGTACATTCATTTCTTGCCATCATATTAATAACCCCTAGCCCATTTTACGTCACTTGCCTATGGACACTAGCCATTTGAGTATTGTCGGCAACATTACTTGTGCATATTAGTGATCATCGATCTACACCTTCCATTGCATACATACCATATCATCTTGCTATCATATCATCCCTTGTGTCACAAGATTGTTCCGGCATATAAACAATTGCTATCTTGGTTTGTGCATTTCGCATAGTGGCCATATCAAAAAAAAAGAATAAGATTTTTAGCAAAAAGAGAAAGAGAAAAGAAGCTTGTAAGAAATAGCCATAGCATCATACTACATTTCATAAGATTGTCATCTCCGATCATCTTGGATCATCTTGAGAGCATAACCGAGAATCATATATACATAGCAAACTTGGTATAGAAGCCGTTGCATTTTGTTTAGGTCATGCACAAGTGTCGCATCCGCCTATTGAGCAATCGAGCAAGCATCTCTCTAGTGTTGTGCAACAAGAGCATTTTCCGTGGATTCCACATTTTGAGCTTGTTCCTTGGTTGCACGACCCCATCTATCTATCTGTGTTTGTGTTTCCGTGTGCCACATATTGCTATTGGTCTACTTGTTACACTTTTGAATTTGTGATTCTCTTTCAACTTTATTGACTCTTGCTAACATTTTGCATCAAATTTTTGTGCCTCTATCCTCACTAAGCTACTCCATAAGCCTTACTTGTGTAGGCATGAGAATCGGCAAGATCTGGTACCAATTGTTCTATTTCCTTGATACATTATTGAGTGATCATCGTTCCATTTTCAACATCGAGTAAGGTACATTGGTCTAGTTCTTCTCTTTCTCCCACTCACATTTGCTCATGTATTGTGATGGATAGGCAAAGTACACCCCTTCGGTCTACAACAACAACGACGAGTTTGGTGCCATGAAAAACAACTTCGACGCCAAGATGGATGCTCAAATGGAAGAGATCAAGATCCTCATCAAGTCCTACAAGAGATCTTCCTCATCTTTGAGAAGACGCTCAAGTGAACATCCTTCTGAGCTACCATCTCCGGCAAGATCACATCGACATCGACACCATCAACAATGAGAACATGAAGGTCAAGAGCTCAACAACAACAACCGCTCAATGACTTCACCATCTCCCTTGGCATCTTTGCCAAGCTACTTCAAGGCATCTTCTCCTATGGACCGACATCTTTGCCATCAAGCACACTAATACTACTCTTACGAGAAGCTCCCCAAGCTCAAGTCCACTACTTCCACAAGATAGTACGACCTCTCGACACCGACCACAATATTCCTTTATATGGGACTCAAGAACCCGAGGAGTATCTTGAGTGGGAGCGCATGATGGACGACTACCACAAGCTACATCAAGTTCCTCCTGAAGATCAAGTGAAGTGCGCCGCAATGAACTTCCATGACTACGCGTCGACATGGTTGCTTCACACACCTTTGGAGAGCTAAGACATGAGTTGTCCAAAGAGGAAGAGAGCTATGCGGCGAGAGTTCGTGCCTCCCACCTACACGGAACAACTTCTACGCCAATTGGAGAACACCATCCAAGGATCCAAGTCCATCGACGCGTACTTCAAGGAGATGAAGAATGCCTTGCGACGAGCCGACATGGACGACCCTATTTTGATGAAGTTCCACTTCATGATGGGATTGCACAACTAAATCTCCAAGACTATCTTCCTTGAGAACTACAAGTCCCTCGACGACAACTACATTGGTGCTCTCAAGGTGGAACAAGAACTCATGAAGGCTAAGGCTTCTCCACCCCAAGCACACTTCTCGAAGACCAAGCTCCAAGACAGAGAGCATGAGGATAGTAACACGACGATGTCTAAGCCCGACGAGCTCCAAGACGATGCTCCCAAGTTTGACTTCATTGCCATACCTCTTTGTGGCATTGACGATGCCGACTCTACCATGACTCTTTTTTAAGACGATGTGGCGAAGACTACGACTACAGAGTCTCTCAAGGAACATGCTTTGGAGGCGAGCGACAATGTGGAGAGCAAGGATGATGCTTCCATGTTTGGAGGCGAGAGTGATGATGTGCCATCTTCAGCCTTCATCCACGGTGACGATGAAGAGATGGTTGAGCAAGGGTGATGTAGGGCGGAACCCTAGGGGTCGATCTTTCACGTTTGGGGTGGATCCTACGGGGAATCACGAAGAACACGCAGAAGCACAAAGGGGAAACATGGGGAAAACGAGAGAGAATCGCTAAACCAACAAGGAATCAATCACACAAGTGCTAGATCACCGAACACAAAGAGTAACTCATGATCCACAATCAACAAAGGTAACACAAAGGAAATGTTCTTCTCCGTGAGGAGGTCTTGATGGTCTTCCCTAAAAAGGGGTCTTGAATCCGCTTGGGGGATCTTCTCCGAAGAGGTCATGAACTCCGAGGAGAAGTATCCAAGTGGATGAGCAAGGCTCTCACGCAAATATGAGCTAATCCAATGCTAACCCTAAAACGTACGGGATGAGGGAGTATATATAGTCAAAGGGCAAAGGGGTACATGGGTCACAGCCCAAAGGAGCTGCGCGCAGGCAGAAGGCGTCGGATGTCCGGGCGACGGCCGGATGTCTGGGCGCTCATGAGGTGCCGGATGTCCAGGCTGGAGGGGCCGGATGTCCGGGCTAGTGGACTTGACTCTTCTGTGCACTGGAGGGGCGACGCCGGATGTCCGCTCGGAGGGGCCGGATGTCCGCGGCTTCGGGAGGCGCCGGATGTCCGGGGCGAACGCCGGATGTCGGGCGGTCGAGGAAAGCTTCTGTAATCCCTGGACACCAGTGCCGGATGTCCGGGATTTAGGCCGGATTTCCTGTGGGGGGCGGATGTCCGGGCCGGATGCCGGATGTCCGGTTCTTGTAGCTTATTTTACAGATGCCTGGCCTTGTGGATCTGCAGGGGCTAGATGTCCGGGGTCCTGGCCGGATGTCCGGTGCCTGGAGGCTGTCCTTTCCTTCTTCCATGGGTTCTCTTCTTCCACGGACTTGGGGTCTTGACCATCTTCACGTGCATCGTCGCGAGGGTCCTCTTGGTACCTAATCATGCACAACATTCCGGATTGAGGTAGTAGCCATGTCTTGAGAGGATCATATGAGATATCATTAAGGAGAGAAGTCACCTCGGTCTCGAGAGCTCTAGCACGTGCTCTAGTCATGGGTCCTCTTGGGGCTTGGTGAGGCGATGGAAGGTCCATTGGGATGACCGAAGGATGCTCCGCATCATCTCCCCTCCCTTGGGAAAGATCCGACCTCGGATCGAGATCCTCATCACCATGGTACGGGGAGAGATCGGAGACGTTGAAGATGTCGCTCACGTTGTACTTGTCGCATGGGAGATCGATCTTGTAAGCGTTGTTGTTGTAGCGTGCTAGCACCTTGAAGGGTCCGTCGGCTCGAGGGAGAAGCTTGGACTTGCGTTCGTTGGGGAAGCGGTCCTTGTGAAGGTGTAGCCACACGAGGTCTCCAATGTTGAATATCATGGGATACTTGTTGATGTTGAGCTTGGTCGTGAGTCGTTGTACTTGGTGCTCGATGGTGTGGCTTGTATCTTCATGCATCTTCTTGATGTAGCTTGCACGGGAACTTGCGTCGAGGTTGGTGCGCTCTTGAAGAGGAAGAGGTAGAATGTCCAATTGGGACAACGGGTTGAAGCCGTAGACGACCTCGAAGGGGGACTTGCCGGTCGCCGAATGTCTTACATGGTTGTAGGCATACTCGGCGATGGGTAGACACTCCTCCCACTCCTTGATGTTCTTCTTGATCAACACGTGAAGTAGAGTGGAGAGTGTACGGTTCGTCACCTCTGTTTGGCCGTCGGTTTGAGGGTGGTATGCGGATGAGAACAAGAGCTTGATTCCGAGCTTGGCGCATAGGGTCTTCCAAAAGTAACTCAAGAACTTGACGTCGCGGTCGGAGATGATTGTCTTTGGTACTCCATGGAGACGCAAGATTTCCCTACAAAAGAGATTTGCAACGTGTGAAGCATCATCTATCTTGTTGCAAGGGATGAAATGTGCCATCTTAGAAAATCGGTCCACAACAACAAACATGGAATCCTTACCATTTTGAGTTCTTGGCAAACCAAGTACAAAATCCATTCTAATGTCTTCCCAAGGTTGATAAGGAATAGGAAGAGGCATGTAAAGACCATGTCATTGAGCTTTAGACTTAGCTTTGCGACATGTAGAGCATCAGGTGGTGAAGCGTGAGACGTCGCGAAACATCTTGGGCCAAAAGTAGTTCTTGGAGAGCGTGGCGAAAGTCTTGTCGCGTCCAAAGTGTCCCATGAGTCTGCCTCCATGAGCCTCTTGCAAAATGAGCAAACGAAGAGAAGACTCGGGAATGCATAGTTTGTTATCTCTCATAAGATAACCATCCTTGATGTAATATTGTTCCCAAGAAGTATGCGTGAAACACTTAGCATAAGGAATAGTAAAAGATGGATCATTAGCATACAAGTCTTTTATGTGCTCAAAGCCTATAACATTCAACTCAAGTTTAGTGACAAGCGTGCATATGCGGGAAAGTGCATCGGCAACTACATTTTCTTTACCCTTAATGTACTTGATTACATATGGTAAACATTCAATAAATTCACTCCATTTGGCATGACGCTTGTTCAACTTAGTTTGACCTTTTAAGTACTTAAGCGTTTCAGGATCGGTATGGATGACAAACTCATGAGGTCTAAGATAATGTTCCCAAACATGTAGTACACGCACTAAAGCATACAATTCTTTGTCAATTGTGCGATAGTTAAGTGGAGCACCGGAGAGTTTTTCACTAAAATATGCAATGGCTCGTTTTTCTTGCATCAAAACTCCGCCAATTCCGGTACCACTTGCATCAAATGAACCTCAAAAGTTTTGTCAAAATTGGGCAAAGCAAGAATCGGAGCATGAGTAAGCAAAGATTTTAGCTCATCAAAAGTGGTGGATTGCAAAGATCCCCAAACAAAAGGAGCATTCTTCTTACTCAAGGCATGCAAAGGAGCGGCAATTGTGCTAAAATCTTTCACAAAGCGACAATAAAAACCCGCAAGACCAACAAAACTACGCACTTGTTGCAAATTGGTGGGTTGGGGCCAAGTTTTAATTGCTTCAATTTTAGTTTCATCAACATGGACACCCTTGGAAGATACAACGAAACCCAAGAAAACCACTTTGTCAACACCAAATGTGCACTTTTTCATGTTGGCATAAAGACTTTCCTTGCGAAGTGTTTGTAAAACAACCCTAACATGATCAAGATGCTCTTTCATGGTTTTTCTAAACAAAAGAATATCATCGAAGTAAACCACAACAAAAACTCCAATATAAGGGCGAAGTACGTGATGCATGAGACGCACAAAAGTTCCGGGAGCTTCCGATAAACCCATAGGCATAACTAACCACTCATATAGGCCAAATTTGGTTTTGAAAGCAGTTTTCCATTCATCACCTTCTTGAATGCGGATTTGGTAATAGCCACTTTTAAGATCAATTTTTGAGAAAAAGTTGGCTCCACTAAGTTCATCAAGCATATCATCTAAGCGAGGAATGGGATGCCTATAGCGAACGGTAATAGCATTTATAGGTCTACAATCGGAACACAAGCGGAAACTTCCATCGGGCTTAGGCACAAGTATAACCGGAACGGCACAAGGGCTTAAGCTTTCACGTACATGACCGTTGTCGATTAGTTGTTGTACTTGCCGTTGAATCTCCTTGGTTTCTTTGGAATTGACACGGTATGGAGCTTTGTTTGGAAGTGGCGCTCCGGGGATGAGGTCGATTCGATGCTCAATGCCTCGTAGAGGAGGTAGACCCGGAGGTAGCTCATCAGGGAAAACATCTTGGAATTCCTGCAATAGAGATTGAAACACTAAAGGTAGCTCATGAGAGGTGTTAGTTTTTGGTTCTCCATCCTTGCACACAAGGACGAAGTGCATAACACTCGATGGGTTCTCACACACTTCTCTCATCTCACTTTTTGTGGCAAATAGTATAAGGTTTTTCTCTCCAGGCGAAGAGGCGCTCAAGATTGGCTTGTGGCTCTCACTCACTTTTGGGTGGATCACTTTCTCACTCTTCTCTCCACGATGGGTGGCTTGCTTGTCGGCTATCACTTGACTAGGAGACATATGTCGTAGCACATATTCCTTCCCTTTGATCTTGAAGCTATAGTGATTGGTATGCCCATTGTGGATGACACCACGATCGAATTGCCATGGCCTACCAAGAAGGAGGTGGAAAACGGTCATGGGGACCACATCACACTCCAAAGTGTCTTCATATGCACCAATTTTGAAGGAGACTTGGACCGTATGCTCAACTCGGATAGTGCCGGAGTCACTTAGTCATTGAACCTTGTAGGGGTGTGGGTGCTTCTTCTTTACCAATTGAAGCTTGGAGCATAGTTCTTCACTTGCCAAGTTGTGGCAACTACCTCTATCGATGATGACCTTGACGGATCGTCCATTGATGCCGGCCTTGGTGTGGAAGATATGGCATCTTTGGACTTCTTCTTGTTGATGCTGAAGAGTCAAGACCTTGGAGACAACAAGAGCGGGGCTCGTATCTTCATCACAAAAGACTTGATCATCTTCATCCTCGTTCACGCGCTGGTGCATGGCCACTTCCTCAAGATCTTCCATTTCATCTTCACTCATTGAGTCATAGGTGCCATCATCGTTGAGTGTCATGGTGCGCTTGTTTGTGCACTCATAGGACTTGTGGCCTCGGCCGCCGCAAGTGAAACACTTGAAGGAGCTTGTCTTTACTGTCTCATCGGTTGAAGTAGATGACGAAGCACGCGACTTGAAGTTGCTTGTAGTAGGAGGAAGATGACTTGAACTTGCTGAAGTTTTCTTGTAACTTGACTTGTCGTCGTTGCTTGGAGAAGGCTTGGTTGATGTCGAAGTTGGAGTAGTTGTTGAAGCTTGGTTATTGGAGAAGCCGTAGGTCTTGGATGAGTACTTGGCGTACTTGAAGTCATCTTGCACTTGATGTTCCGCCTTTGTAGCTTGATGCATGAGCTCAATGAGGTTGGAGTAGGGTTGGAAGTCAGCGATCATCTTGATGGGATGATTGAGTCCATTCAAGAATCGTGCCATTGTTTGCTCATCATCTTCCGTGACATTGGCTCGAATCATGGCAATCTCCATTTCCTTGTAGTATTCTTCAACACTCTTTGTTCCTTGCTTGAGGAGTTGTAGCTTCTTGAAGAGATCGCGGTTGTAGTATGTGGGCACAAAACATGCTCGCATGACATCCTTCATTTGAGCCCAAGTGGTGATTGGAGGTTCACCTCTTGCTTGTCTGCGCTCAAGGACTTGTTCCCGCCATATGAGCACATAGTCTTGGAACTCTAGTGATGCCATAGCGATCTTCTTCTCTTCCTCATAGTTGTGCAAACGAAAGATTTTGTCGACCTTCAATGCCCATGAGAGGTACTGTTCGGGATCATTGCTTCCATTGAACTTGGGCATTGTGAATTTGAGCTTGTCATAGCGTTGCTCTTCATTGTGTTGTTGGCGATGGTGATGATGACGCCCTTGACGTGGAGGGTACTCATCCTCATGTTGCTCTTGGCGTGGAGGAAGTCCATGATCAACTTGCTCTTGTTGAACTTGAGGTTGAGGTGGAGCTTGACGAGCTTGTGAAGGAGCTTGTGTAGCTTGACGTTGGACACGCGGATGGTAGTTCCTCTCTTGGATTTCTTCTCGAAGAGCTTCCTCTTGATTGCGCCGTTCGCGATTGCGGTTGGCGATGGCTCGACTTGATTCTTGATTCTTGAACCGGAGAAGGAATCATCGGAGTGTCGACTTGAGTGGCTCCGTCTTTCGTATGACGATGTACAAGGAGGCTGGTTCACCAACAAGGCACGGATCTCGTCCATTCTTGCATCGTTCTCTTGCTTGTGCGTGTCGAGCTTGTTGTCGAAGTAGTCGCGTGTACGTTGCTCGGAGAGTCGCAAGTCGGCGGCGAGGTTGTCGATGCGTTCGTTCATTGCTTGTTGCTCTTGATGCAACGCTCGTTGTGCACCAAAGAGGTGGCTCTTGGTGACGTATGATGACATGTCGTCGTCTTGCTCGATGAAGAGTGGGTTGGTAGAAGTACTTGGCCTATCCATCATTTCAAGCAAAATGTGAGTGGTAGGAGAAGAACTTATACCAATGTATCTTTGACCGATGTTGATGATGAATCAAGTTCACTCAAATGCGGACAATGAAATAGCACTATTGGTACCAATTCTTGTTGGTTCTCACACCTACAGAAGTAAAAGCTTATGGTGGAGCTTGGTTAGGATGGTGGCACAAAATTTGATGCAATTGAAAGCAAGATTCAATAATGTTGGAAAAGATTCACAAATTTGCAAATGCAACAAATAGACCAAGCAAGTATGGGCACACGGAAACACACACGCAAATAGATAAAAGGGATTGTGCAAACCAAAAGTGAGCCAAAATGTGGAATCCACGAAAATGCTCTTGTTGCACAATACTAGAGAGACGCTAGCACGATTGCACAATAGGCGTATACGGAGCTTGTGCACAACCTACTAGGCAAAAAATGCAACGATCTCTATCCCAAGTATGCTATATGTATGGTATGTCGGTGCTATGATCCAAGATGATCTTATATGACAATCTTAATGTAGTATGATGCTATGGTTCTTGCTTATAAGCTCTTTGCTTATCTTTCCTCTTTTCTTAAAAGCTTGGGTGGCTCTTTCACTTTTGAGCTCTTTTATCATGCAAAACTTCACGAACCAATATTACAATTGCGTATGCTATGACAACTTTGTGACACACAAGTTTATTCCAAGATATGCACCACAGTGTTATGGTATGTATGCTATGGAGTATGATCACTAATATGCACAAGTCACGTTGCCGGCAATACTCAATGGCTAGTCTCGATGGGTAAGCTACGCAAAAGTAAGGCCATGAGGGGTATCAATGCAATTGCAAGTTATGACAAAGATGTCGTCGAAGTTACCGTCCTTGGCGATGTTGAGTAGTCGATGGAGGTGAGCGGTGGTGATGGTGACGTCGAACCGTACCTATATAGCCGAAACACAATAGGACACGGGAACCACAACTCAAAATCTCAAAGACCAAAATGTGTCAAAATCGACACAGGAGGTAGCGGTGAGCGGTGGTGGTGTTTGTGGAAAGTGTTGGGGTTATGCGGAAGTAAGCGTGGGCACCGGGGCAAAATTGGGGGAAAGTATGCGGAAATGGGCTTGGGGAATGGAGTTGATGCTCCCAGGGGCCGGATGTCCGGGACAGCTGCCGGATGTCCGGGGCGCCGGATGTCCGGTGGACACGGGGCGGATGTCCGGGCTCTGGATCGGGGATGAACACGATGAACTCCACGGGGAAAAATTACAACTCCGGGGCAAAATTTGGACGAATTGGTGGATGGAAATCGCGGGAGAGATGGGGAAAAGCTAGATCAACCTGAGGCAAAGCAGAACCGTCAATCAAATCCAACAAAACTTCATCACACCAACAAATCACAAAAAAATTGGGGCTATTTTTGGTGGGGATTTTCGGATTTAGGACGAAAACAACCAAGTCAAGCTAGAAAACACGGGGTAGGGGCTCCAAAAACGTGATCAACGTGGTTCATGATACCAAGATGATGTAGGGCGGAACCCTAGGGGTCGATCTTTCACGTTTGGAGTGGATCCTACGGGGAATCACGAAGTACACGCGGAAGCACAAAGGGGAAACACGGGGAAAACGAGAGAAAATCACTAAACCGACAACGAATCAATCACACAAGTGCTAGATCACCGAACACAAAGAGTAACTCATGATCCACAATCAACAAAGGTAAGGATACAAAGGAACCTTTCTTCTCCATGAGGAGCTCTTGATGGTCTTCCCTAGAAAGGGGTCTTGAATCCGCTTGGGGGATCTTCTCCGAAGAGGTCGTGAAATCCGAGGAGAAGTATCCAAGTGGATGAGCAAGGCTCTCACACAAATATGAGCTAATCCAATGCTAACCCTAAAACGTAGGGGATGAGGGAGTATATATAGTCAAAGGGCGAAGGGGTACATGGGTCCCGGCCCAAAGGAGCTGCACGCATGAAGAAGGCGCCGGATGTCCGGGCGACGGGCCAGATGTCCGGGTGCTCACGAGGTGCCGGATGTCCGGGCTGGAGGGGCCGGATGTCCGGGCCAGTGGAGTTGACTCTTCTGTGCACTTGAGGGGCGACGCCGGATGTCCGCTCAGAGGGGCCGGATGTCCGCGGCTTCGGTAGGCGCCGGATGTTCGGGGCGAACGCCAGATGTCCGGGCGGTCGGGGCAAGCTTCTATACTCCCTGGACACCAGTGTCGGATGTCCGGGATTTAGGCCGGATTTCCGGTGGGGGCCAGATGTCCGGGCTGGACGCCGGATGTCCGGTCCCTGTAGCTTCTTCTGCAGATGCCTGGCCTTGTGGATCTCGAGGGGCCGGATGTCCGGGGTCCTGGCCGGATGTCCGGTTACTGGAGGATGTCCTTGCCTTCTTCCATGGGTTCTCTTCTTCCACGGACTTGGGGTCTTGACCATCTTCACGTGCATCCTCGGGAGGGTCCTCTTGGTACCTAATCATGCACAACACTCCGGATTGAGGTAGTAGCCATGTCTCGAGAGGATCATATGAGATATCATTAAGGAGAGAAGTCACCTCGGTCTCGAGAGCTCTAGCACGTGCTCTAGTCATGGGTCCTCTTGGGGCTTGCTGAGGCGATGGAAGGTCCATGGGGATGAACGAAAGATGCTCCGCATCAAAGGGCCATCCCCTTCGACCACGGAGACGAGCGCGAACCTCTTCAACAATATGAAGATGGTGCCCGAACAGGACTCATACCCCGAGTCAAGCTACGAAAACCGCACATGAGACTTTATTTTTGGTCTCGGAGGAGAGCGATGATTTGCCACATCCTACGACATTCATCCTTCGAGGCGTTATGGATGAGGAGGTTGAACATGGGACAATCCCTTCAACCAAGGCGGTGATAGGAGTTGAGCATGGAGACATTTGCACCTACATCTCTCTGACACCCACATATGACGAGATGCCCCAATTGCAATGTGAGGAGAGCCACCAACACATGAGTGATATGAGTGACTCCACCATATATGACATTGAGTGCATTTCCTATGAGAGGATGAGTGTGACCACCACTAGCCCCCCCCCCCTTGAGAGCATGCCACACATCCTATGAGTGACTCCACCAACCATATGAGTGAGAGCATCCTTGAGGGAGTGAGTGAGCGACAACACTTAGTGAGTGAGGTATTTGACATGACATGTGAGGCCACTATGATTTCTAACGACTTAACCTCTACTCCGAGTGTGTTTTCCGTTTTGGTGCTAGATCTCCAACAAGACGAAGCGCCAATTCTCGACGAGTCCATACCTATAATGGGCAAACTGATGGCCATGGTTGAATATGATGCACCCCCACATGGTTCCATCAAGATGAAGATGGCCACCATTTGGTCATTAACACCTCACCTACACAACTTGAGTGGAATTAAAAAGATAACATAGGTGAAGGTGATTCTCTAGTACCACTAGTGGACATTCTTGACATTGATTGCTTGCATGATGTTGATCAACCTATTACCATGCATCATGCTAGTTCGACTTCCTCGTGTGATGATTCGTTACCCATTTATGATGAGTTTGATGATTGCCATGTGGAGTCTATTAGTTTGATGCCTTGTTACATATGATTTCTTGTGACGATTCTTTAACTTGTCATATGCTATGCATGAGATCAACAATATGTCATATTTGCAATCTCTTCATAGTAACTATGCATATGCCATTAAAATAAACCCAATTTGCACATATGGCATGGATGAAAAGCCCATGGTCATTGGCATTTGTTTTTGTTCTAATGATATTGATATGCTCCCTTTGCATCATTTATCTCATATGCCATGCCATGACCACCTAGCTTTGGATATGCATTGCTTTGAATGTTGTCCATTCTCTCCATATGATGTTTCCAATATTGCTCACGAGGAGACCCGCATAGTTTACTCATACATTTTATGAGATTTTGATCACTCCCATCCATTGCATGATCCCAATAATTATGTACACAATACGCTTCCCATGAATTATTATGCTATTTTTCTGTCGTATACTTGCACGCTCAATTTGTGTCCCCATCGTGTCATATATAACAATTATTCCTTCATGATGGATGACATGTTCTTATACCATGCTTCAAATTTCTTTGAGCATCGCTTATCTTGTGCTAACTCTCATGTGCACATACAGATCATGATGGATGATGTGTACATTTACCACACACACAATTTCTTTGGTTTGTGTCACTTTTGTGTAGGTACCCATGCCTACTTGTCAACCTCACAATCCCATGAGTTGACAAAACAAGCTCTAGAGAGCAATAATGATTTGGGATCCCGTGGATTGTCCTTACCACCATTCCCTTCGTGCAATTCTTGTACCTGGCTCTCACATGGTTATAGGTTATTGTCCATTATATATCCGTTGCCCATATTGTCAAGTTCACTTTGCATGATATGCTCATTCCTATCCCTTTGGCATGCATTCGTGACCCATGCTTTGCATTACACATGATGATTGATTCTACTACTTGTATGTGTATTTGCAAGCTTGGTGGAGATACCCCTTGTTATTGCCATGTTTCCTTTGTGACCCATACCTATGATGATATCTTGACCATGATTTGCTTTCGTGCTTGCGATATGTTATGTGCATTGCCTATACCTACTATTTTCTCACATGACATGACTGCCATGATTTCCTATGGTGTGTTGCATCTTCGATCCACTAGTTTGCACGACATGATTGATATGTTTTCTTATGTTGCATTGCTGATGATTCATAATTGCTAGTTTCATGTGGTTGATGACAATCATTGCCATGCTTTGAACATAATTGCTATCGCTTCTTGTCCTATATCTCTATGTGTTGCCTCTCTCATGCTAGATGATTTGCCATGTATTGAGTGCAACAATGCTCTTAGTCTTGCTTATGAGATTGCCCCCATAGCATTCTCGCATATATTAGGAGATTTTGACATATTTTTTGTGAAGAATGCTTGTCTTACTTCTTTGGAACATATACCTAGTGCCATGAATATTGCCATTGTTGCATCGTATTATTCGTGCACTTGTGCTTCCAATAGTTATGTGCAAGAGAGGAGAACCATCATGTTGGATGATGTGTTTATCTACCATGCGCATACTTTCTTTGTTTTGTTTTGTGCATGTGTAGGATACCTGGACTTTGTGTCGACTTCCACTTCACATGAGTTGACCTTCCGAGCTCTTGAGAGCGAGCCTTATACATTCTACCACAACTCACTTTTACACCACTTTTGCATGCGTTTCGGCATTGTGAAGGACGCACAAGGACATGCTTTCAAGGTGATATCCTTCTCTTTTGAGAACCCCCAAACCATGAGCATGGATATTATGGATCATACTACTTGTTTTGCTTCCCCATGAGACTTATTGTTCATCTTGGACCACTTGATTGCACACATGTTAGAAATCTTGCTTCGACTTGCCATTTTCACCGTTCCATGCATCATGATATATATGCCTTGTGTGTTGCATCCGACTTGTGGATTACTTGCTCCTATCATATGTTTCGTTGCACCAATGTCATTTCTTCACATATGCCATTTCCCATTGCTTGTCATGATTCACTTGATTGCCTCACACATGATGAACAATTGCTCTTTCTGTTGTGTTGAGTGCCACACTATATTCACTACACCCTATGGACGTTATGCTTGGATTGTCTTGCACTTGTCCCATGTGTTTAGACACTTCATTTTATTTGGTGTTGTGAATGATTCTTATGCCTACCATCGACAATTTGTCGAGTGCTTTATGCATGATTTCTATGAACATGAGGTAGATGGTTATACTCTTGTTACACATATTTGAATCACTACCTCCCAATTGCATACTTGTCCCCATGATAGATTTGCTTGTGCTCGATTGATATGCTTACATGCCAAGTCACAATCCTTTGTCACACCATATGCTTTGCATGATGACGACACTTGTTTGGTGAATTACCTCTTAAATGCTTGGTTTTGCACTAACTCTACCCACATCTTTTTCCAAGTGTTTGTTGTCCTTACTCCTTTTGAAGGAATCACAAGTCTGTGCGACATTGGAGTGTGCACATATCGAGCTTCAAGATGACGAGTACTTGGTGAACGTCCACTCCTACACGGCGAAGCCATCTCTTTCCCATGGTGATTTTGTTTTCAATCTGAGGTCGGATCTTTCCCAGGGGGGGGGGGATGATGCGGAGCATCCTATGGACATCACCATGTCAAGAGCCCGTTCAGCGAGTGACACGTGCGACATCTACTTCACATACACAAAGGTTAATCATCTCCTATACACATGTTCACTTGACCCCTTCGAGGATGGTATACTACTTGACACTTCTCATGTGTGCATGCATAGGTATTATCGGAGTTTCACAGATGTTGAGGAGGAGTGCAAGCGCCAAGGATCAACTACACCATCTGCGAGAGAAGCATGGAAGCAACGACGGAAGAAGATGGAGACAGCTCCCAGGACCCAGACATCCGGCCACAGCCCCGGACATCCGGCCCCTGAAGGTGACTACAGCAGCAGCCAAGTCGACGAGCTACAGGAATCGGACATTCGGCCCCCAGGCCCCGGATATCCGGCCCAACGCGAGCCATGGAAAATCTGTCCTCCTTCACAGAACACAATCGAAGCCACCTCGAACATCCGACCAGCTCAGCCCGGACATCCGGCCTGTCCTAAAAGCCCGCTCATCCGGCCCGACGCCCGAACATCCAGCCCTCCTCTGTCTGCGCACAGTAACAGGCCGAAGCTCATGTATCCCTTTCCCACTTACCCCTTCGTGCCTTAGACTATAAATAGACCACCCCCTCCTCCTAGTTAGGGTTAGTATAGGTTTATCTCATTTTAGAGATAGAGCTTTGTTCATCCTTGTGGTTCTCCTCCATCGAGAGATCGCGACCTCTATAGAGAAGATCCACGCTTGGATTCAAGATCCCTCACGGGAAGATCCCTCGCAGACTCAAGGCCTCCTCACGAAGATGAACTAGTTACCGTTTGTATCGTCCTTTGTTGACTTTGGATTGTGTATCTCTCTTTGTGTTCATGGATGTAGCACATGTGTGACTATTTCTTGTTGATTTGAGTGATTCCTCTCGTTCCCCCTCGTGTTTTACCCTCATGTTCTTCGCGAGATCCCCTCCATTTTATGAAAGATCGGCCTTAGGGTTTCCACCCTACATCGGTACATAATAAAACCTGGTTCCAAACATATGACCATGTACCATGGCCAATGTATTGTCTATTTCTTCAAATTGTATTGATAGCTAAGGATAATGAGACAAAGTTTATAATAAGGTAAGTATAGTATGACATCATACATATCATAAAACAACTCAAAACAGACAAACATGCAACTGTAAAGTTGTATAGACAAGTCCAGCACAAAACTAGATTACAGATCAAGATGAAAGGAACATCACTCCTCTCTTTTAAACCTTGTATGGTGCAATAATACACGAAGACAATTGTGTACAGAATTGAAAATAGTAATAGACATTGGCTGCAAATCGTGCAGTTCAATGCACAAGTCAGAGTAAGTAGTAGTTAAAAGTAATGAGGATTAAGGACTTACAACAACGGCTTTGACTGGTGTAGTCATGCCCTTCGTCTTGCTGGTGTGATAGTCCTTGAAGATTTCCACATCATTTGGTTCATGTACTTTTTGGTCCTTCTCGGCGTTCTGGATATGGGGGTACCCAGACTTGCCTACCTGCGGCCCACTACATGGCTCCATCGACGGCCTGGTACGGCCCAGCTTCAGCATCAACAACTCAAGACCCTCGTAAGGGGCCAAGCCTCGCGAGGCGGGCGACGCCAAGACCCCCAAGGGGATCGGCCTCCCTAGGCTGCCTCCCGAGGAGCGGAAACTTCTATGCAAGGTGCACCTCACGAGGCTCAGCTGACGTGAGCCATGATGACCAAGGCTAGGCGGGCGCCAGTGGGCGCAGAGTACCAGCTTCCTCTTCGTGCAAAGGAGGCAAGAAGCAGGCATGGAATCCCGAGGAATTAGCCAAAGGTTTCCATTCTGGTGCAACAAGACCAAGACCGCTAGGACGGCAGGACGGAGGTCATCATCGAGCCCACCACAGCATCACGACTAGAAGCTTTTGCAGGCGAAGACCACTTTAGTCAGGATAGGGTGTACTTCTTGTCCCCCTTCAACCAAAGAAAGGGACAAGACGAATGGAGCCAAGCAATTCCTTCTTGCCATTGTGGGATCCCTTCGCGCCACATTTGGGAAGAGGACCAAGGCCACTATAAATAGGACTTAGCCACCACTATAGAAAGGTACAAGACGAACGGAGCGAAGCAATTCCTCCTTCACAAGCTCACCCAAGCTCAAGAACACCTCACCTCCTGAGGTTGTTCATCCACTATACTAGTTCAGCCTCAGCCCCTCGAGGCAATCCACCACAAAGCTGGAGTAGGTTATTACACTGCAAGGTGGCCCGAACCAGGATAAACTAATGTGTCTCTCTGTCCCTTTGAGCTCGACATGCTAGGCTGTGAGGATCGTGAGTAGGTAGGCTAGGTAGGTTGAGATCTCCGCATGCACCCCAGAGTTCAAACCTATCAAGGGTTTGTGGAACCCGAAATTCGACATTTGGCGCGCCAGGTAGGGGTGCCTAGGATCTTCTCTTCCGTCGATCGATCCACCGCTACTCCGACGCTTCCATGGCCAACGCACGTCGGGCTCGCGCTGAGCGCCGGGCCGCGGTTGCCGCCCGTCTCGCTCAGACGGCACCGGCCTGTGACGGCTGTCCTCGCCCCCCTCCGTCACCCGCGGACAACGCCGCCATGGGCCCTGCCAGCCATGAGCAGCTAGCTTCATGGATGCAACCTTCAGTGCGCCGTGATGGGCACACCGCCACTCCGTCGCTGACTCTGGCCGCTTCATCCTCCCACGCGCGTCGTGGCCTGGCAACACGCAAGCTGCTCTGCTCTTGGCGCGGGAGCACCTTCGCTACCTCCCGGTCGACGACTTCTATGAGGAGTGGCTCGAGCGCATCGCCGAGCTCATCAGCGCCACCGGAGACTCTGCTGTGCCGGCCCGCTCACTGCCCCAGTTGCCGCCTGCTACGGGCGACGTGGCTCACAGGGAACCTCCTCCATCTCCAACCCAGGGCGCCATCGTCGAACCGCGGCGGGTGGCACCAAAGCGTGACCCGCCACACCAAGCGCCTGCGTGTGAAGAAGCGAGCTGCCAAGTGGTGCAGCGGCCCCAAGAAGATGTACTGCGCTTCCAGCACCTTCACGTCAAGACCGTGCGCTACCTGTGATGGTGGCGGCGCTCGAGCGCCGGGACCAAGCTCCACCTCCCCGACGGACTCCGGCGACCACGGCAGGATGCCGCGCGTTCACCCCAAAGCTGTGCAGCATCGTCTGGTCGGGCAAGTTTGTCGGATATCGGGTTCCGGCAAAACCCTTAAGGTTCGAACTCTAGGGTGCACACGAAGATCTTCTCCCTACCGAAACATGCCCAAAACATCGCCGCGATTCTAAGCTAGCACGATGAACAACACAAGAGGCACAAGATTTATACAGGTTCGGGCCACCGTTGTGTTGTAATACCCTACTCCTATGTGTGGTGGTGGATTGCCTCTTGGGCTGATGATGAACAGTACAAAGGAAGAACAGCCTCTCGAGGAGAGGTGTTCCTGTGGTGATGGTGTGTGGATCAGCTAGGTTCGGATCAGATTGCCTTCTACTATGGTGGCTATCTCTATTTATAGAGGCGCTGGTCCTCTTCCCAAATATTGAGCGGGAGGGGAGCCAACAACACCATTTTGAAAGGGGACAGCTAGTACGAGCTATCCTGACTAAAGGTGGTCTTCGACTGCCAAAGGCACTGGTGATGACGCCGTCTTGGGCTCCACGGTGACCTCCGTCCTATCGTCCTGCTGGTCTTGGTCTTGTTGCACCAATATGGAAACCTTTGTTTGATGCCTCGGTAGTCCGCGCCTGCACTTGCCTGCTTTGCACCAAAGAGGAAACAAGGACGCTGCGCAGGCTAGCACCCGCCTGGCGCCCGCCTGGTCTTGATCGTCATGGCTTGCATCATGAGCACCTCGCGAGGTACCCCTTGCCTTGATCTCTCCATCTCCTCGTGACCCTGCCTGGTGAGGCCGCCCCTGAGGTGGCCTTGTGTCGTCCGCCCCGCGAGGCCTGGCCCCTCGCAAGGGTCTTGAACTTGGGTTGATGAAGACGGGCCGTACTGGGCCACTGCTGAGCCACGCTGCAGGCCGCATGCAGGCAAGTCTGGGGACCCCTGTTCCCAGAACGCCGACAGTAGCCCCCGGTCCCAAGGCGTGCTCAGACTTGGCTTAGCAGCAAGCCAAAGGGCAAGTGTGGAGCACCGCGGGCCCCCACAGCCTGCGGCCTTGGTCGCCGCGTGGCGATCGATTCGACGTGGGCGTCTCCGCTTCCCCATGCTGCCTCGGCAACTGCCCGACTGACAAAAAGGCTAGCCTGGGTAAGGCTTGCCTTCATTGCTCTCCTTCGCCTTGCTCTAGATGCCCTTCCTTGCTCTCTTGCTTCCGAAATCTCTAGATTCACTCCATCCTTCCCCTTTCAGCGAGCAATGGCACCCGCAAGGCCATGGTCGAGGCCCTGCCGGCCTGGTATCCGCTGGCCCTGGATGCCCCCAACATGTTGGAGAAGAATCTCGTCGCTACGCGCCTGATGACGGCGGCGGAGGGCAGCGAGATGGGGGAGACCGGACTCCGGGCTTGCTCCGCCGAGCCGGAGGCTAAGGGCAGCACCTTCTGCCCTTTCTTCATGAGCATCGTCATCGCCGGCCTGGTTCCTCCCTTCTCCGAGTTCTTCTACGCTGTCCTCCGCCATTACAGGTTGCAAGCCCTTCATCTCCATCCCAACTCCGTCCTCCTTTTGTCGATTTTCACCTACTACTGCGAGGCGCACGTTGGGGTGATGTCGTCCATGGCTTTGCTGCGCCACTTCTTCTCCCTCCGAATAACCGGTGGTCATACCTCGGCGTGCGCTGGCTTCGTCGCGTACTCCAAGGACAACGCGATCTCGAAGACCGGGAAGAGAGTCGATGGCTTCCGGAGCAAGTGGGTCATGATGGATGCCAGATGCATCCACTCTCGGTTGGTGTTGCCAACGGAGCAGCCCCAGGACGACGAGGGGTGGTCTCGCACGAAGCTTGATGACAGACGAGTGAAGTCAATGCTGGAGAAGATGAACGCCGACCTAAGGCCGGGCAACATGAAGGCGGCGAAGCTGATAGGGGCCACGCTCTTGAGGGAGTTCCTGACGCAACGGGTGGCTCAACTTCAGGCGCACTCGCGCCCGTTGTTGACGCTTGGGGGTGCGATGATCTTCGCCTGAACTCGGCAGCCCTGGTCGACGAGGATCTGGTCGCAGCTCTCCGCCTCTTGGTTGGAGATGATCTGGAAGGTCTGGAGGGCGCTCCTGCCCCCCTGTTCCTTCGTGACAACTGGCAACAGGTGGTGGACACCATGCCCAGCTTTGATGGGCCCGGTCTGGTGCCGGCGGTGCCTCCTGAGGGCCAGGGGGCGACGGCTCCGGTGGAGGTGTCTTCTGATGATTCCAATGGGGGAGGAGAGGAAGACGAAGAAGAAGAGGAGCGCTACTCAGAGGCGACTGCTGAGGGAACGGGGGAGACTTCCCCCCGACGCAGGGCCAGTATCGTCCGCACCCTGCATGATGACGATGAGGCGGACGCCACGTGAGAGGAAGAGGACCCACCCATGATCCCGAAGAAAGACAGGTCGGGGCTGATCTCCCGAGGGGCTACTTCTGCCTAGGCACCGCCCGAAGCCACCTCCATCCCTTCTGGTGCGCCCTCTTCTGCTCCTGGACCTCTCGAGGCTGCGCCCCAGACCAAGAGGCTCACGGGCTTTAAGCTTGGCAAGAGGCCTGTGGCCTATGCCGCAATTGACCAGTAAGTGCTTGACCTCCGTCTTGTTCTTGTTTTTGCTGCCGGGGCTTGACGTTCTCCATCACATGATTAGGCCGCCGCTTGCGTCGAAGAAGAAGAAGGAGGAAATGGTGGCCCCACCTAGGGTAGGCTCATCCGCTACTGCCGCGTCTTCGCCCGTGGGAAGGGGAGGCGGTGAAGTTCGCACCATCCCTGCCCAATTGTCCTCGCGAGGCTCGGTGGAGCGCTCTGGCAGGGCGCCTGATGCTGTTGCTAAAGTTGTCAAGACTCAGGAGGCCCCAGTCTCCCAAGCCATGATCACGCTGCAGCCTTCTCCTCCTGCACCACTGGTTCCAGACTGCCTCCTCCGCCATCTTGGACCGTGCCCTTACTGAGCTAGGCCAGCTGCGAGAAGACCTCCAGGGTGCCAATTCCTGCCTGGTGGCCGAACGCCTGGAGCTGATCTCTGGCTGGGTTCACTCTGATGCCTCTGTTCGAGCAGCGCTGAGCCGGGCTGCGGCAGCTTCTGAGGAGGAGAAGCAAGCCGCCACCCAGGCCGCAGCCTCCCGCGATGCGGTGCTGAAGGACGCCATGGTCGCCCAGGACCACTGCAAGGTGCTGGAGGCCGAGCTGCAGGGCTGGCACGATGAGCTCGCCAAGGAAGCTCGTGACCGCTAGGCGAAGGAGGAGGAGATGAAGGCTCGAGAGGACGCCATCGGGGGCCGCGACGCCGAGCTGTTTGCCGAACACGGCCGGCTGAGGACGCTGGAGCAGAAGCTGAAGACGGAGAGGGCCGAGCTGGACGCCAAGCTGAAGATCCTGGCCAAGGACCGCGTGGACTTCGCGGATCTTGAGGAGAGATCTCGCAAGGCGCTGAAGACGCTCTATGATGGTGGCCTAGAGAAGCCGCTGGCTGGGGCCAAGGACGGCCCCGCCCAGCTGCTTCCCTTCTTGGCTGAAGCGCTTGAGGAAGTCGTGAACAGCGTCGGCCCCATGGCCGAGGTTGAAGCTCGCATCCTTTCTTCTGCGACACTGATGCGTGTCCTTAGACACGTCTACCTTCACGACCCTGGCGCCAACCTCGACGATCTGCTTCAGCCCGTGGACGATGAGCGCTCCACCGCTGCTGCTGAAGCCGTGAAGGGCCGAGCGGAAGCCCTGATGGCTAAGTTCCGAGCCTTTGCCACTGCGCCCAGGGCAGGTACTACTGATTCCGCGGCCTCGGGAGGTGGAGCTGATGAAGGCAACACCACCACGGAGGCGCGGCTCCTGGCGAATGACAGTGTTGCCCAAGGGTGATCTTCTCCCGGCTTCTTTGCTGTTTTAACTCCTGCAATATGCACCGTGCCTCGTGGAGGCATTTAAACTTGCGTTTGGTATCATGAAGACAATTATGGTTGGTAGTATTTGCTTCTGGATTTGCTTTGAGATTTTGCGGTTTCCTTCCTATTTGCTTTGTGTTCTACGTCGGCAGGGCCCGGTCCCGCGCATACCTCAATCGTTGTTATCCCCGACCGGATCACCAGGACAGAACCAAGGAGTGAGGGGCTCCGTGACAAGTTAGGCTCCTGAGTTGCAATGATCAGAAGTCCCCCTTGACACGCAAACAGCAGATAGGGAGGGAGTGTAGGAGTAGATCTGACGTTCTACGTCGGTAGGGCCCGGGCCCGCGCATACCTTAACCACCATTAGCCTTGCGAAACTAAGGAGTGAGGGGCTACGTGACCAGTTAGGCTCCTGAGTCGCGATGCTTAGGAGTCCCCTTGATGTTCAAATGGTCTTCATACCTTGGCTCCGCTCAGGAAGGGGCGCGCGACGACCAGGTCCGAGGGACCTGGCTGGGTGGCGTGCGCTCGGGCGTGACCCAGGCGCGGCCCCCATGTCCATCCCCCTCGTGTGACGCTCCTGAGGGGAGGTGTTGCGATGAGGCCGACACTAAGCTCTGGGCTCCCTGAGGTTGATACGGCCGTGGGCCGCCCTCAGTTGTTTATCACCAGCGCGGAGCATAGCGCTTCCGTATGTCTACGGGCATAGCCGCTCCTCGGCAGTGTCATCAGCCAGCGCTCAGCATGGTGCTTCCACTGGTACGTGGGAGGGGGGCGCCTCCGGGAGGAGCCCTTGGGGCGTGTACAGCCCCACCCTGACACGTGGCTTGCACGGCAGGGCTGGACGAGGTGTATCTGGGCACTCGTGAGCCAGCATGGGACTCACGAATCCCTACCTCAAGGCGGGTTGCGCCTGGTCTTGAGCCTTGGGCGACTGTGTGTTCCTATGACATGGTTAGATACAAATGCTATACGTCCTCAGGTCCCGGCCCTCGAGCAAGCTCAGCCGCGGCTGGTATGCCAGGTCGCAATGCTGTGGACAAGGCCAGGGGGTGAGGGCTGGAGAGCCAGTAAGAGCTCCTGAGTCGTGATGCTCAGGAGCCCCCCTTTTAACGTGAAAGCAATTTGCATGAGGGAGAGGAGGCCCGTAGTTGGCGGCAGATGATAATCATAGGTAGGTTAAGCATGAAGGGCAAATCAGCTTAGATAAACGCGGAAGGGATACATGCCACTGGGTCAGGCCCGAGCGGCTTGGGGATGATGTAGCCCGAGGGGAGCCCCCAGCAAGGTAAAGTAAAGACATAAGAAAAAGGGATACATGCCGCAGGGACAGACCCGTGCGGCCTGGGAATGATGCAGCCCTGAGGGCGCTCCCAGCTGAAATGAACTTGAAATATGTCACTTGGTACCATTGTAGAGGGGGTGTTGGAGTAGCTGAAGACGCGCGGTGAAGAGGCCGACCCTCATGAGCCACCGGAGCCCTGAGCCTCGGGAGGCTCTAGGGTCCAGGCGATTCCTCGAGGACCATCTCCATATCCGCCAGGACCGCGTGGTGCCTGGCCTCCTGAGCCGCCACGATGCTCCGCAGATGGCGTTGGTGAGTAGCAGCTGCGTTCGGCAGGCCGAAAGGCATGCAGACGTAGCTGTGCGGCGGACCCTCGCAACATCCCACGCGCGAAGGCCAGAGGCGCTCCTGAGACGCGGCTCGGTTGAGCCCTGGGAAGCCGATGCAGACGCGCAGCCCACCATCCTCGCCTGGATGGGGAGCTACAACAGGCAGGCGGCGATCGCCGTGTATGACCCTTGATTCCTGAAGCTCCTGAGTGGCCTTGATGATGAACTCCTGAGGGTTGGGCCTTTCTTGCCCCATGCCTTACTGAGGGAAACGTGCTGCGAAGCATGCCTCGAAGTTGTGCCGAGCGCCTCCCTCGTGATCTTGGCAAAGTCTGAGGCCCTCCAGAAGAGAGCCCCCGAGCCCTGCCCGAGGAGGGCGCTGGGCGGGCCTTCCTATGCAATGGAAGGAGGCGCCCCTTGCACGGGCGCAGATCCTGGCGTGACACCTCCTGAGATACCAACCTCCTGAGGCCTTGAGCTGGGCGAAGTCTTCTTCTTCTTGGGAACTGCCTCAGGAGGGTTCTCGCCCTTGCTGTCCGGGTCCTCGATTGATGTAGCTTGGAAGGCGCGCTCGAGGGAGCACACCACATCCTTCTCTTCGCAGGGGACTGTGATGATCCCGCCTCTTCCTGGCATCTTGAGGACATTGTAGCCGTGGTGGGTCACCACCATGAACTTGGCTAGGGCTAGATACCCGAGGATGGCATTGTATGGCAGGCGAATGTGGGCGACATCGAAGTCGATGATTTTGGTGCGGTAGTTGTTGCATTGACCGAAAGTGACAGGGAGGCGGAATTGCCCTATCAGGGTGGTGGAGCCATCAGTGACCCCTTAGAAAGGCTTGGTAGGCTGAAGCTGATCATATGGCACTTGAAGGTTGTTGAGCGTCTCGACGGACAGAATGTTGAGTCCTGCACCTCCATCGATGAGAGTCCTGGCAACTTGCACGTTGCTGATGACTGGGGAACAAAGCATTGGGAGGACACCAGCTGTAGCCGCACACTTGAGTTGATCTGCTGAGCTGAAAGTGATGGCGCATGTGGACCATTTGAGCGGGCGCGTGGCCTCGAGCTTGGGGAGGACTGCATTCACCTCGCGAGCAAACTGCTTGAAGATGCGTTGAGAGGCTGGGGCCTGGGCACAGCCCAGGATGCAAGTGATAGCACACGGCTCCTGGAAGCCCCCAGCCCCCTCGTCCTGGTGGTGGTCATCATTACTTCTTGGTGGTGGCGGCAGAGGAGGAAGGCCTGCATTGTCCTGCGGGCGGTCCTCGTGAGGCTGATCCCTCCAGGCTCCCTCATGAGGCTGGTCCTGCCAGTGATCCTCGCGAGGTCGGTCACGCCACTCCTGGCGAGGGCCTCGGTCTTCCCATCGTCCTCCACCTCTTCCACCTCCTCGGCCGTATCCCCGGTCGTTGCACTCGGGGCATCGACCGACGCGTCCTTCTCGAACGGCTCTGAGCTCCTGGCAATCGTTGGTGTTGTGCGTGTAGAGGTTGTGGTAGGCGCAGAATCGGCTACCCTTGGGCGACTCTGGCTGGTCCCTGCCGCGCTTCGTTTCTGGTTCTACTGCGAGTACGGCTGCTCCTTTTCGCTTCACGTCCTTGGCCTTGGCATTCTTCTCTTCTGGGTCAGCAGCTATGATGAGGACATCAATACAATTATTACACCCACAGCCCCTGCTGCTATACATACTGGACCAATTACTAGAGCTCGCGCACGCCAACTAAATTATGAGGTACTTTCGTTTCTTGGTAATGATTCTAATGTTCACGAGAATATGATGCTGCCTAAATTGGATACATTTGTTTTGCTTACAAATGAAGGGCCTAGCTTGGAGAAGGATGAACATTGGAGGAAGAACAAGCATGGAGATGATGGCATGCGCAAGGGGAACAAGAACGGAGTTACAAGTGATGATTTCCGGACTTTGAAGCCACCATAATGGGTGCATGAAGGCTTGGACGAAATATACAAGATGCCATGTCATAAATTTCGTCCCAAGTCTATTTTAGGTGCTGCGTCACCTTATTATTGGGCTAGGCCCATGTAATTTTGAAATACATAAGTATAGGCTATTTTTAGAGTCCGTATGTGTGGGGAAACAAGAGATAGGGTTGATTTCGGACCCCTCCACCAAGGGCCACGAAATTCCCCCCTCTTCCGCCATATATACAGCCCTTTGGGCATCGTTTAGACTTTGGGTTTTGTTTAGATTAAAAGTTCGCCATAGCTGCAACTTCGCGTACTTCGTTTGTGTTCAACGACCAGACAAAGGCGTCACATAACCCCACCTTGATCAATAAAGCTTTCATCTTATATTCGCAACATCCAGATTGCAATCTCAGTTTCTTGCTTGTTCTTCATTTGCTCGCAGGAAACAGACCCTCGTGGTCAGGTTGATCGTGCTCCGGCGTGGTCTATAACCTCTCGGAGTTGGTTTAGCGATTGCTAAGGCGCGACGTCCTCGCACGTTCGTAGTCGGATCGTCAAAGTCGACTTCCACCAAAGCGACATCCATCATCTCATCCAAAGACGGGACACCTTTGCCTCTATCAAGTGGTATCAGATTTCTAGGTTGCTCGGTGAGATTTTACAGTTTTTCGTAGTTTAGATCGAGTTTGTTCTTCATACCTATAGTCCACGAAAAAGCCATTTTTTTATTAGGGTTAGTTCATCCCATCCGAAACAATCTGAGCCTTTGCATAATCTTTTCTGTATTTGCTTTGTTGAATTTGCGGTTGCATCGTCGTGTCAAGTTGCTGGTCTTACTGTCTAGTACTTTAGAGTTTCGAGTTCTGTTCACAGGTTGTCACGTCGTCACTGCCATATACCACCACCACATATTCACCGCCAATCCGAGTCCATATACGCCACCACATATCCGCCGCCATCACGCCAATCCGAGTCCACCTGCAACATATATCCGCCACCAGTCCGAGTTCCACCAGATTCATCTCCGCCACCAGTCCGAGTTCCACCAGTTTCATCTCCGCCACCAGTCCTATTCCGAGTCCAGTATTTTGTTACTCTATTTTGGATTTCCAGATCACGCAATACTCCGAGTCGTGACAGATAAGGACTCTCCAACTTCCGTGCTACCTGCAGTAGAGAAATAGTTCCAAACTCAAAAAAAAAATTCTGGCTAGGCAGTTTTTAGACCATTTGTAGACTTTTTCGAAAAAAAATTTGTTGCGGAGCAAAAAAAAAGAGGAAAAATAGTGGAAAAAGGAAAAAAAAGAGAAAAAAAATTCAGAGTGTGCTCCTCCCTTGTTTATGTGTCGCGCCGTGATTTTGTTGGTGTTCTAGGCTCGCGTCTCTAGCAGAGTCTAGCCTAGGACCAACACAGTACCGTCGTTGAGCGTTTATTCAACTTTGCATCTCTGAATTGATTATTTCTAACCCTTTTTGCTACCATATTATAAGCCTTCCCAGATCCATATACATCTACGTCGTGCGTTTAACTCTCCCTGGTAATCGCTCTATCCAAGCTTTGAGAGTTTTGACTACAACGGTTGCCGATCACCACCTGCTGCTAGGTAAGAACTGGTAAGAATTTGAGATTTGCTTGACGGGTTTGTGATACACCACCACCACTTCTTAGTAGTCTGTAGGATCATATTCTTATGTGTTTCTATTTGCTGCTAACCATGGTAGGATCACAAGCCGATGAGACTGACTGGGAGAACCTGACGAACAAACAGCTACATGATAAATTTCAGCAAATGATGAGTGGACAGGTGCAAGATGTGCTAAATAGATTTGACGAGGCCATGGAGAAGATAGATGGCATGGAGAAGACGTTCGAAACAAAGCTTGATAACATGTTTAATGAATTGCTCGCGCGTCTTCCACCACCACCACCCGCTGCACCTAACGCACCTCTCCAACAACAACAACAACGACTACCTCCACATCGCGAAACAGCCCTCCGCCGAGCGAGCCGTGTCCCTCTTGCGTTTGGCCAAACTGTTGGTGCTGCTGTTGATACTTCTGTGGCTCCTGTTGTTGATGCGGAGGAGGATGATTATGTAGGAGATTACGAGGATGAGGTTGATCAAAATTAGAACTACGTGCAACCACCTACACCACAACCACCAGGTCGTCCACATGCAAATCATCACAATGGTAAGGCTCTCCCTCAGGTACGAGATCATGACCATCTCCCTAAACTGAAATTGAATATTCCACCATTTGAGGGTAGATATGTTCCTGATATATATCTTACCTAGGAGTGAGAAACTGAACAACGATTTACATGTTTACAATATCCCGAGGAGAGACGGGTTGCCGTTGCTGTTTGTGCTTTCACTAGCTTTGCATGTGTATGGTGGTCTGAGCATTGTAGATTATATCCTATTCCAACTACTTGGGCTGCTTTGAAAACTGCTATGCGTACTCGTTGGGTTCCACCATATTATCAACGTGAATTGCTTCAAAAATTGCAGCGCTTAAGGCAAGGGAAAAATTCTGTAGAAGAATATTATCAGGAATTACAAACTGGCATGATTAGATGTGGTATTGTTGAGGAGAATGAAGCTATGCTTGCACGTTTTCTGGGTGGATTAAATAGAGAGATTCAGACCATTCTAGACTATAAGGAGTATACTAATATCACTCGTTTATTCCATATTGCTTGTAAAGCTGAATGTGAAGTGCAGGATCGACAAGCATTGGCGCGAACTAACTTTTCTGCAGGCCGACCTTCATCATGGACACCGCGTGCATCTTCTACTTCAACTACACCAGCACCTCCATCAGGTGCCACCTCCAGCCGTGATACAAGAAAATAGGCACAACCACCATTATCTGCCAAGAGCGCTCCTGCCAGGCCTGCACAGAGTTCTTCTTCTTCCATGGCATCAACAGGGCACACAAGTGATATTATTTGTCGTCGTTGTAAGGGAAGAGGTTGAGGGAGTCCTGGACTAGGGGGTGTCCGGATAGCCGAACTATCATCTTTGGCCAGACTCCTAGACTATGAAGATACAAGATTGAAGACTCTGTCCCGTGTCCGGATGGGACTTTCCTTGGCATGGAAGGCAAGCTTGGCAATACGGATATGTAGATCTCCTACCGACTCTGTGTAACCCTAACCCTCTTTGATGTCTATATAAACCGGAGGGTTTTACTCCGTAGGACGAACAACAATCATACCATAGGCTAGCTTCTAGGGTTTAGCCTCTCCGGTCTCGTGGTAGATCTACTCTTGTACTACCCATATCATCGATATTAATCAAGAAGGAGTAGGGGTTTTACCTCCACCGAGAGGGCCCGAACCTGGGTAAAAACATTGTGTCCCTTGTCTCCTGTTACCATCCGCCTAGACGCACAGTTTGGGACCCCCTACCCGAGATCCGCCGGTTTTGACACCGACATTGGTGCTTTCGTTGAGAGTTCCTCTGTGTCGTCACCTTTAGGCCCGATGGCTCCTTTGATCATCAACAACGACGCGGACCAGGGTGAGACTTTTCTCCCCGGACAGATCTTCGTATTCGGTGGCTTTGCACCGCGGGCCAACTCGCTTGGCCATCTGGAGCAGATTGAAAGCTACACGCCTGACCATCAGGTCAGATTTGGAAGTTTGAACTATATGGCTAACATCCGCGGAGACTTGATCTTCAACGGGTTCAAGCCACAGCCAAGCGCACCGCACTGTCACGATGGGCATGATCTAGCTCTGCTGCCGGACAGTGCCCTGGAGGCTGCACAAGTGTCCGCTCCGACCCTTAGCTCGGAGCCAACCGCGTCGATCGAGGACGGGTGGCTGGACACCGCCTCGGGGGCTGCTACCTCTACGGCGATAGAACCGAATACCAACCCTGTCCTTCGTGAAGCTCGTGACTCCAAGGTGCCGGACTCCTCTCCGGACTCCGAACCTTCCGTGCCCCTGCCAATCAAATCCGATTGGGCGCCGATCATGGAGTTCACCGCTGCGGACATCTTTCAGCACTCGCCCTTTGGTGACATCCTGAATTCGCTAAAGTGTCTCTCTTTATCAGGAGAGCCCTAGCAGGATTATGGTTAGGACGGTTGGGATGCAGAAGACGAAGAAATTCAAAGCCCACCCACCACCCACTTTGTAGCCACTGTCGATGACTTAACCGACATGCTAGACTTCGACTCCGAAGACATCGACGGTATGGACGACGATGCAGGAGACGACCAAGAACCAGCGCCTACAGGGCACTGGAAGGCCACCTCGTCATACAACATTTACATGGTGGACATCCCAAAGGATGGGAATGGCGATGGAACAATGGAGGACGACCCCTCCAAGAAACAGCCTAAGCGCCAGCGTCAGCGGCGCCGCTCTAAATCCCACCACAGCAAAAATGGAGATTCCGGCACCGGAGACAATAACACCCTGGACAGTGCCGAAGATAACCCCCTCCAGCAGGATTCAGCGCAGGAGGATGGAGAAGCTAACCCTCATGAGAGAGCGGCAGACAGAGAGGTAGAGGACGATAATTATATGCCTCCCTCCGAAGACGAGGCAAGCCTCGACAACGACGAATTTGTCGTGCCTAAGGATACCGTTGAACAAGAGCGTTTCAAACACAGGCTTATGGCCACGGCAAGTAGCCTCAAGAAAAAGCAGCAACAGCTTAGAGCTGACCAAGACTTGCTAGCCAACAGATGGACTGAAGTCCTTGCGGCCGAAGAGTATGAACTCGAACGCCCCTCCAAGATCTACCCAAAACGCAGACTACTACCCCGATTAGAGGAGGAAGCACGTAAACGTACATCACCAGCGCATAATACAGCCGACCGGCCACCTCGTGGCCGCGATAGAGAGGCCTCTCGGCCCTACACTCAAGCCGCACCCCGGCGCCACTCAAAAAATACCAAGGCACGGGAAAATGCGCCAGACCTGCGGGATATACTCGAGGACAAGGCAAGGCAAACAAGATCGATCTACGGATCGCGTGGGCGCCCCACGATACGTGATTACAACCGTCACGCCGGATACAGCAATTCCGGCCAGGCCGCACATAGTAGACAAAGCTCATTTGAGCTGCGTCGTGACATAGCCCAATACAGAGGCGCCGCACACCCACTATGCTTCACAGACAAAGTGATGGATCATCAAATCCCTGAGGGTTTCAAACCCGTAAACATTGAATCATACGATGGCACAACAGATCCGGCGGTCTGAATCGAGGACTATCTCCTCCATATCCACATGGCCCGCGGTGATGATCTACACGCCATCAAATACCTCCCACTCAAGCTTAAAGGACCAGCGCGGCATTGGCTTAACAGCTTGCCAGCAGAGTCAATCAGTTGTTGGGAAGACCTGGAAGCCGCATTCCTCGATAACTTCCAGGGCACTTATGTGCGACCACCATATGCCGATGACCTAAGCCACATAATTCAGCAGCCAGAAGAATCGGCCAGACAATTCTGGACACTGTTCCTAACCAAGAAAAATCAAATCGTCGACTGTCCGGATGCAGAGGCCCTTGCAGCCTTCAAACACAACATCCGCGACGAGTGGCTTTCCTGGCACCTAGGACAGGAAAAGCCAAATCCATGGCAGCCCTCACAACACTCATGACCCGCTTCTGCGCGGGAGAAGATAGCTGGCTAGCTCGTAGTAACAACATGACCAAGAGCCCTGGTAATTCGGATACCAAGGACACCAACGGTAGGTCGCGTTGCAACAAGCACAAGCGCCGCATTAATGGCGACAATACTGAGGATACGACAGTTAATGCCGGATTCAGAGGCTCTAAACCCGGTCAACGCAAAAAGGCATTCAAAAGAACTACTCTGGGCCTGTCCAATTTGGACAGAATACTCGATCGCTCGTGCCAGATACACGGCACCCCCGAAAAGCCAGCCAATCACACCAACAGGGTTTGTTGGGTGTTCAAGCAGGCATGCAAGTTAACTGCCGAAAACAATGACAAGGGGCTGCATAGCGATGACGAGGAAGAGACCCGGACACCGAACAATAGAGGACAGAAGGGTTTCCCCCCACAAGTGCGGACGGTGAACATGATATACGCAACCCACATACCCAAAAGGGAGCGAAAGCGTGCACTCAGGGACGTATATGCGATGGAGCCAGTCGCCCCAAAGTTCAATCCGTGGTCCTCCTGCCCGATCACTTTTGATTGAAGGGACCACCCCACTAGCATCCGCCATGGCAGATTCGCCGCATTGGTTCTAGATCCAATCTTCGACGGATTTCACCTCACTAGAGTCCTGATGGACGGCGGCAGCAGACTGAACCTGCTTTATCAGGATACAGTACACAAGATGGGCATAGACCCCTCAAGGATTAAACCCACAAAGACAACCTTCAAAGGCGTCATACCAGGTGTAGAGGCCAACTATACAGGCTCAGTTACACTTGAAGTGGTCTTCGGATCCCTAGATAACTTCCAAAGCGAGGAGTTAATCTTCGACATAGTCCCATTCCGCAGCGGCTATCATGCACTGCTCGGACGAACCGCATTTTCAAAGTTCAATGCGGTGCCGCACTATGCATACCTCAAGCTCAAGAGGCCAGGCCCTCGAGGAGTCATTAGGGTCAACAGAAACACCCAACGCTCTCTCCGAACGGAGGAGCATACAGCGGCTCTCACGACAGAAGTACAAAGCAGCCTCTTAAGGCAATTCTCGAGTCCGGCTGTTAAGCGGCCGGACACCGTCAAGCGCGCCCGGAGTAACCTACAACAAGACCGCCTGGCATGTTCCGAGCACGTGTAGCAATGCGGCCCCAACCCCAGCCCTCGCGAAATCGCGAGACCAGTACCACGCGTACATAACTATGCTCTGGAGATACCATGGGCATAGGGTAGGGGCACGACCATGGCATGCCTAGAGAGCAGCTCAACCGCACCAGGGGCTCCCAATTGTGTCATTCTTTTTTTGTCTTATTCTCAGGACTCCGTTTTCCAGAAGCCCTGTCCGGTAGTAGAATTGCCGAACTCACGATGTAACAGCCAGGGAAGCAGAAAAGCTATTACGAGCAGTATACCTGTTTTACATACCATCCCGCAGCCTACCCCTGGAGGGGGACATGTTAAATAGTCCCATCCCTTTCTTATCGCACTATTTGCATCGTTCTGCTTTCATTGCAGTATTTTTTGAATAAACAATGCATCGCTTTTTGCCTATTATTGCATTCCTTTTTCTATCTATATATGTTCACTTATGACATGTTGCATCCGTACGCTTTGGTACGGACAAATACACTAGGGGCTTAAGTACCCCAAAATATGGTGTGATAAGTCCGAACACTTTAACAAGTGCGGCACCCCGAACTTATAGCATTATATGCATCGGCTCTGAATCATGTCTTGGGTCAATAGTTGGGTTTGCCCGGCTCCCATGTTTTGGTACCTTACGTTCCATTATATCGGCTAAGGTAGCGCTGGGAGAACCACTGCGATTGTGCCTCGGTTGAGCTGGGTTGAGAACCTCAGTGGAGAAAGCTAAAACTGACTGTCAAGATAGGGCGAGAGCCGGTCGCTGTTCGAGAGGATTTTCGAGTCCCTAAAGACTTATGCCGCTTAGAGCGAGGAGTCGGCTTTGTCCGGCCCAGGCGTGGATAGCGCCCCAAATTCGGCCTTCCGAACACTAGGGGCTTCGCCGAAATTTAAAATTATAGAATTCTATGGCTAAGTGGGAGTGTTCAAGCATTATAAGTCCGATTGCCTCGTTCGTTGTGTTGAGCGCCTCCCTCGAAGGACCCAAAAATGGGAACAAGAGCGCTCAAGTTTATCCCGAACACCCCAGCACTCGTGGCATGGGGGCTGAAGCCAACGACTTGCCATCTCTCAAATTTGATAAACGGCCGCACAGAAGGTAATATTTTAAATTAACAAGCGTTGCTTAGCGCATATGAACAAAGTTTTCAGCGTACAGGATAACAAATGCGAGTCTACTCAAAAATTACATCTTTGGAGCACTCACCCGCTATAAGGCGGGCACCCTTCAGGACGTTCTCATAATACATCTCGGGCTTGCGATACTCCCTGCCTGGCGGTGGAGCGTCCGTCACAAGCTTCTCAGCGTCCATCTTGCCCCAGTGCACTTTAGCACGGGCAAGGGCCCTACGGGCACCTTCGATGCAGACGGAGCGCTTGACGACTTCAATCCATGGACATGCGTCCACTAGCCGCCACACCAGCCCGAAGTAGCTCCTAGGCATGGCCTCCTTCAGCCACAACCGAGCTATAAGGCCCTTCATGGCCTGTTCGGCCACCTTATGGAGCTCGACCAACTGCTTCAGCTGGTCGCTCAAGGGCACCGGGTGTCCGGCTTCAGCATACTGAGACCAGAATACCTTCTCCGTCGAGCTCCCTTCCTCGGCCCGGTAGAATGCGGCAGCGTCGGACACACTGTGGGGCAGATCTGCGACTGCTCCTGGAGAGCTCCAGATTCGGGTAAGTAACAAGTAATTCACTTTCACATGCTTGCTTTGCATGAAGAATGCCTTACCCGCCGCTATCTTCTTTATTGCCTCAATTTCCTGGAGGGCTTTTTGGGCTTCGGCCTTAGCGGCTTTGGCACTCTCAAGAGCCGAGGCGAGCTCGGACTCTCGAGTCTTCGAGTCACGCTCCAAACTCCCGTGTTTTTCCACGAAATCCTGGAGCTCTTGCCGCACCTCCGCCACCCGCGCCTCCTGCTTCTCTCGCTCGGTGCATTCCGCGGCCGCATTGCTTTCGGCCTTGGACACCGCTTCCTTCAGGGTCGCCACCTCGTTTGTGGCCCCTGCAATACTCATGTTATTCCTGTCATTTTTTGCAACCAAACCCTTTCTATAAGGTATTACTTTAATAAGGTATTACTTACCTTCCTTGTCCTCGAGCTGCTTCTTGGCACGGCCGAGCTTGTTCTCGGACCGCTCGAGGCTCTGCTTCAACACATTGACCTCCGCAGTTAGTGCGGCAGAGGTCAGCAGCGCAGCCTGCATTCCCATATTGACATGCTTATGTTAGACTCCTGCGTATATCTTTTTAGATCCTCAGTTCGGATTTTCTTTCCGAACACCAAACTGAGCATTAGGGGCTACTGTCTATGCGGTACTATTTTTACATATCTTAATTACATACCTCAAAGCCTGTTAGAAGGCTGGTACAGGCTTCAGTCAGCCCGCTCTTGGCGGACTGAACTTTCTGAATCACCACACTCATAACAGTGCGGTGCTCCTCGTCGATGGAGGCGCCGTTGAGCGCCTCCAGCAAATTATCCGGCGCCTCCAGTTGGACGGAGGTCACCGCGTCGCAGTCTTGCCCTTCTTACGAAGGGGCCGCCCGCCGGACTTCGGAACCACTAAAGGTTCCGGTGCGGAGTCCGGCCCAGGGCCGAACTCAGAACCCTTTGGGGGTCGATCCCCCTCGTGCCCAAAGTCCGGGAGGTTGCCCTGCGGCACCTCTGGAACCTCCTCCTCCTGGCTGGGCCCCTTTTGGGACCCCACCTTGGCGTCATCCACAGCGCGAGGAGAGGAGACGGCCGGATGTGAAGTGCTATCCACGTCCGATGGCGCTAGGGAGCCGCTCGTTGAGGTGTCGAGCCCGTCCTTGGGCGGGCTGCAGGGTTATATTCGGTGTTAAGAGATTCTATGCAACAAATGAAACACCATGAGTTATTCTGGTATCCGACACTTACAAAGTCGCCAGGGGCTTAGTCCTTGGTAGCCACTCCTCTTCATCATCGTCGGCGTTGGTGGAGTAGTCCGGGGGGAGGGTCCTTCCCTTCTTGGACCCCTCGGCCTCCCCCGTTGGGGAGGCCCTCCTTTTGTTCTCTCCCCCCGCTGGGGGAGAGGCCTCTTTTTTCTCCTCCTCGTCTTCGCGGGAGGAGTCCGCCTCGGAGTCATCGGACGATGAGTCCGATAACACCTGACGTCGGGAACTCTTTTGGGTTCCCATGGCCTTCTTCTTGGCCTTCTTCTCCGACACCACATAAGGCGCCGGGGCTAGCAGCCCTGTTAATTGGGCGTCCGCTGGGTCTTCTGGCAAGGAGCCGGATAGTTAACATGCCCGGACGTCTTTTGCCAGGCCTATCAAAGGTAAAGGGAGTTTAGATCGCGCACAGAGTCAAACTATGGAAAATAAGCGTCATGTAAAGGGTAAAATAGCTTACCTCGCTGGCTTGACGCTGCGAGCTGAATCCGCGATCTTCGGTAGCGGATGCGGGAGCCTCGGCGCCCTTGAACAGCACCTTACAGGCATCTTCGTACGTAGTGTCGAAGAGCCTGCTCAAGGTTTGGTGCTGTGCCGGATCAAACTCCCACAAATTAAAGGCCCGTTTCTGGCACGGGAGGATCCAGCGGATGAGCATGACCTGGACTATGTTGATAAGCTTGAGCTTCTTGTTCACCAAGGTTTGGACGCAGGATTGGAGTCCAGTTAGCTCCTCCGAATCACCCCATGATAGGCCCTTCTCTTTCTAGGAGGTGAGGCGTGTGGGGATGCTAGATCTGAATTCGGGGGCCGCTGCCCATTCAGGGTCACGCGGCTCGGTGATGTAGAACCACCCCGATTGCCACCCCTTTATGGTCTCCACAAAGGAGCCCTCGAGCCATAGGATGTTGGGTATCTTGCCCACCATGGCACCTCCGCAATCCGCTTGGCGGCCTCCCACTACCTTCGGCTTGACATTGAAGGTCTTCAGCCATAAGCCGAAGTGGGGCTAGATGCAGAGGAAGGCCTCGCACACGACGATGAACGCCGAGATGTTGAGGATGAAATTCGGGGCCAGATCATGGAAATCCAGGCCACAGTAGAACATGAGCCCCCGAACAAATGGGTTAAGTGGAAAACCTAGTCCGTGGAGGAAGTGGGTGAGGAACACCACCCTCTCATGGGGCCCGGGGGTGGGGATGAGCTGCCCCTTGTCGGGGAGCCGATGCGCGATGTCACTGGACAAGTATCCGGCATTTCGCAGCCTCTTGATGTGCCCCTTCGTGATGGAGGAGGCCATCCACTTGCCTCCCGCTCCGGACATGGCTAGGGAAGGTTGAGGCAAGATGTGCGGACTTGGGTGCTGGAGCTCGAGTACACGGAAATGGATAAGCAAAGGAGGACGAAGGCATAGGTAAAAAGGTGGATCCTTATCCCCTTATATGGACGGACGAAACTATGCGTCCCCACCAGCCTGGTAAAACTCGATTATCTCCCAAGCACCGTAATCAATGGCGCGGTTGGGTTACCCACGCCCGTATTGATGAGAATCCGGAGTAAGGGGACACGATCTCTGCTTTGACAAGACGTGCCAAGGAAACCGCTTCGCTAAACGCGCTGAGGTGGGACAGTAAAAACAATTAATAAAGGCTTGGCCGTGGTGTGATGTCACGCCATGGAATACGTCAGCAGATTGAACTTGTGTAAATGTTATTCTCTCTACGGTGGTATGGGGACCTTATTTTGCAGAGCCGGACACTATCCTTGTGTTCAAAATCTTCTATGAAGTATTCGGAGGAGGAACCCGCCTTGCAATGCCGACGAAAATATGCGCGCCGAACTCGTCGTCATTGAAGCCTGGTTCAGCGGCTACTGAGGGAGTCCTGGACTAGGGGGTGTCCAGATAGCCGAACTATCATCTTTGGCCGGACTCCTAGACTATGAAGATACAAGATTGAAGACTCCGTCCTGTGTCCGGATGGGACTTTCCTTGGTGTGGAAGGCAAGCTTGGCAATACGGATATGTAGATCTCCTACCATTGTAACCGACTCTGTGTAACCCTAACCCTCTTCGTTGTCTATATAAACCGGAGGGTTTTAGTCCGTAGGACGAACAACAATCATACCATAGGCTAGCTTCTAGGGTTTAGCCTCTCTGGTCTCGTGGTAGATCTACTCTTGTACTACCCATATCATCGATATTAATCAAGCAGGAGTAGGGTTTCACCTCCATCGAGAGGGCCCGAACCTGGGTAAAAACATCATGTCCCTTGTCTCCTGTTACCATCCGCCTAGACGCACAGTTCGGGACCCCCTACCCGAGATCCGCCGGTTTTGACACCGACAGAGGTCATTATGCGAGAGAATGCAAATCTCAGCGTGTGATGATTGCTACCGAGGATGGTGAGTATGAGTCCGCTAGTGACTATGATGAGGAGACTTTGGCTCTTATTACACGTGAAGAACATGGTGGAGATGATTCTGATCATGAGACGCAATACATGGCTCCTGAAGACGCTGACAGGTATGAATGTTTAGTTGCTCAATGTGTTTTGAGTGTGCGGGTCACACAAGCTGAGCAAAATCACAAGCACAATTTGTTCCATACCAAGGGAGTTGTGAAGGAACGTTCTGTGCGCGTCATCATAGACGGAGGGAGCTGCAACAACTTGGCTAGCATGGAGATGGTGGAGAAGCTTTCTCTCACCACAAGACCACATCCACATCCTTACTACATCCAATGGTTCAACAACAGCGGCAAGGTTAAGGTAACACGTACTGTTCGTGTGCATTTTCGTATCTCTACATATGTTGAGTATGTTGATTGTGATGTGGTACCTATGCAAGCATGTTCCTTATTACTTGGTAGACCATGGCAATTTGATAAAAATTCTGTACACCATGGTAGAAACAATCAGTATACTCTTGTTCATAAGGATAAAAATATTACTTTGCTTCCTATGACTCCTGATTCTATTTTGAAAGATGATATTAATAGAGCTAATAAAGCAAAACAGGAGAAGAATAAGAGTGAAAATCAGATTGTGGCAAAAGAATTTGAGCAACAAATGAAGCCTAATAATAAACCATCTAGTGTTGCTTCTGAAATTAAATTGAAAAGTGCATGTTTATTTGCCACCAAATCTGATATTGATGAGCTAGATTTCAGCAAATCTGTTTGCTATGCTTTTGTGTGCAAAGAGGCATTATTTTCAACCGAGGACGTGCCTTCCTCTTTGCCTCCTGCCGTCACTAACATTTTGCAGGAGTTCGCTGACGTCTTTCCACAAGACGTGCCACCGGGATTACCACCTATTCAAGGGATTGAGCATCAGATTGACTTAATTCCTGGTGCTTCACTGCTAAACCGTGCACCATACGGTACCAATCCAGAGGAGACGAAGGAGATTATGCGTCAAGTACAAGAGCTTCTCGACAAAGGTTATATACGCGAATCCCTTAGTCCTTGTGTTGTTCCTATTATTCTAGTGCCGAAAAAGGATGGTATATCACGTATGTGTGTTGATTGTAGAGGCATTAATAATATTACTATTCGTTATCGTCATCCTATTCCTAGGCTAGATGATATGCTTGATGAATTGAGTGGCTCTACAATATTCTCCAAAGTTGATTTGCATAGTGGATACCATCAAATTCATATGAAATTGGGAGATGAATGGAAAACAACATTTAAAACTAAGTTTGGATTATATGAGTGGTTAGTCATGCCTTTTGGGTTAACTAATGCACCTAGTACTTTCATGAGATTAATGAACGAAGTTTTACGTGCTTTCATTGGACGATTTGTGGTAGTTTACTTTGATGACATATTGATTTATAGCATATCTTTGGAAGAACATTTGGAACATTTACGTGTTGTTTTTATTGCTCTACGTGATGCACGTTTGTTTGGTAACCTTGGGAAGTGCACCTTTTGCACCGACCGAGTATCTTTTCTTGGCTATGTCATTACTCTACAGGGAATTGAAGTTGACAAAGCCAAGATTGAAGCTATTGAGAGTTGGCCGCAGCCCAAAACGGTCACACAAGTGAGGAGTTTTCTTGGCCTCGCTGGATTCTATAGGCGTTTTGTGAGAGATTTCAGCACCATTGCTGCACCTCGCAACGAGCTTACAAAGAAGGATTTGCCTTTTGTTTGGGGTACCACACAAGAAGAAGCCTTCACGGTATTGAAAGATAAGTTGACACATGCTCCTTTACTCCAACTTCCTGATTTTAATAAGACTTTTGAGCTTCAATGTGATGCTAGTGGAATTGGATTAGGAGGTGTGTTATTACAAGATGGCAAACCTGTTGCATACTTTTCTGAAAAATTGAGTGGGCCTAGTCTGAATTATTCTACTTATGATAAAAAATTATATGCTCTTGTTCGGACTTTAGAAACATGGCAACATTATTTATGGCCCAAAGAATTTGTTCTACATTCTGATCATGAATCTTTGAAACATATTAAAAGTCAAGCTAAACTGAATCCTAGACATGCTAAATGGGTTGAATTCATTGAGACTTTCCCTTATGTCATTAAACACAAGAAGTGTAAAAAAATGTTATTGCTGATGCATTGTCTCGTCGCTATACTATGCTTTCACGACTTGACTTCAAAATATTTGGTTTGGAAACCATCAAAGATCAATATGTGCATGATGCTGATTTTAAAGATGTATTGCAGAATTGTAAAGAAGGAAGAACATGGAACAAGTTCGTCGTTAATGATGGATTTGTGTTCCGTGCTAACAAGCTATGCATTCCAGCTAGCTCCATTCGTCTTTTGTTGTTACAGGAGGCGCATGGAGGAGGACTAATGGGGCACTTTGGCGTGAAGAAGACAGAGGACGTACTTGCAACACATTTTTTTGGCCAAAGATGAGACGGGATGTTGAGCGTTTTATTGCTCGCTGCACTACATGTCAAAAAGCTAAGTCACGACTCAATCCTCATTGTTTATATATGCCTTTTCCTGTACCTAGTGTTCCTTGGAAGGATATATCTATGGACTTTGTTTTAGGTTTACCTCGAAAAAAGAAGGGGAGGGATAGCATATTTGTTGTCGTGGATAGATTCTCGAAAATGGCACACTTTATACCATGTCATGAAAGCGATGATGTTGTTAATGTTGCTGATTTGTTCTTTCGTGAAATTATTCGCTTGCATGGTGTGCCAAATACTATTGTTTCAGATCGTGATACTAAATTTCTTAGCCACTTTTGGAGATGTTTATGGGCTAAGTTGGGGACTAAACTGCTTTTTAGTACTACTTGTCACCCCCAAACTGATGGACAAACTGAAGTAGTCAATAGAACATTGTCTACTATGCTTAGGGATGTTTTGAAGAATAATAAGAAAATGTGGGAATGGTTGCCTCATATTGAATCTGCTTATTATCGTTCATTGCATTGTACTAGTAAGATGTGCCCTTTTGAAGTTGTGTATGGTTTCCTACCTCGTGCACCTATTGATTTGTTGCCTCTTCCATCTTCGGAGAAGGTTAATTTTGATGCTAAACAACATGCTGAATTGATTTTAAAAATGCATGAGTTAACTAAGGAAAACATTGAGCGTATGAATGCTAAATATAAACTTGCTAGAGATAAGGGTAGAAAACATGTTGTGTTTGCACCTGGAGATCTTGTTTGGTTACATTTGCGTAAGGATAGATTTCCAAATTTGCGCAAATCAAAGCTAATGCCACGTGCTGATGGTCCCTTTAAGGTGTTGGAGAAAATAAATGATAATGCATATAAACTTGAGCTGCCTGCAGATTTTGGGGTTAGTCCCACTTTTAACATTGCAGATTTGAAGCCTTATTTGGGTGAGGAAGATGAACTTCCGTCGAGGACGACTTCATTTCAAGAAGAGGAGGATGATAAGGACATCAATACAATTGTTACACCCAGAGCCCCTGCTACTATACATACTGGACCAATTACTAGAGCTCGCGCACTCCAACTAAATTACCAGGTACTTTTGTTTCTTGGTAATGATTCTAATGTTCACGAGAATACGATGCTGCCTAAATTGGATACATTTGTTATGCTTACAAATGAAGGGCCTAGCTTGGAGAAGGATGAACATTGGAGCAAGAACAAGCATGGAGATGATGGCATGCGCAAGGGGAACAAGAGCGGAGTTACAAGTGATGATTTCCGGACTTTGAAGCCACCATAATGGGTGCATGAAGCCTTGGACGAAATACACAAGATGCCACGTCATAAATCTCGTCCCGTGTCTATTTTAGGTGCTGCGTCACCTTATTATTGGGCTAGGCCCATGTAATTTCAAAATACATAAGTATAGGCTATTTTTAGAGTCCGTATGTGTGGGGAAACAAGAGATAGGGTTGATTTCGGACCCCTCCACCAAGGGCCACGAAATCCCCCCCCCCCCTCTTCCTCCAAATATACAGCCCTTAGGGCATCGTTTAGACTTTGGGTTTTGTTTAGATTAAAAGTTCACCATAGCTGCAACTTCGCGTACTTCGTTTGTGTTCAACGACCAGACAAAGGCATCACAAAACCCCAACTTGATCAATAAAGCTTTCATCTTATATTCGCAACATCCAGATTGCAATCTCAGTTTCTTGCTTGTTCTTCGTTTGCTCGCAGGAAATAGACCCTCGTGGTCAGGTTGATCGTGCTCCGGCATGGTCAATAACCTCTCGGAGTTGGTTTAGCGATTGCTAAGGCGCGACGTCCTCACACATTCGTAGTCGGATCGTCAAAGTTGACTTCCACCAAAGCGATATCCATCATCTCATCGAAAGACAGGACACCTTTGCCTCTATCAAGCTGGAAGCTCGAGGAGGGAGAGGCTCCCTTCCTCAGCTCTTGCGCACTTGGTCGCCAGGTTGAACAGCTCCTCCTTCATCTTGACATCACGGACGCCATCAGAGAATGCTGAGATGATGGCCTCCTCTGTTACCTTGGGGATCTTGAAGCGAGCGTTGTTGAAGTGCTGGATGTACTTCTGCAGGGTCTCTCCAGGCTGCTACTTGATGCGGCGCAGGTCACCCACGACCGGAGGGCGGTCACGAGTGCCCTGGAAGTTGGCAATGAAATGGCTGTGCATCTCGTCCCAAGAGGAGATCGAGCCGGGAGGCAGGTTCAGGAGCCAGGTGCGGGCACCATCCTTAAGCGCCATGGGAAACCAGTTCGCCATGACCTTTTCATCTCCGTTCGCCGCCTCGATGCCCAGCTCGTAGAGCTGTAGGAACTCGGCGGGGTCGGTAGTACCGTCGTAGCGGGGAGGCAGATCCGACTTGAACTTGCCTGGCCAGGCGACGCTGCGTAGCTCGGTGGTGAAGGCGCGGCAACCTGCTGTGGCCACCGGAGCGGAGAACGACGAGGAGGCCCGTCGACGGGAGCCTTCTGGGCGACGCGGGCGGCGAGAGCAGCCCGGCGCTCGGCGCGAGCTCGGCGAGCGTCTGCATGGATGCGACGAAGCGATGGGACGTAGATCAGCGGAGGAAAGATTCTGGCGCACCGCACCTGGCGTGCCAAATATCGGATATCGGGTTCCGGCAAAACCCTTAAGGTTCGAACTCTGGGGTGCGCAGGAAGATCTTGTCCCTACTGAAACATGCCCAAAACCTCGCCGTGATTCTAAGCTAGCACGATGAACAACACAAGAGACACAAGATTTATACAGGTTCGGGCCACCATTGTGGTGTAATACCCTACTCCTATGTGTGGTGGTGTATTGCCTCTTGGGCTGATGATGAACAGTATAGAGGAAGAACAGCCTCGCGAGGAAAGGTGTTCCTGTGGTGATGGTATGTGGATCAACTAGGTTCACATCAGATTGCCTTCTACTATGGTGGCTATCTCTAATTTATAGAGGCCCTGGTCCTCTTCCCAAATATTGAGCGGGAAGCGAGCCAACAACGGCCATTCTGAAAGGGGACAGCTAGTACGAGCTATCCTGACTAAAGGTGGTCTTCGACTACCAAAGGCACTAGTGATGATGTCGTCTTGGGCTCCACGGTGACCTTTGTCCTGCCGTCCTGCTGGTCTTGGTCTCGTTGCACCAATATGGAAACCTTTGCTTGATGCCTCGGAACTCCGCGCCTGTGCTTGCCCTCTTTGCACCAAAGAGGAAACAAGGACACTGCGCAGGCTGGCGCCCGCCTGGAGCCCGCCTAGTCTTGATCGTCATGGCTTGCGTCATGAGCACCTCGCGAGGTACCCCTTGCCTTGATCTCTCCGCCTCCTCACGAGCCTGCCTGGTGAGGCCGCCCCTGAGGTGGCCTTGTGTCGTCCGCCCTGCGAGGCTTGGCCCCTCGCGAGGGTCTTGAACTTGGGTTGATGAAGACGGGTCATATTGGGCCACTGCTGAGCCACGCTGTAGGCCGCAGGTAGGCAAGTATGGGGACCCCCGTACCCAGAACACCGACAAAGTTCAAGCCTGACTTGCCCCCATGCTATGACGGCACACCGACCCCGCCGAGTTCGTGCAGCTCTACAAACTGGGAATCGAGGCGGCCAGCAGCAACGAGAAGCTTATGGCGAACTGGTTCCCCATGGCCCTGAAGGATGGCGCATGCTCCTGGCTCCTGAATCTCCCCGTGGGGTCTGTCTCCTCCTGGGATGAGATGCACGACCGCTTCATCGCCAACTTCCAAGGCACTCGTGACTACCCGCCGACCACGGGTGACCTACGACGCATCAAGCAGCAGCCAGGAGAGACCCTGCAGAAGTACATCCAGCACTTCAACAACATCCACCTCAAGATACCCAAGGTGTCGGACGAGGCCATCATCTCAATGTTTACTGTTGGTGTCGGCAAGATCAAGATGAAGGAGGAGCTCGCCATACATGAAGACCTTTGCACGGTCCTGGAGATGTTCAACATGGCGAACAAGTGCGCGAGGGCTGAGGAGGGACGACTCTCCCTCCTCGAGCTCCCCAATGCTGACCCAGAAGACAAGAAGGCAAAGGTCAATGACGTGAAGCGCAAGGGGCTGGCTGTGCTTGTAGCCAAGCCGGTGATGAAGCGCGGCTGCGATCCCCCTGAGTCATCTAAGAGCAGCCGACCGTTCTGCGTCTTCCACAATGTGCGCAACCACAACACCAACGACTGCAAGAAGCTCAGAGCCCTCCAGCAATGGGCGCCTCGGTCGACACCCCGAGCGCAATGGTCAAGGCTACGGTCGTGGAGGTGGCCGAGGTGGAGGACGCTGGAAGACCACGACCATCACCAGGAGTGGCGCGACTAGCCTTGGGAGGACCGCTGGTAGGGTCAGCCTCACGAGGGCACCTGGAGGGACCAGCCTCGCGACGATCGGCCCAAGGCAACGCTGGACTTCCTCCGCTGCCTCCTCTGTCAAGAAGGAACGACTTCAATGTCGCCGATATTCATCTGCCATACAACACCATCCTCGGGTATCCAGCACTGGCCAAGTTCATGGCAGCAACGCACCACGGCTACAACGTCCTCAAGATGCCAGGGAGTGGAGGCATCATCACGGTCGCTTGCGAGGAAAAGATCGCGGTGTGCTCCCTCGAGCGTGCCTACCAAGCTGCAGCAGCCGAGAACCCTGAAGACGAGGGTGATGTCCTCCCTCCTGAGGTCGCCCCCAAGACAAAGAAGCTGCAGCTGGGCCAGGGCTCTCATGAGGAGGCGTCTCCCGACAGTGCCGCGTTGAGCCTTGCGTCCCTGGATGAGGCGCCCTCACCTATCGCATAGGAAAGAACGCCCGATGCTCCTCTCAGGCTGGTCTCGGGGCCTCTCCTTTGGAGGGCTTCAGACCTAGCCAACATCACGAGGGAGGCACTCGGGCACCATGTGGAGGCATGCTTCAGCGCATGCTTCCCAGGAGAAGGCGCAGGGCATGGAGTGCCAGGCGCTCAGGAGTTCATCACCAAGGTAGTCGAGGAGATTCAGGGAGCAAGGGTTCTGCAGGGCGATGGCCGCCCACCGCCGAGCGCGGCTCCTTGCCCTTGAGAGGGTAAGGAGTTTCGCGTCTGCATCAACATCCCAGGGCTCAACAGGGCCACGTCTCGGCAGCTCTTCTGGCCGTCCCACGTCATCTGATGCGAGGGTCCCCCTCACAGCTACTTTAGCATGCCCATTGGCCTGCAGAGCGCGGCTGTTGAATTTCAGCACCGCGTGCAGGACGCCCTAGCGGCTCTAGAGGCTAGGCACCAGGCGATCCTGGCGGAGATGGAGATGGATCCTCAGGAACCCCCTAGAGCCCCGGAGCCTCCCGAGGCTCAAGGCCGAGGCGGCTCATGAGGAACAACTTCAGCAGCGCATCTTATGCTACCCCGACATCTCTTCAGCAACGGTGCCAGGTGACATCTTTTAGTTCGTTCAGTTTGGGGGCGCCCCTCGGGTTGCACTATCCCCAGGTCGCATGGGTCCATCCTTGCGACATGTATCCTTCTTGCATTCGTCAGGATTACCTAACCATCTCTCATGAGCTGTTTATTACCATCACCTGCTTGCTTCGAGACCTATCCGCTTTGCGGTCCCCTTACATTGCCAACTCATCCTATGCTTGTCCTGCAATGGAAACTACTCACGCTGGCACAGAGCTTGTGCTTGGTTCCATCCCAGCAACACTGATAAACCTGTGAACTGAGCTCTGGCTCGTGGCCCGCCTCGCGCACACCACCTCACCAGGGCCTCAGTGCCTTCGTCTTCCCATGAAAGGTTCAAGGATAGGCGGTCAGCACCATAGGGAGTTGCAACCTCTTCTGCCAGCTAACACGCAGGTTTACCTGAGGCCTAGCTACGGGCGGGCCCTGGTGGTCACCAACTTGCCCCGCGAGTCGCTTGCTAGTTAAAGGGGGGCTTCTGAGCATCGCGCCTCAGGAGCCCCTACTAGCTTCCAGCCTTCACCCCCTGGCCTTGACCCTGGCATCGCGACCTGGCATACCAGCGGCGGCTGAGCCTACTCGAGGGCCGGGACTCGAGGATGTAGAGCACCTAGGCAAGTGAGGAAAGGGGATGATCGTCACGGGCCCCGCCTAGTGATGCTACCACGAGGGTATGAATGGGCACCATCCAGTGGAATCGCAGCCTGCTCACTCGAGTCTCGCAGTCCCACTCCGGCAGTTTCACTCCCCTTCCCATTTCTTGGGCAGCTGCTTGCACACCAAGGGGGACCTCATGAGCATCACGCCTCATGAGCTCTTACCGGACCTTGGGCCGCTCACCTCCTAGCCTTGAACACGGTATCGCGACCTGGCATACTAGCGACGGTTGCAGCCTGCCTGGGGACTGGGTCCCGACGGCATAGAGCGACACGCTACCTAAGGGGAGGAAAAGGAGGAACCGTGCCAGATTGGGATACGCAATTTCATCATAAAGACCAGAAGAACAACGCTGGAACTCAAGCATTTCGATCCTTACATGCCCCCGCGGAGCTATTCCTAATTCCGCGCAGGGAAACAAAAGAAGGAAAGCTTTGACCAAGCTGGGGCGCATCACCGACGACGCCGAGCGGCAGCCGCTGTCGCGCTCCGACCGCGGCGGGAGCTTGGCGGCACGTAGCTGTCATCGTTGGACTCCAAAGATTCGCTGGGCTCGGGAGAATCAGTGGATTCCCAAGAGTCACCGCTGCTGCTGTGGAAGGCGCCGACAGGGACGGAAGCAGGTCCGGCGCCCACGGCCGCGTCCGGCGGGCTGCTTCCTCCAGGGCAGCACTCCAGCCGCCGTCCCTCCTCGTCGAAGACATTGAAGAACATGGTGGAGGCGTCGTCGTACTTGAAGTGGATCAGGAGGGCCCCCTCTGCGCGGCAGGCTCGAGCGACCTCGTCCCATCCGCGGGTCGTGAAGACATCGCCAGGGGGCACCACTTCAACCTTAGCCCCAGTGGCCAGGCTGCAACACCCAGCGTGCTGCGGCCACAACTCATGTGGCCGCCTCGGCGGCAGCTCGTCGGCGAAGAACCTCGGGAGCCGAATCCACGAGGCGAGTGGCATCGCTGCCCATACCACGAACTTGTGCGAGCTACCCTCGACATGGGTCCATGGCTCGGCAGGCAGGGCAGCAGAGGCTCGTCCTTCGCCACCTGGGGTTGCCCGACGGCGCATGTCACTATCCTGTGCACAGACATACAGAGGAAGGGGGAAACCGGGCAGAGGCCTTGATTGCCAAGGCCTGGTCACCTCCTACCTCGTGCTGGCGTCGCAGGAACGGCGGAACCGTTTCTTCGGCGGAAGTGGATCAGGCCCCTTCTGAGGGGCTTCCCTTTTTCTGCCGCGGACAACCTCCTAATTGGCGCTATGGAAGCAACAGTAAGATGGAGAAGGAGAAGGGACGAGCAGCAGGAACACAGAGGAAGAGATGAGCGAAGGGGGCTCTGCCCCTCCCCTCATTTATAGCCGGAGGGAGCCCAACCGCTGGCCTCCACGACCCCGCATAATGATGATCTTCTGCATGCAGCATTGACCCGTCAATTCGAACAGTAGTCGAGGTAGCGTGGGGAAGTGGAGACGCCCATGTCCCATCAATCGCCAAGCATCGTTCAAGGCCGCAGGCGGTAAGGCCCGCTGCAGTCCGCACTTTCCCCTTGGCTTCGCCTAGAAGCCCAGTCGGAGCGCGCCTTGGGCCCGGGGGCTACTGCTGGTGTTCTGGATAAGGGGGTACCCAGACTCGCCTGCCTGCGGCCCACTGCATGGCTCCATCAACAGCCTGGTATGGCCCAGCTTTAGCATCAACAACTCAAGACCGTTGCGAGGGGCCAAGCCTCACGAGGCTGGCGACCCCAAGACCTCCAAGGAGATCGGCCTCCCTAGGCTGGCTCCCGAGGAGCGGAGTCTTCTATGCAAGGTGCACCTCACGAGGCTCAACTAACATGGGCCATGATGACCAAGGCTAGGCGGACACAGAGTACTAGTTTCCTCTTTGGTGCAAAGGAGGAAAACAGCAGGCACGGAGTCCCGAGGAATTAGCCAAAGGTTTCCATACTGGTGCAACAAGACCAGGACCACTAGGACGGCAGGACGGACGTCATCGCCGATCCCATCGCAGCGTCACAACCAGAGGCTTTTGCAGGCAAAGGCTACTTTAGTCAGGATAGGGTGTACTTCTTGTCCCCCATCAAATCTGGCCGTTGTGGGAACCCTTCCCGGCAACATTTGGGAAGAGGACCAAGGCCACTATAAATAGGACTTAGCCACCACCATAGAAAGGGACAAGACAAATGGAGCGAAGCCATTCCTCCTTCACCAGCTCACCCGAGCTCAAGAACACCTCACCTCCTGAGGCTGTTCATCAACTGTACTAGTTAATCCTCAGCCCCTCGAGGCAATCCACCACAAAGCTGGAGTAGGGTATTACACAGCAAGGTGGCCTGAACTAGGATAAACTGCTGTGTCTATCTGTCCCTTTGAGCTCGACGCGCTAGGTTGTGAGGATCGCGAGTAGGCAGGCTGGGTAGATTGTCGGGCGGTAGGTGCGACATATGCCAAAGGATGGCTAATCATAGTGGGAGCCAGTAAAACATCGCCGGTGCCTGGAAACAGGATAAGGCAAAGACATGCACGCCGACGAATCTTACCCAGGTTTGGGGCTCTCCTAGGAGATAGCACCCCTAATCCTGCTCTGCGGGGTCTCCGCATGATCACTAAATCAGTGAGTAGCTACAAGTGGCTCCTTGAGCTGTTTCGGCTAGAGGAGGAAGAAGGGCAAGGCTAGCTCTCCTCTTCTCTCTATGTGGTGTGTGTAGTTCTAATGGATCAACCCTTTGCACGGGTGCCCTGGGGGGTTTATATAGGCCTACCCCCAGGGGTACAATGGAAATCCGGTTGGGCGCGGGCCCAGACCGTCAGTGTATATGGGCGTCGGCTTCTCCGCCGGCCGCTGGGGCCCGCCGACTGGTGTGTCCCACCGGCTGCCGGTCTTGGCCGACTGGCCGGGCCCACCGCCTATGGACCCTGTTGGCTGCTCATTACTGTAGCATCACCCTTGATGACGGTGGCTTTGTCGGGGAAAGCATGGCTACAGTGCCGCCGCCTGGCGGGCATTCACTGTAGCCTTACCTCGTCTTATCTTCTTAATGGTGCACAAACTTCTAGGACATGGGCAGGCCGGCTGTTGGGAGCCAGCCTCCCACCGCGCCGACTGGTCGGGTCAAGACGCCTTCTGGTGACTCTCTGGCAGGAGGGGCCCGCCGCCTGGGGGCCATACTCACAGCTCGTCGTGGGTGACGTCGTGGTTAACATGGCAATAGTGCCGCGCCGGGCTAGGGATGGCCGCCTGGTACGGTGCATTGTAGCCACGCTCGCTCCAGGATTCGGTGGTGGCAGGCTTCACTATAGCCACGCCCTGTCTGGTCGCCGTTATGCGGGTGCAAACTTTGAGGGCATATGTCTGGCCACCTGCTAGGGGTCGGCCCGCTTCGGGACGGCGTGCTGAACCCTGCCACCTTCCTGCAGACGGCCACTAGACCACCCAGCCATGGGAAGGCGGCACCTTATCTTGGATGCTTGAGGGGCGTAGTCGACCCGTTGTTCTAAAGAACCGGGGGGAGCGGACAAGGCTACCCGTGGTTATTTACTCCGACAGTAGTCCCCGAATCTGGTGGAGCTTCATGGCTGAAAGGAGAGCGAGAAGCTCAAGCAGCTTCCTTCTTTGAGGAGCCGACAGTTAGGAGTCGGCCACATCCAAAACACACCGTCTGAAATATTTCGAAGTCAGGAGGTGGGAACCAGATGGTTCGCACGGCGTTCAATAGACGGGCTAGCCTGCCAGCCCACGCGCGTGATGGGATGGCGCCGCAGGCTGGGTCCCGCCACTACAATGCCTTGGCGCACACGCGGATCTGCTGTGGCCGAGGCGGGCGGTTGGTATTCCGGGGCGGTTAATACACGCCTTTACTGGCGTGATAAACGCGGGTTTGTGGGGGAGTGGGTGCAGTTAATCGCACGCCCCCCACACCCGCCCTCTCGGCTTCGCCATTCCGGGGCTATAATTAGGGGGAGGAGGGGGAGCAGCGGACGCACGCGCGTCCTCCTCCTCCTTCGCCATTCTTCTTCTTCTTCCTTTTCCTGCCGCTGCTGCTGTCCGCCGCCGCACCGTGCCTCCAGCCACCCGCTGCACTGTCTATCACTGTCGTGGGGCCGCGCACACATCGCCATGGTGCTCCTTCATCGTTCTTCTCGTCCTCATGGCGCGTGCCAGAGCATCGGACGGCTCCAACGTCCACGAGGACCATATTGACTTTCTCCGCCGGACGCGGCGACTGCCTGGTGAGGACTTCATGACGGTTCACCTGGCGCCCGAGCGGGAGATCTTGCCGGCGCCGGAAGAGGGCGAGCGCGTCATCTTCCGGTTGCATTGCTTGCGCGGCCTCGGCTTACCGGCGAGCGTCTTCTTCCGTGCCTTCCTCGTCTATGGCCTCCAGTCGCACCGCCTTACACCGAACACGATGGTGCTACTGTCCGCCTTTGTCACCCTCTCCGAGGGCTTTCTTGGCATCCTCCCCACCATCGATCTTTGGGGAGAGTTCTTCTACTTGAAGCTCGGCACTGTCGTCAAGAGGGTGGCGGCGCAGTGCAGCGCCTTCGTCGCGGTGCGGAGGTCGGCTGTCGACAACCTGTTCCCGTCCATCACGCTGATACAGTCGATGAAGATGTGGCAACAGTCGTATTTCTATCTGAAGAGCGTCCACCCGGAGGGCGACTGGGTCATCCTTCCGTCTTACGCAGCTGGCCCGCTAACTGGAACGCGGGCCAACTGGTCGTACCGGCCCAGGACGCTGCCGGTCTCCGGTGCAGCCGTTGTCGCACGGCTCACGGTGATGGTGAGGTCGGAGGGTCTCACCGACCCCGACTTGCTGACCGCCTTCGTGGCGCGCCGGGTGCTCCCGCTCCAAGGCCGGCCTCACATAATATGCCAGATGAGCGGGCACCGTGACCCAAGCCGGATGTGCACCAAGGAGATGCCGCACTCGGAGGTAGCTCACTTGGTGAACTACATTTCAAACTACAAGCTCCCAGAGGAGGAATGGTGGTTCGGCAAGGAGCCTTACTCGCGCGCGAATCCACCGCCAGTGGTAAGCCTTCATTTCTTCTTTTTCTTTGGTTTCCGAGTTCTCTTTAGCCGTCTTGACTAGTCGGCTATGAAACAGAGCGCCCTCCTCCAGCCAGCAGCCGGCGCCGCGGGGACGGGGCGTCAGTTCCTCCCCGACCGGGAGGAGAGTGATATGGACGACCCCAACCTGGGAGCGGCCACCTTGGAGGACGGCGCAGTAGGCGGAGGCGGCGAGCCAGGTGGCTCTGGAGCTGGAGGCGGCCTTGAAGACTGGCCTAATGATGACGAGGAAGAAGCTGTCCCGCGCCGCCAGCCATAGTCCGGCCAAGTGGGCGCAAGCTCATCCGCCATGCCGGCCGCCTGAGGCGGCGTGCAAAAGCGCCGGGCCTCGCCGTCAATGTTCGACAGCCGGCCAAAGAAGCCAAAGAGCTCGGTCGCGGCCACCAAGCGAGAGGAAGCGGCTGCCAAGGCGAACCGCTTCCGCAAGGTCGTGAAGGTGCCTCAAATGGTTTCCGCATAAGTGCTAGTTCCTTAATGCATTCTTCCTTCTTTCTTGCAAATGTTCTTCTGAGTTTTCTTCTTCTTGCTCAAACAGGGCTCCGCTCTCTCTTGAGTGGTCGGCTGCCGCCTCCGTGGTTGGGACGGCGGGGGGCTCCGCCAGCTCCCACCGTGTGGACCCGCGCGCCAAGCTTCAGGCGGCGACGGAGAGGAACGCGCGGGAGGCCCGTGAGGAGTAGGAGGCGGAGCGGCAGAAGGCGTCTGCTGCCAAGGCGGTGCAGGAGGAGGCGGATGAGGTCGCGAGGGCGCAGGCCGATGGTGCGGCCAAGGCTCAGGCGGATGCCGGGGCCGCAGTGCAGGTGGGGGAGGCTTCACGCAGCCAACCCCCACAGCTCATCATCCTCCTCTGCGCCATGGCGCCTGTGCCCGAAGCTTCGATGGTGCCGCCAGAAGGAGCCGGCGGCGACCAGCCGATCATGGAGAGGGAGGGCGTGATGGCGTCGCCCCGAAGATGGAGGTGATTCCGCCAGCGCCGAGTGCGACAGGCCAAGGCGGCCAGCCCAACACGCCACCCATGCCGCCGGCTGGTGGTGAGCCGACTGCAGGGGCGGACCTCATGGTACGGTCTTCGGCACGCCAGCACACGGGGAAGGCGGCCTTAGCACCGCACCCGCAGAGGTCCAGGGGCTCCGGCTCGTCGACCCACGAGTTGGAGGCGGTGAGCGTCAGCTCGCCGAAATGGACGCCAGGGGGTGGGACGGTCGTGCTAAACGAGGTGGCGCAGGACGTCTGGACCCGGCTTCAGTCTCAGGCCAACGCCCTGAAAAACTACAACCAGGAGTTCCTGGTGACGCGGACGGCAATCCGGGTGAGCCTCTTTGCTCTTTTGCTTTTTTGTTCTTGTATTCTTCCGTGGGGGCGCGTCAGCGCACCCACTGGGTGTAGTCCCCGAGTTCCGGGTCGGCTGCTGAGCAGGCAGCCTGGAACTTCTAAGTAGACTCAGGTGCTGACTTGTCTTCCTTTGTTTGTCCATCCTTTTTGTAGGACTATCATAACCTCCGCGCGGCCGCCTTTATCTCCCACGTCCGGGATCTGACTCAACGGACCGCCGACCTGTCTGAAAGTCGGAGTGAGTATTCTGTCTTCTTTCTCTCGTGGGGGCGCGTCAGCGCACCCACTGGATGTAGTCCCCGAGATTCGGGCCGACTGCTGAGCAGTCGGGCCAGATCTCTTCTGGCGACTTCTTGCTTATTGATTGTTCTTCTTTGTTGTCTTTGTAGAGGCCAACGCCACCTTGCAGCAGCAACTGGGTGAGGCCCAGACAGTGCTGCACGCCAAGGAGGCAGAGTGCAGCACGGTGGCTCAGGAGCGCGACCGCCTGGCCAAGCAGATAGCTGACCAGGAGAAGAGTCACAAGGCGGCTCTCCAGGCGGTGAAGGATAGCGAGGCCGCCCTCCAAGCAGAGTACGAGACCCAGGCGGCAAACTGGGCCGAGTCGGAGCAGGCGCTGAGCGACGGCTACGGCCAAATCGAGGACATGGTTGAGGTAAGTTGCCTTCCTCATTTTCCCTTTGTTTGCCACATGTTGTTTGGTCCGGCTTTTTACTTTATATTTTCTTTTTTCTTCTTTGCGCAGAGTACTTCCCTGGGCACTCTGTTGCCGCCAGCCAGGTCATCGAGGCCCACCGCAAAGCGAGGAGGCAGGCTGGCGCTAAGATTTCGTTGAATGCTCGCCGGACTCTTAAAGAGCAACTCCAGGCCATCCAGGCCCTTCTCCAGCCGGCCCACCGGATGCTCCGCCGCCTTCAACGTGTCGGGGCCCAGGTGTTGTCCGCCCTCTAGCCCCACACGCGAGTGTCGTGTACCCCTACTCGGACTGCCGACTGGCTCGAAGTGGCAGTCATCCGCTTCGAGGCGTGGAAGGATTTTTCGGCCCGGGCAGGCGCCAGGCAGGCGTTGGAGTTTGTCAGAGCGTAGTACCCTGGGCTGGATCTCGACTAGTTAGCCACGTTCCTCTAGGAGGCCAATGAGGAGTTGGTGGCGGTGAGGCCCACCATCATTGATCGCGCCGCGGCGATCGCGGACTACACCGACACAAGCATCTTCGTCCCTGAGCTGAACAAAGACGGTGCTGAGATGCCGGTGGACTTGTTCGGGCTGAACTCGGCAGATGGCGAGGACTCGGCGGAGGAGATCGACTCCAGCGATGAGGGCGAGGACAGTGAAGACGCTGCGCTAAATGGTGGAGCAGACGGCCAGCCTCAGCCTGACCGTGCCTCCAGCAATGAAGCCCGTGCGAACATGCCGACTGCTGTCGGCGATGATCAAGCCGAGACCCACCACCTGGCCACTCCACCAGCCAGCACAGCCGTCTCCACCAACCTGCCGAGCTCGCCCGTTGCTCCCTTGGTCTAAGCAGCCGATTTTATCTTTGCCTTCCTGCTCGTCAATCTTTTGAACAATGTCCGTTAAATTTGCGCAGTTCCACCCACTGGGGGTGTATTCAAACTATGTTGAACTCTGGCCTTTGAAGGCCTTTTGTGTAAATATTATCTTGCATGTGCTATGTTGATGTTGTATTCCGACTTTACTTGCTTTTAATATTTTCCGGCTTTTTCCTTTGCCGCCCTCCTTTGGTCGCAGTCTTCCTAGCCGAACAGCTACTCTGCAGTCTATGGCTAGGAAAATACTTTGGCCATTTGGGAGGGCAAGTACTTCAGCTTTCTTAGATTGTGGCAAGGTAAGTGGGAAGCCGTCCGGCCGGCTGCTTAGCAGTCGGCCGGTAAGGCGGGGAGCCGGCTTGTGTTATGCAAGCTCATTGGTCCTTAGCCATTTTTCATGTGGGCATCATTTCCTGCCTTTTACTCTTGCCAGTCGAACAGCCGCTTCTGCGAGCTATGACTTTCGGCAAGAGAGGGCTTAGATGCCAGCACACTATTTGTCTGACAGCAGGAAGTGCTAACAAAATTCAAGGCGGTAAGTCGCCGGGCTGACTGGTCGAACCCAGTGCAGGACGAAAGAACAAATGTACTAATACATTCATAGGCATAATACTCATCATATAGATAGAAGAGGGTAGTCCCCGAGTTGATGAGGACATCAATACCATTGTTACACCCACAACCCCTGCTGCTATACATACTGGACCAATTACTAGAGCTCGCGCACGCCAACTAAATTACCAGGTACTTTCGTTTCTTGGTAATGATTCTAATGTTCATGAGAATACGATGCTAGCTAAATTGGATACATTTGTTTTGCTTACAAATGAAGGGCCTAGCTTGGAGAAGGATGAACATTGGAGCAAGAACAAGCATGGAGATGATAGCATGTGCAAGGGGAAGAAGAACGGAGTTACAAGTGATGATTTCAGGACTTTGAAGCCACCATAATGGGTGCATGAAGCCTTGGACGAAATATACAAGTTGCCACTTCATAAATTTCGTCCCGAGGCTATTCTAGGTGCTGCGTCACCTTATTATTGGGCCAGGCCCATGTAATTTCGAAATACATAAGTATAGGCTATTTTTAGAGTCCGTATGTGTGGGGAAACAAGAGATAGGGTTGATTTCGGACCCCTCCACCAAGGGCCAAGAAATTCCCCCCCTCTTCCTCCATATATACAGCCCTTAGGGCATCGTTTATACTTTGGGTTTTGTTTAGATTAAACTTTGCCATAGCTGCAACTTCGCGTACTTCGTTTGTGTTCAACGACCAGACAAAGGCGTCACAGAACCCCACCTTGATCAATAAAACTTTCCTCTTAAATTCGCAATATCCAGATTGCAATCTTAGTTTCTTGCTTGTTCTTTGTTTTCCTGCAGGAAACAGACCTTCGTGGTCAGGTTGATCATGCTCTGGCATGGTCAGTAACCTCTTGGAGTTGGTTTAGCGATTGCTAAGGCACGACGTCCTCGCACGTTCGTAGTCGGATCGTCAAAGTCAACTTCCTCCAAAACGATAACCACCATCTCATCGAAAGACGGGACACCTTTGCCTCTATCAAGTGGTATCAGATTTCCAGGATGCTCGGTGAGATTTTACAGTTTATCATAGTTTAGATCGAGTCTGTTCTTCATACCTATAGTCTACGAAAAAGCAAAAAAAAAATTGGGGTTAGTTCATCATATCCGAACCAATCTGAGCCTTTGCATAATCTGTTTAGGGTTTTGCTTTGTTGAATTTGCAGTTGCATCGTCGTGTCTAGTTGCTTGTCTTAGCGTCTAGTCGTTTAGATTTCGAGTTTTGGTCATAAGTTGTCACGCCGCCACCGCACCATCATCATCGCCCCTGCCACCTACCACCACCGCTCCGAATCCGTATCCATATACCACCACCAATCTGTATCCATATACCACCACCGATCCATATCCATATACTACCACCGCTACCACCACCGCTGCCATATACCACCACCGCTGCCATATACCACCACCATATATCCACCACCAATCCGAGTTCCTTGCATATTAGGTTTGTTTTCGAGTTCCATCTAATTTCTGATTCGTGTTTCCTCGCCTGAGTAGGTTTCAGAAAAAAAATTGACAAAATTTTCGATTCATGATTCCTTGCCTGAGTCCGGAAACCACCCTCCGTTTAGGCCCAAAATTTTCCAAAAACGCACTTGACAAAAAAAATTCTGGCTATCCTATTTTTAGGTGTTTCTAAGCATATTGAGACAGTCGCCGTTATAGAAAGTTTTTTTGACCCGTTTCCAGTTTTTGGGTCCGGGCAGTAAAAAAAATTGGTCAAAAAAATTTCGTGCCTATCCTGTTATCTTGACATGGGAAGAGTTTTGAGACACTCGCCATTATAGTGATTTTCGAAAAAAAGGAGCGCAAAACAAAAGAGCACAAAAAAAGAGCGCAAAAAAAAGTGTGGAAAAAAATTCAGAGTGTGCTTCTCCCTTGTTTCCGTGCATCGTCGTGATTTTGTTAGTGTTCTAGGCTCGCGTCTCTAGCATAGTCTAGCCTAGGACCAGCACAGTACCGTCGTTGAGCGTTTATTCAACTTTGCATCTCTAAATTGATTATTGCTAACCTTTTTTTTGCTACCATATTATAAGCCTTCCCAGCTCCACATACATATACGTCATGTGTTTGACTCGCCTGGGTAATTGCTCTATCCAAGCTTTGAGAGTTTTGACTACAACGGTTGCCGATCACCACCTGCTGCTGGGTAAGAACTGGTAAGAATTTGAGATTTGCTTGAAGGGTTTGTGATACAGCACCACCACTTCTTAGTAGTCTATAGGATCATATTCTTGTGTGTTTCTATTTGCTGCTAACCATGGTAGGATCACAAGCCGATGAGACTGATTGGGAGAACCTGATGAACAAACAACTACATGATAAATTTCAGCAAATGATGAGTGGACAGGTGCAAGATGTGCTAAACAGATTTGACGAGGCCATGGAGAAGATAGATGGCATTGAGAAGACGTTCGAAACAAAGCTTGATAGCAAGTTTAATGAATTGCTCGCGCGTTTTCCACAACCACCGCCGGCTGCACCTAACGCACCTCTACAACAACAACAACAACGACTACCTCCACGTCACGAAAAAGCCCTCCGCCGAGCGAGCCGTGTCCCTCTTGCGTTTGGCCAAACTGTTGGTGCTGCTATTGATACTTCTATGGCTCCTGCTGCTGATGCGGAGGAGGATGATTATGTGGGAGATTACGAGGATGAGGTTGATCAAAATCAGAACTACGTGCAACCACCTGCACCACAACCACCAGGTCGTCCACATGCAAATAATCACAACGGTAGGGCTCTCCCTCGGGTAAGAGATCATGACCATCTTCCTAAACTGAAATTGAATATTCCACCATTTGAGGGTAGATATGTTCCTGATATATATCTTACTTGGGAGTTAGAAACTGAACAACGATTTACATGTTTACAATATCCTGAGGAGAGACAGGTTGCCGCTGCTGTTTGTGCTTTCACTAGTTTTGCATGTGTATGGTGGTCTGAACATTGTAGATTATATCCTATTCCAACTACTTGGGCTGCTTTGAAAACTGCTATGCGTACTTGTTGGGTTCCACCATATTATCAACGTGAATTGCTTCAAAAATTGCAGCGCTTAAGACAAGGGAAAAATTCTGTAGAAGAATATTATCATGAATTACAAACTGGCATGATTAGATGTGGTATTGTTGAGGAGAATGAAGCTATGCTTGCACGTTTTATGGGTGGATTAAATAGAGAGATTCAGACCATTCTAGAGTATAAGGAGTATACTAATATCACTCGTTTATTCCATCTTGCTTGTAAAGCTGAATGTGAAGTGCAGGATCGACAAGCATTGGCGCGAACTAACTTTTCTGCAGGCCGACCTTCATCATGGACACCGCGTGCATCTTCTACTTTAACTACACCAGCACCTCCATCAGGTGCCACCTACAGCCGTGATACAAGAAAGCAGGCACAACCACCATTATCTGCCAAGAGCGCACCTGCCGGGCCTGCACAGAGTTCTTCTTCCATGGCATCAACAGGGCACACAAGTGATATTATTTATCGTCGTTGTAAGGGAAGAGGTCATTATGCGAGAGAATGCAAATCTCAGCGTGTGATGATTGCTACTGAGGATGGTGGGTATGAGTCCGCTAGTGACTATGATGAGGAGACTTTGGCTCTTATTACACGTGAAGAACATGGTGGAGATGATTCTAATCATGAGACACAATACATGGCTCCTGAAGACGTTGACAGGTATGAATGTTTAGTTGCTCAACGTGTTTTGAGTGTGTAGGTCACACAAGCTGAGCAAAATCAGAGGCACAATTTGTTCCATACAAAGGGCGTTGTGAAGGAACGTTCTGTGCGCGTCATCATAGATAGAGGGAGCTGCAACAACTTGGCTAGCATGTAGATGGTGGAGAAGCTATCTCTCACCACAAGACCACATCCACATCCTTACTACATTCAATGGTTCAACAACAGCGGCAAGGTTAAGGTAACACGTACTGTTCGTGTGCATTTTAGTATCTCTACATATGCGGATTATGTTGATTGTGATGTGGTACCTATGCAAGCATGTTCCTTATTACTTGGTCGACCATGGCAATTTGATAAAAATTCTGTACACCATGGTAGAAACAATCAGTATACTCTTGTTCATAAGGATAAAAATATTACTTTGCTTCCTATGACTCCCGATTCCATTTTGAAAGATGATATTAATAGAGCTAATAAAGCAAAACATGAGAAAAATAAGAGTGAAAATCAGATTGTGGCAAAAGAATTTGAGCAACAAATGAAGCCTAATTGTAAACCATCTAGTGTTGCTTCAGAAATTAAATTGAAAAGTGCATGTTTTATTGCCACTAAATCTGATATTGATGAGCTAGATTTCAGCAAATCTGTTTGCTATGCTTTTGTGTGCAAACAGGCATTATTTTCATTCAAGGATGTGCCTTCCTCTTTGCCTCCTGCTGTCACTAACATTTTGCAGGAGTTCGCTGACGTCTTTCCCCAAGACGTGCCACCGGGATTACCTCCCATTCGAGGGATTGAGCATCAGATTGACTTAATTCCTGGTGCATCATTACCCAACCGTGCACCATACCGTACCAATCCAGAGGAGACGAAGGAGATTATGCGTCAAGTACAGGAGCTGCTCGACAAAGGTTATATACGCGAATCCCTTAGTACTTGTGCTGTTCCTATTATTCTAGTGCCGAACAAGGATGGTACATCATGTATGTGTGTTGATTGTAGAGGCATTAATAATATTACTATTCGTTATCGTCATCCTATTCCTAGGCTAGATGATATGCTTGATGAATTGAGTGGCTCTACAATATTCTCCAAAGTTGATTTGCGTAGTGGATACCATGAAATTCGTATGAAATTGGCAGATGAATGGAAAACAACATTTAAAACTAAGTTTGGATTATATGAGTGGTTAGTCATGCCTTTTGGGTTAACTAATGCACCTAGTACTTTCATGAGATTAATGAACGAAGTTTTACGTGCTTTCATTGGATGATTTGTGGTAGTTTACTTTGATGACATATTGATTTATAGCAGATCTTTGGAAGAACATTTGGAACATTTACATGCTGTTTTTATTGCTCTACGTGATGCACGTTTGTTTGGTAACCTTGGAAAGTGCACCTTTTGCACCTACCGAGTATCTTTTCTTGGCTATGTCGTTACTCCACAGGAAATTGAAGTTGACAAAGCCAAGATTGAAGCTATTGAGAGTTGGCCGCAGCCCAAAACGGTCACACAAGTGAGGAGTTTTCTTGGCCTCGCTGGATTCTATAGGCGTTTTGTGAGAGATTTCAGCACCATTGCTGCACCTCGCAACGAGCTTACAAAGAAGGATGTGCCTTTTGTTTGTGGTACCGCACAGGAAGAAGCCTTCACGGTATTGAAAGATAAGTTGACACATGCTCCTTTACTCCAACTTCCTGATTTTAATAAGACTTTTGAGCCTCAATGTGATGCTAGTGGAATTGGATTAGGAGGTGTGTTATTACAAGATGGCAAACCTGTTGCATACTTTCTGAAAAATTGAGTGGGCCTAGTCTGAATTATTCTACTTATCATAAAGAATTATATGCTCTTGTTCGGACTTTAGAAACATGGCAACATTATTTATGGCCCAAAGATTTTGTTATACATTCCGATCATGAATCTTTGAAACATATTAAAAGTCAAGCTAAACTGAATCGTAGACATGCTAAATGGGTTGAATTCATTGAGACTTTCCCTTATGTAATTAAACACAAGAAGGGTAAAGAAAATGTTATTGCTGATGCATTGTCTCATCGCTATACTATGCTTTCACAACTTGACTTCAAAATATTTGGTTTGGAGACCATCAAAGATCAATATGTGCATGATGCTGATTTTAAAGATGTATTGTAGAATTGTAAAGAAGGAAGAACATGGAACAAGTTCGTCGTTAATGATGGATTTCTGTTCCTACTAACAAGCTATGCATTCCAGTTAGCTCCGTTCGTCTTTTGTTGTTGCGGGAGGCGCATGGAGAAGGACTAATTGGACACTTTGGCGTGAAGAAGACGGAGGACGTACTTGCTACACATTTCTTTTGGCCAAAGATGAGACGGGATGTTGAGCGTTTTATTGCTCCCTGCACTAGATGTCAAAAAGCTAAGTCACGACTCAATCCTCATGGTTTATATATGCCTTTGCCTGTACCTAGTGTTCCTTGGGAGGATATATCTATGGACTTTGTTTTAAGTTTACCTAGAACAAAGAAGGGGAGGGATAGCATATTTGTTGTCGTGGATAGATTCTCGAAAATGGCACACTTTATACCATGTCATAAAAGCGATGATGATGTTAATGTTGCTGATTTGTTCTTTCGTGAAATTATTCTTACCTCGTGGTGTGCCAAATACTATTGTTTCATACATGGTGTGCCAAATACTATTGTTTCAGATCGTGATACTAAATTTCTTAGCCACTTTTGGAGATGTTTATGGGCTAAGTTGGGGACTAAACTGCTTTTTAGTACTACTTGTCACCCCCAAACTGATGGACAAACTGAAGTAGTCAATAGAACATTGTCTACTATGCTTAGGGCTGTATTGAAGAATAATAAGAAAATGTGGGAGGAATGCTTGCCTCATATTGAATTTGATTATAATCGTTCATTGCATTCTACTACTAAGATGTGCCCTTTTGAAGTTGTGTATGGTTTCCTACCTCGTGCACCTATTGATTTGTTGCCTCTTCCATCTTCGGAGAAGGTTAATTTTGATGCTAAATAATGTGCTGAATTGATTTTTAAAATGCATGAGTTAACTAAGGAAAACATTGAGCGTATGAATGCTAAATATAAACTTGCTGGATATAAGGGTAGAGAACATGTTGTGTTTGCACCTGGAGATCTTGTTTGGTTACATTTGCGTAAGGATAGATTTCCTGATTTGCGCAAATCAAAGCTAATGCCACGTGCTGATGGTGCCTTTAAGGTGTTGGAGAAAATAAATGATAACACATATAAACTTGAGCTGCCTGCAGATTTTGGGGTTAGTCCCACTTTATCCATTGCAGATTTGAAGCCTTATTTGGGTGAGGAAGATGAACTTCCGTCGAGGACGACTTCATTTCAAGAAGGGGAGGATGATGAGGACATCAATACCATTGTTACACCCACAACCCCTGCTGCTATACATACTGGACCAATTACTAGAGCTCGCACACGCCAACTAAATTACCGGGTACTTTCATTTCTTGGTAATGATTCTAATGTTCATGAGAATATGATGCTGCCTAAATTGGATACATTTGTTTTGCTTACAAATGAAGGGCCTAGCTTGGAGAAGGATGAACATTGGGGCAAGAACAAGCATGGAGATGATAGCATGTGCAAGGGGAACAAGAATAGAGTTACAATTGATGATTTCAGGACTTTGAAGCCACCATAATGGGTGCATGAAGCCTTGGACGAAATATACAAGATGCCACTTCATAAATTTCATCCTGAGGCTATTCTAGGTGCTGCGTCATCTTATTATTGGGACAGGCCCATGTAATTTCGAAATACATAAGTATAGGCTATTTTTAGAGTCCGTATGTGTGGGGAAACAAGAGATAGGGTTGATTTCGGACCCCTCCACCAAGGGCCACGAAATCCCCCCCCCCCTCTTCCTCCATATATGCAGCCCTTAGGGCATCGTTTGGACTTTGGCTTTTGTTTAGATTAAAGTTCGCCATAGCTGCAACTTCGCGTACTTCGTTTGTGTTCAACGACCAGACAAAGGCGTCACAGAACCCCACCTTGATCAATAAAACTTTCCTCTTAAATTCGCAATATCCAGATTGCAATCTTAGATTCTTGCTTGTTCTTCATTTGCTTGCAAGAAATAGACCTTCTTGGTCAGGTTGATCATGCTCCGGCGTGGTCAAAACCTCTTGGAGTTGGTTTAGCCATTGCTAAGGCGCGACGTCCTCGCATGTTCGTAGTCGGATCGTCAAAGTCGACTTCCTCCAAAACGATAACCACCATCTCATCGAAAGACGTGACACCTTTGCCTCTATCACGAGTGCCCCTCGGGGGACCCGATGTCTTGTACTTAATACAAAAGATAGCATGGTACATACTACATTAACTGTAAAATCTTCGAAGGATATTGGCATTCCATGGGCGTTCTGATTCCTTGCCGGAATCATCTCTCTTGCGCGCCTTGGGCTTCTATGCGTCGATCAGGTAGTAGGAGTCGTTGCCCAAGGCCTTGCTGATGATGAAGGGGCCTTCCCAAGGGGCCGAGAGCTTGTGCTGGCCGGCTGTTTGCTGGATCAGCGGGAGCACATGGTCGCCCTCTTGGAAAGATTTTGGCTTGACCTTCCAACTGTGGTAGCGGCGCAGGCTCTGCTGGTAGATGGCGGACCGACTAAGTGCTAACAGTCGGCCCTCTTCCAGTAGATCGACGCCGTCTTCTTGCACTTCCTTCGCCTCCGCTTCCGTGTACATGGTGACTCGAGGTGAGTCGAACTCGATGTTAGTTAGGATGACAGCCTCGGCGCCATACAAAAGGAAGAAAGGAGTGAAGCCAGTTGACTTGTTCGGAGTGGTACGCAGGCTCCACAGGACGGCCAGGAGCTCCTCGAGCCAGCAGCCAACCGAACGCTCCAGTGGATCGTTCTGTCGGGGCTTGATGCCGGGGAGGATGAGGCCATTTTCTCGTTCGACTTGGTCGTTTGACTGCGGATGGGCAACGGATGCTAAGTCCAGTCGGATGCCCTGCGTCGCTTAGAAACGAGCCAGTGCTCCTTTGGCAAAATTTATGCCGTTATCGGTGATGATGCTATGTGGTATGCCATACCGGGTGGTGATATCTGCGATGAAGGTCACAACAGTCGGCCCATTCAACTTCTTGATTGGCTTTGCTTCAATCCACTTGGTGAACTTGTCCATAGCAACAAGCAGATGTGTCATGCCGCTGCATGCCATCTTGAATGGGCCCACCATGTCCAGCCCCCAGACGGCAAAGGGCCAGGTGAGGGGGATGGTCTTGAGTGCGGAAGCCGGCAGGTGTTGCTTGGAGCTGAAAACTTCGCACCCTTTGCAGTGTTTGACCAACTCTTTGGCGTCTTCTAAAGCAGCCGGCTAGAAGAAACCATGGCAGAAAGCTTTGGCAACAAGTGATCTTCAGGCTGCGTGGTGGCCGCACTCGCCTTGATGGATGTCTTTGAGGATTGCAACGCCCTTCTCTAGTTCGATGCAGCGCTGGAAGACTCCAGTCACGCTGCGCCTAGCGAGCTCTCTATTTACTATTGTGTAGGCTCCAGCTCGGCATTGAACTTGTCTTGTTGAGATCTCGTCAGTCGACAGCTCTCTGTTCACCAGAAAGTTGAGGATGGGCTGGGCCCATGATGGAGCTGCGACTTCTTCTACTGCCAACACGACTTCTGCGACTGGGGCGGTTGGGTTGGGAGGTGGTGGATTGGAGTCGGCCACCGCCTGCTGTGTCGTTGAAGTCCCTGGGCCGACTGCTTCAGTCCCCGGGCCGGGTTCTGAAGTCCCCCGGCCGGGTGCGATCATAGCAGTCCCTGAGCCGCCTGCCGAAGTCCCCGAGCCGCCTGTCGCAATCCCCAAGTCGGATCGGACTGCATTGGGGTCAGGCGGCACAAAGATAGAATCTAATTCTGGAGACGGCTTGACAGACGGCTTGAAGAGGCGTTGAAGGGAGACGCCGGTTGGTATAGCTTGCCGGGTGGTGTTGATTTGTGCCAGGGCATCTGCTTGCTCGTTGTTAGCCTTTGGCACGTGAAGGAACTCGCACCCTTCAAAATATCTGCTGAGTTGCTGAGTGAGGAAGTGGTAACTCGCCATGTTTGCATCCTTGGTGTCCCAATCACCAGACGATTGTTGGACTACCAAGTCTGAGTTGCCATAACACAGGATCCGGCGGATGCCGAGTTCTTTGGCCAGCCGGAGCCCGTGTATGAGCACCTCATATTCGGCCACATTGTTGGAGGCGGCAAAGTAGATTTGCAATGTGTATCTGAGCTTGTCACCTTTGGGAGAGGTGAGGACGATGTCAGCTCCCAAACCAGTGCGCATCTTAGATCCGTCAAAGTGCATCCGCCAATGGGTGGAGTCAGGTGCTAGTGGCAGTTACTGGGTCTCGGCCCAGTCAGCGAGGAAGTCGGACAGTACTTGGGACTTGATGGCGGTGCGAGGCTGGTAGAAGATGGTATAAGGAGCCGGCGCAATGGCCCACTTAGCCACCCGGCCAGATGCATCCTGACTGCCCATGATCTCGGCAAGCGAGGCAGTGCAAACGACCGTGATGGGGTGCTCTTGAAAGTAGGGCTTGAGCTTCTTGGCGGCAAAGTACACGCCATAGCACATCTTCTAATAGTGGGGTTAGTTTTGCTTCGAGGTTGACAGCACTTTGCTCAAGTAATACACCGGCCTCTGGACCAGCTGAGCTTTTCCTTCTTCTGGGCGCTGAACCACGATGACAGTGCTGACCACCCGGCTGGTTGCGGCAATGTAAAGGAGCATGGGCTATTTGTCAGTCAGAGCCGCCAGGACAGGCGGTGTGATCAGCATCTTCTTCAGCTGGTGAAAAGCTTCGTCCACCTGGTCGTTCCACTCGAAGTGAGTGGTTTTCTTCATGAGTTAATACAGGGAAAGAGCCTTCTCCCCTAGCCGACTGATGAAGCGGTTAAGGGAAGCCAGGCACCTGGTGAACTTCTGGACGTCTCGCAGTCGGGTGGGAATCTCCATCCTCTCTATGGCCTTGATCTTCACCGGGTTGCACTCAATGCCGCGTTCAGAGACCAGGAAGCCAAGGCGCTGGCCGGCTGGTACCCCAAACACGCATTTCTCAGGGTTGAGCTTGATCTGAAAATGGCGCAAGTTGTCAAATGTTTCGTTGAGATCTTCCAGCAGGGTGTCGCGCTTCTCCGTCTTCACCACAATATCGTCTACATAGACGTTGGCATTTCTACTGAGTTGCTTGAGGAGGCACTCCTGCATGCAACACTAAAAAGTGGCACCGGCGTTTCGCATGCCTAGTGCCATAGTCAGGTAATAGAAAGCTCCGAGTGCTGTGATGAAGGCGGTCTTCAGGATGTCGGCTGGATCCAACTTGATCTGATGGCAACCTGAGTAGGCATCCAAGAAACTCAACAGCTCACATCTGGCTGTGGAGTCTATCACTTGATCAATCCGGGGCAAAGCAAACAGATCTTTGGGGCAAGCTTTGTTGAGGCTGGTATAATCTATACACACGTGCCATTTCTTGTTCTTCTTCAGCACAAGGACTGGGTTGGCAAGCCATTCTAGAAAGAACACCTCCATAATGAAGCCGTCTGCCAGAAGCCGGGCTATCTCTTCACCAACAATTCTTCTCTTCTCCTCCGATAGTCGGCAGAGGGGATGTTTGACTTGTTTTGCATCTGCTCAAACATGTCTCTTGTGCTCGATGAAATCCGTCGGAACACCCGGCATGTCCTTGGGGACCATGCAAAGATATCTTGATTCTCACGGAGGAAATTGACGAGCTCGCTTTCCTATTTGCTGTCCAAGTTTGCTCCTACAACGGCGAACCTCTCCGGGTGCTCTGGGTCCAGAGGTATCTTCTTTGTTTCCTTGGCCGACTAAAAGGAGCCCTGAGCTTCCGACTCCTTGGTATCAGGCCACAGGTTCGGCTGCTTGCCAGCCATTGCCACAACCCGGTCAAGGATCTTTTTCTTAGCAGCAATCATGAGGGACTTGACCAGCCAGCTGCTGGCTGCAGTGTAGGCGGAGTATTTCTTGTAGTCTCCGCCTATGGTGATGATGCCCTTGGAGCTCGACATCTTCATCTTGAGGTAGGCATAGTAGGGCACATCCATGAACTTGGCCAGAGCAGGTCGGACAAGTAAAGCGTGATAAGGGCTCTCTAGATCCACTACACTACTGGAAACAGCGTCTTTGCCATCCGCCATGGCACACGGCAAAGGCATAGATCCCGGACGGCAAACATCTTTGTCATCTGCTAGCAGACGGGAAACTGTCCATCTGAACAGGTGCCAGCAAAGGCCGTCCGTGTCCTTGTGGCTGACGGCAAAGACCTTCTTTGTCGTCCGCCAGTGGACGACAAAGAGATGGCAGATGGCAAATAAGCTAATTCCAGTAGTGCTACCACAAACCAAACTGCTTCACGGCGGAAGTGATCTTTGTCTCCGAAGAGAACATCTATCTTGATCTTGCCGATTGGTGAGTATGAGAGGCCAGGTAAAATGCCATGGAGGACAGTCCGACTGGGTAAGAGCTGCTTCGTCTTGATGTTAAGCTTCTCCATGGTGTCGCGATATAGGATATTGATACTGCTTCCGCCATCAATCGGAACTTGGGAGAAATGAGGAGCCCGCCTCTCCGTTGCAAAGGTGGCATCCAACACCAAGGCGTAAGAACCCGGAGAAGGCATCACCTCTGGGTGATCAGCTCGGCTCCAGCTGATGGGCTTTTTCAACCAGTGCATGAACTATGGATCTTTGGAGGCGACAACATTGACTTCTTGGTGCTGTCGGCGTCGGCTGTGCCTGTCGTCATCTTGGCTTGTAAAGACGACATAGGCTGCATGCTCATTAGGGAACTCGTCTTGAATGGCTCCGACTGCTGGTCGGGCCACCGGCTGCTGGGGAGGCGGAGGCTGCTGGTCAGCAGGCAGAGGAGGCAGCAGCCCTTCACCTTTGGAAATTCGGGTGAGCCAATGGCACTTCCAGGTTGTGTGGTTGGACGTCTTCGCGCCACTATGGAACTTGTAGGGAGCATCAAGGGTTTGCTCATAGGGGAAGCCGGGCTGCCAAGCCGGCCTACCACCTTTCTGATGCTTGGGTATGGGCTGCCCTTCCGGCTACTGGTCTTCAACTGTTGCTACCTGCCGGCTGGTGGAAGTCGGCATCGGGGCCTTGTGCTTGTTGTCATTCTAATGCGTGCGCCGACTGGTGTCGCCAGCTGGTGTCTTAGGAGCCGGAGGGAGCACCTTTCGAGAGGCATCCACCCGGAGCTCCGACTTCATTGAGGAATCAGCAGTGCTGTACTTGTCTACTATGATCAGCAGCTCGACGAGGGTAGCTGGCTCATCGCAGAGGAGTCGGTGCTTGAGGAGGGTGCCCTGTCTCCACCCGGCGGTGAAATACTCTATAGCTTGCACCTCGTGCACTCCTTCGCATGAGTTGTGGAGCTCAGCCTAGCGCGTCTGGTAGTCGCTGCTGGACTCGGTTGGGCCTTGGACACACAGAGAAAGTTGGCGAGGCTTGGGCTCACGCTTGTATGTGCTGGTGAAGTTGCGGATGAAGACCTCCGTGAAATTGAGCCAGCTGTTGACGCGGTAGGGCTTGAGGCTGTTCAGCCAGGTGCATGTCGTGCCCTGAAGCATGAGAGGTACGTACTTCACGGCAACGCGCCTGTTGCCGTTTGCTATGCTAACCACGGTGGAGTAGTCTATCAGCCAGTCTTCTGGCTTCACCAAGTCGTTGTACTTGGGCGTGTCTCTTGGGAGTGAGAACCCTTTAGGAAAGGGCTCGTCGCAAATGCAGGGGCTGAAACAAGGCAGGCCAACATCATCCTCATCTTCTAGCGCCAGGGATATCACCAGGTGGTCGATCCGGTGGTGGGCATCATTCTCGCCAACTCCTTCGCGGCGGCCTAGTCGTCCACTGAGCATTGGGTGCTCAACAGGCGGCGGGGAAGGGTATCTCTCCCTACGAGGCAGAGGAGGAGGCAGGTTGTCGCCTCGCCGCTCCACGGGTCGGGGGCGGCCTTCTATGTTGCGCTTGATGGTGACGCGTGTCCGACTGCAGCTAGCAATTGGCTCCTTATCTTTTTGCTCGTGGGCACCGCCTGCAGTCGGTGTCCGGGAGGTCGCACCGTGCTCTCGGCGATGGGGGGGGACTCTCGGCGCGGGCGCCGGCTTCTTGCCATTCTGCGGCCGCATCGATGAGCTGCTGAACGCGTCTCGTCATGCAGCACAGCTCATCTCTGTCCAAGCCTTCCAGCTCATCTGCTGCCTCCTGAGCGGCACGCAGGTTCTCGAGTGGTGTGGCATAGACTGGGCTATCGCCCCCAGCATGCTGGCGATGGCTGCGCCGTGCTTCTTGATAGCGCCAAACCGGCTGGGTCCGCCAGCAGCCGGCGTGCCAGAGGCGGCATGATTGATTTCACGCTGATAAGCCTCAATGAGGCGTCTCATGGACGCTATCTTCTTGCCGTTCTTGATGAGGGCAAGGCGGTGGGCCTCCAGCATCTCGGCGTCGGCGTCAGCCGGAATGAGGGCGGACAGGTCATGTAGCACCGTCGTGACTGATGACCAGCACCTCGGTGACGGTGCTGCCGCCACTATCGGCGTGAGGAAGAAGGTCATCGATGACCACCATGTTGGTGGGGAAGGCGTCCAGGGATGCCGTGTCGGAGTCGACAAGCATCGGGTCGGTGGAGCCGATCGACTCCAAGTCGGAGGTGAGCTCGCTGGCAATGTCGAGCTTGCCAAGGAGGTCGATGATGAAGCTCTTGGAGCTGGTTGCACCTGCATTTGGTGCGGGCTCTTCAGAGAGGTGGACCTCGCCGAGAAGATCGGCGAGGCAGCTTGCTGCACAGGCGGTGTCAACGCCATGCAGCACATCGGGGCAAGCGCCATCGGCGTGCCGCACTGGCTACGCTCGCTGGGAAGGAACAAGGTTCCCGTCAAGAGCAGGTCTCCGGACGACGGTGCACTTGGCCCCACGGTGGGCGCCAAATGTCGGGTGGTAGGTGCGATATATGCCAAAGGATGACTAATCATAGTGGGAGCTAGTAAAACATCGTCGGTGCCTTGAAACGGGATAAGGCGAAGACATGCACGTCGGTGAATCTTACCCAGGTTTGGGGCTCTCCTAGGAGATAACACCCCTATTCCTGCTCTGCGGGGTCTCCGCATGATCACTAAATCAGTGAGTAGCTACAAGTGGCTCCTTGAGTTGTATCGGCTAGAGGAAGAAGAAGGGCAAGGCTAGCTCTCCTCTTCTCTCTATGTGGTGTGTGTAGTTCTAATGGATCAACCCTTTGCATGGGTGCCTTTGGGTGTTTATATAGGCCTACCCCCTAGGGGTACAATGGTAATCCGGTTGTGCGTGGGCCCAGACCGTCAGTGTCTATGGACGCCAGCTTCTACGCCGACCGCTGGGGCCCGCCAACTGGTGGGTCCCGCCGACTGCCGGCCTCTTGGCCGACCGGCCAGGCCCACCGCCTGTGGGCCCTGTTGGTTGCTCATTACTGTAGCCTCGCCCTTGATGATGATGGCTTTGTCGGGGCAAGCATGGCTATAGTGCCGCCGCCTGGCGGGCATTCACTGTAGCCTTACCCCGTCTTATCTGCTTAATGGTGCACAAACTTCTAGGACATGGGCAGGCCGGCTGTTGGGAGCCGGCCTCCCACCGTGCCGACTAGTCGGGTCAAGACGCCTTCTAGTGACTCTCTGGCAGGAGGGGCCCACCGCCTGCAGGCCGTACTGATAGCTCGTCGTGGGTGATGTCGTGGTCAACATGGCAACAGTGTCGCGTCGGGCGAGGGATGGCCGCCTGGTACGGTGCACTGTAACCACGCTCGCTCCGGGATTTGGGGGTGGAAGGCTTCACTGCAGCCACGCCCCGTCTGGTCGCCGTTATGCGGGTGCAAATTTTGAGGTCATATGTCTGGCCGCCTTATAGGAGTCGGCCACTCTGGTGGCCACCTGCTAGGAGTCGGCTTGCTGAACCCTGCCGCCTTCCTGCAGCCGGACACTAGACCAGCCGGCCATGAGAGGGTGGCGCTTTATCTTGGATGCTTGAGGGGCGCAGTCGGCCTGTTGTTTTGAAGAACCATGGGGAGCGGATAAGGCTACCCGTGGTTATTTACTCTGACTTAGGTTGAGATCTCCGCACGCACCCCAGAGTTCGAACCAATCAAGGGTTTGCGGAACCCCTTGCGGGATTTCCTCTACATTTGGAACAAGTCAAGATAGATCTGATAATATGGCACAACAAAAAGAGTGAAACAACAGCTAATTTCAAGAGCCTCACAGTGTGCAATATAGCTACGAGATCCTGTCGTTTGTTGGAATTTCAGCTTCCTATGGTTGGCCTTGTTCTTTGAACAGTTCACCTACAAGAAGATAGATTTGTGAGGCACATGCGTAAATAGGAGTTCAACATGTGATTTGATCACATATATATAACGTACTTGATACTTTTTATCAGACCAGTGTTTAACAAGGCCTCTTCAGTCTTCATCAGATATATTTTCTACTAGAGATGTTTGGGAAAGTTCACGTTAGCCTTGCCTTCAAAGTGAGTTTTCCTCAAGTTATACCGATACTGTCGCAGAGCAGACTTGAAACATGGGTGCATGCTTGTCTGGTTGCATCCTCTAGGCTATCCAACTTGAACCTCATTTGCTGAAAATTATGGGAGTCTCATTACCAGCAACCTAGAAAGTATGGGACAGAGCAAGACCATATTACTAATTTCCACGCATAACTATACTTACAAATAAATGGTTGGGGAAGGTGTTGAACTAGGTTTCGTCTTTGTCATTCCTGTACTGAGTCCAAGTTGGGAGGATACGTGCATGACACCTAACGGCAACCGGTGCCTCTAATACTATTTGGCTGACTCTGTAGCATCACGTAGCCTTTTTAAACCTACCTCGAAATGGATCTCCGTTCTTCCTCCTCTAGATTTAGTTAACCAATCGAGCATTATCCCTGATGTCTGTTTCCTCTTGCGCCTAGGTTCTAGTCCAACAACGAACATAGGAAGTGTGAGTGTACATCAAACTGTGAGACTACATATAAAGAAGCATGCAACTATAACTTGACTCCAGCAACTACCTTCTTGCTGTTGAAGCTCAAAAGGTTCATCTGATCTTGGCAACTCATCTTGTGTAAAGAGTGCTTCAAAAGTAGTGTCAGGTGGCAAAGGACCTTGGGAACTTGCCTCTAGCCGAGTTGACAAACGAGTAACTCGTGCAGCTGAAGGTGTTGCAACAACTAGGGCAGTCGCTGCTTATTTGGTGGCAACTTTTAGTTTTTGTTTGGATTGATTTGCAGCTGGTGTAGCACGGGATACCGTGTTTGTACAATTTTCCGGTGGACTTTGACCTTCTATTGCACCATCAGTGCTAGCAGAATCTAATTGTTCCGCTTCCGTTTTCGTGCGTCCTGAGTACTAACACCATCCCCTACCATTTTGTGTTCCTTCATCTTTCTCTGTGCCATGTCTTGTCAAGCCGACAAGAAAAAGGAATAAAAATTAGTTCTTCAGAACAAATTGATGCGTGATACAGACGAACTAAACTTTGATGTTAGACAACCGCATAATAGGAGGATGTAATATGTACAAAAAATAGGATGTCATGAGATAATCAGAACTATGATGTGTAAACTAAGCAGAAGGCATTTCAATAAATTAGAAGCAATGCAATGGAAGGTAGACACCATATGAAAGATGCTACAAATATCACTCTGCCAAGTTTATAGTGACTCGTCATAACTGGCATTTAAACAAATGTGAAGCAGTGCAAGAAATAAATCATATGCAAGATGCAAACAACATCACACTACCAAGTTAAAGGTCTCTCATCATTAGAGCCATTACATATTCACAGCTATGATGTGTAAACTAAGCAGAAGGCATTTCAACAAATTAGAAGCAATGAAAGCTAAACACCATATATATGTAAGACGCAACGAATATCACTCTACCAAGTTAAAATTGTCTCGTCCTTAGTGTCATTTCAACAAATTAGTAGTACAAGCTAGAAAATAATGCGAGATGTAAACTATATGAGACTCCTTAGTTAAGCATGTCTTGTGAAAAGTGATTGTTGCAGGTTACACAATAGTAGTACTTTGATGTAAGAACATGGTGTGATAGACATATATTGTATGTTCTATAAACAGGAACATGTGTCTTATTCACAAGTATAATGTGTAAAGTAAGCAGATGGAATTCAACAAAATTAGAAGAAATACAAGCTAGACACCATACATAACATGCAACCACATATAACAGTGCAAAGTTAGACGGAGCACATGTGATAGTCGACTAGGGGAGACGTGCTCATCATCAACACAACTACATTGAGTGTCTATGCATGTGTTGTGTTGCAAATCTTGTTGGGGGATGGCGGAGTAGAATCTATAGAGGCCCTCTGTTTCAGTTGTTTGTAAGGAGAACCTTTATCCATGGCCTTGCTAATTTTGTTTTGCTTTATTGATTTTGCATTGTCAAGTAAAACTAACAAGAAAAAGCAATAAAATTCACTCTTCAGAACTCGTTCATGCATGATACTGAAAATCACTACCTTCATGTAAGGCAAACACATGATACGAGCATGGAATATGTACGAAAAATAGGATGGCAAGGCATATTCACAACTATTTGTGTAAACTAAGCAGAAGTAATTAAATCAAATTACAAGCAATACAAGCTAGACACCGTATGCAACATGCAAGACAATATCACACCACCAAGCTAGAGAAAGCACATGGGATGCTGATTTGGCTGAAGAGCGCCATCAGTCCTTGCCTTAATTTTTTCTTACCTCTTAATTAATTTTATTGGCTTGTCAAGTCAAACCCACAAGAAAATGAATAAAAATTTGCTTTTCAGAACTCATTGATGTAGGATGCTGATGAGCACTTCTTTAATGTAAGGCGGCCGCATGATAGGACGTTTGAATGTGTAAGAAAGAAGGACAGCATTGCATATTCATAGCTATGATGTGTAAACTAAGCAGAAGGCATTTCCACAAATTAGAAGCAATGAAAGCTAGACACCATATGAAAGATGCAACGAATATCACTCTATCAAGTTAAAACTGTCTCGTCATAAGTGCCATTTCAACAAATTAGAAGTAGTACAAGCTAGAAAAGAATGCGAGATGTAACCTATATCACACTCCCAAGTTAAACGTGTCTTATGATAAGTGATTGTTGCAGTTTACACAATAGTAGTACTTTGATGTAAGAACATCGTGTGATAGACAGATATTGTATGTTCTAGAAACAGGAACACGTGTCTTATTCACAAGTATAATGTGTAAAATAAGAAGATGGAATTCAACAAAATTAGAAGAAATACAAGCTAGACAACATACATAACATGCAACCACATATAACAGCGCCAAGATAGAGGGAGCACCTACGATGGTCGACTAGGGGAGACGTGCTCATCATCAACACAACTACGTTGAGTGTCTATGCTGGAGTAGAATCTGTAGAGGCCCTCCATTTCAGTTGTTTGGAAGGAGCACCTTTATCCACCGCCTTGCTAATTTCCTTCCGCTTTATTGATTTTGCCATGTCAAGTAAAACCAACAAGAAAAAGCAATAAAATCCACTCTTCAGAACTCATTCGTGCATGATACTAACAATCACTACTTTGATGTAAGGCAAACACATGATACGAGGATGGAATATGTACGAAAAACAGGACGGCATGGCATATCACAACTATTTGTGTAAACTAAGCAAAAGCCATTTCAACAAATTAGAAACATGCAAGCTAGACACCACATGAACGATGTAACCAATATGACTCTGCCAAGTTAAAAGTGTCCCATCATGAATGGCATTTCAACAAATTAGAAATAGTGCATGCTATAAATTATATGAAAGATGCAACCAATATCACTCTGCATATACTAAATGTGTCTCATCATAATTGATTGATGCGGGATACAAAAAAAGTAGTTTAATGTAAGGACATGCTTAATAGACTGATGTACTATGTACCAAAAATAGGAAGGCATGTCACATTAACAGGTATAATGAATAAACTAAGCAGAATAGCACATGCAATTTAACCAGATTGGAAGAATTACAATCTAGACACTATATGCAACATGCAACCACATATCACGCTGCCAAGTTAGAGCAAGCACATGCGTTGGTGGTGTAGGGGAAATGCAGCCATCAACTACAGAGCTACTTTGACTATCTTTTGTTGTTTTTTGAGAATCATGTGGGGAGGCTGACACTGCATTCTTTAAAAGAGAATCTTTTCTTATAGCAGTCCATGAGCTTAACTGTCTCATCATAAGTGATTGATGAGGGATACACAAGAACATTAGTTTGATGTAAGAACATGGTTAATAGACAGATGTAGTAGTATGTACCAAAAACAGGCAGGCATATCATATTTAGAGGTATAATGTGTAAGCTAAGCAGATGCAACTTAACCAAATTGGAAGCAATACAAGCTAGACACCCGGCTGGAGTGGTGATCATGATCATAGAGGACCTGAGAGCCTGGTGGGAGGCGGGCTGCTTCGCCACCATTGTGGCTTTTTAGTTGGCTTGCAGGTGATGCTTGTCTGTGCTGGGCTTGTCACTGGCTTGGCCAGTGGCCTGATTAGCTATTTGGCTTCTGGTGCTCTCGAGATGGTCGTTCATGTGAAAATATATTTCCTTATCTTAGTAAAGACCGACTTCGGCCTTTCGAATACAAGATAGACACCATATGCAACATGCCACCACATATGACACCGCAGAGTTAAAGCAAGCACCTGGGATGGTGGTTCATGGCGAGCGAGATCATCAACTCCAGAATTGTGTTTACCGTCTCCATCTGCTGAAATGCACCCTTTATAGCACCCAAACGTGTCTTGCCTACCCACAAAGAAGTAGGAGCGACTCCTCTCTTTTGTTTCGTGCTTCGATCAATAGTTTGGCAGAGGTTGAAATACCCATGCATAAAAAACAATACTGAGAGTATGGGTGAAGTGTGTGCAGAACGAGTGCACTGTAAAAGTAGCAGATAGCAGGTGGCTGAAAAATAAATGATAGGAGACATATGATAGCTCTACAACATTGCATGACAAACAAAATTAGATTCTACTCCGTATGATTTTGTAATATATGAGCACAGGGATGGCTAGGAAATGCAGGTACTCCTCCAGCACACCACCACATGTGGTCCTATCAAAATAATGGCCAATTGAAAATAAATAGGTCAATCAGTTTTTTTATGAACCGTCCGATCTACAAGGAACTGGCAGATGACCTTCGTCTACCTCCCGCCAATCACTGTTGACGATATTTCTCGAACTGTCAACGACCACCGGCCCAGACCCCTACCTCTGCTGCCCCGCCCTCCCCTCAACCTCACACCATCGGCGTGCTTGGCAGCGCCCCCCAGCCATCCCTTTAGGCCCGGCCGACCTCCAGATCGGGCGCCAGAAGCTCCTAGGCCCCACGCACCCCTAAGATAAACACCGAGGCGCTGCTTCCCCGGCGTAATACGTAGACTAACACCTATTACACTGGGGAATGCTTCCTTTAATTGGTAATCAACTGACCAGGAATTGAAATACAGGGGGCGACGAACCTCTAGCTAAGGTGAAATAGTATATGAGGAGAAACCTTGTGCATCGCGAGTTACTAGGAACATCTAGTATCAGGAAGAAGGTGTAGGAAGAAGCAGTCAACTAATGTCTTCTGTGGGATGAATACCATGCAAGCAGACACGTAAGATTTGCACGAATAAGGGAACAGGAGTACCAGTTCCGGTTGCCAGTGTTGTGCCATCCTTATTTCGCGGTGATGTTATTATTTTTACCAGGGGAACCGATGTTTCGGAGGAGGGTGGAGCCTTGGACAAACCTATGGCCAGATTGTTGACTGTGTTGCGATGGCTGACTGTCGGTAGAGGGGAAGCAGATCCGAGCCGGCGAAGCATAGCGTAGTAGGAACAACTCCGATGTGGTGGACGTTGGTGATGTTGGAGCGACAACGGTGAGGCGTAGGACGACGTGGTTGAGCTGGCTCGGGTACGGCACACGTCGGCGTCCTGGAGGCAGCTCAGCCTCAGCTTCAACTACTAGCCATGGAGGGCGTTGCGGTTGCGGTGGACGACGACATCGGGATATCAGCTCCGGCATGATGGAGAAGGGTGATGGTTTATGGGTGGGATGGGTGCCGGACGGAGGACGTCGGGGTTTCGCGGCTGGTGGAGAGGTAGTTTTGGCGCCCACGGAGTACGAATGGGGAATCGGACACAAGGGGGAAGGTAAGGGGGAACCATGTTTGTTTCTGGGACGTGCTTGTTTGAAATTTGGGGAAATTAGAAACTTTGCCCCCCTCTTAAATTTCCGACCTACTGCGGGTCAGGGGTAGGACGGTAATCCCAGGTGTCCCAAATAGTGGACGGGAGCGATTTTGGCCGACCGCATGTGTGTTTAGGCATCCATGGTGTATGAATGTTTTTCGGAGGCGGTTGTGTGGCGTCTAGATGAAGTTACAATCTACCCCGGTTTAGACCTTCGAACCTCGAACAGGTAGGTTTCACGGGTTGGAGTTAGAAAAGTAATTTCCTTCTACCAAACATTGGTCTCACGTGGTTTTGGGTGACTAGAGGCTCTTTTGGCGCTTCGTTTGAAATTTTGAAACACAAGCATTCACGTTTAGAGTACTCTTGAACTTTGATGATTGACCTAAATAGACAATGTTAAATTTGACCATGTATGTTTGAAAACCTCATTAAATTATGCGCTTCTTTTTGAAATTTTGACACTTGAAAATCCTATAATACGATTATTTTGGAATGGAGGAGGTAAATTTGAATCTATTTTGTACACGTCTATTATATGCTATTATGTACAAAAGTAGAGCAAAGATTGGTGCGCCCATAATTTAGGTATGATTTACAAATGCCATGATCTCGAATTCAAATAATTGAATGGACTTCACTTAGAATTGAAATTTTTTAAACCACTTTAAGTTGAATTCTAATGTATGCTAGTTCATAGCTAGCTATTATAATGTACATTGTGTAACCTTTGTATGTATAATGTGCTTTACACACACAACATGCACTACACTCATGTTGATATTTGAATTGCTAAAGTGATGCATTGTATGGAGTTCAAAGTACTGACTCTATGGATCAATTATGTTGAATAATAACATAGACATGCTAAAATTTGATAGAATATAGATGTCTGATGGATCAATGATCGTTCCTTATACGAATTGCAAATATCATGATCCCATCCTAATATTTGGATACAATTTATATTTTTAATCAATGTGTACATCAGTCTTTTACGTGTAGTTGCACTCTCCAGAGGCCCCTCCTCACACACACGCTAACTTTCTCTCTCACACATACGCGCACATGGTGTATATCCATCGGTGATGGGTCATACATGCTCACACACTCTCTCCCAAGATGTCTTTCTCGCACACAAGCTCTTGATATCACCTTCCCTCCATCTCGCAACCATTTACAACTATTTTCACTAACCTTTATCACAAGCACTCTTCCTTTCACATGCATACGCACAGACAATCCCCATCGACCCTGTCTCTATAATAGACCTGCTTACGTGTCTCCTGCACGGACTATCTTTAGGCATGTTTCACACGCATTATCTCCACCTCTCTTCCTAATTGATGAATATTATTCCAGCAGAACATTCTGTAGGATGCCCCTTAAAGTTAGGTTGGATGATTGGTAATATCAAAGAGAAGGGGTTACCTTAGTCTGAGGACCTAGGGTTACAAATCCTAGCCGGCTTTGTCAATGGACACAAAGTCCTTCACGACTGTGGTATCTTTGTCTTGTACGACTAATCCTCCATGGGTCTCCCTGAATGCGTCACGGGCCGACCAATGAGGCGCAGGATGGAACCGACCCAAGGGCCTCACCTCGGCCCACTGGACCTCACATGGTGACACACCCTCTGCCCCTAGGTCTCGTTATCTTCTCACACCCACACATACCAACACAGACACCACACAAAATATTTTCTCCTCATGCCTCTACCTCCTCCCCCTTGCATGTACACACTCAAGGGCATCTGTCACTGTGACATCCTATTCGTCTCTCTCTCTAGACCTCTTTCATTTCTCGTGCTATCTATCCCATGTCGCCCCTCGACGGCCCCTCTATCCATGCCTCTCTCGAATATGTACACATACCCTCTCTAGGCCCTACCAAATACGTCAACTACACATTCACACATGTTACATTTTATCACGTACCCCATTGATATAGAAAGCCCTCTCTTCACTTTTACTTCACATACAACATTCCTTTTGAATAAAACCACACAAAGTGTGGCCAATTTTGTTTTTGAATTTCTACATATATACAACATTACCAAGTTATATGGACTATGAAAGTTAATTTGCATTGCATGGTGCACCCAATGATATTCATTCCGCACTGTGAATATATATTTTTATACTATATATAAAGTTAGTCATAATAAAAAGAAACGAAGAGCATCTCTCTCTCCATCGCACACACCCCCTCTACGCCCCTTTCACGTATGCACACAAACTATCTCCAGGTCCTCTAAAAGTATGCCCCCAACACATTCACACATGTTTCATCTTTCTCTGGCGATATATACTATTACGATCATTCTATTTGAATCGAAAGCACGATACGTACATTGGACATCAGAATCCACTCATTACGGTCACCATTTATGTTTTGTGGTTATTATACAGTCACGAGATCACCGTACAACTCTTTATTTGTTCAAGACACGACTAATTGACCAGCTAAACGCTCCACATGGCACCTCTAGTGTTGAATCACATTATCTACCATTGGGCCCACCTGTCGGCGTGTATAACAATGTAAGCAAATGATAAAAAAGTATTAGACGGTGGTTCGAAGTCATGACCGTGGGCACAGCGGACAAGGTGGCCTTGTATTGGTATGCTGAGCCATCTATTTTAACACACATGAGCTGGTGTGGTGATTATACAGACATGCAAGCATGCACGTAACACTCACACGTACACACACAGCCACACACGCATGCAACACTCACATGCACACATGCACGCATGCATGCACACACCACACACCACACGACCAACACACACACTCACGCTCAAGTGCTCAACCTACACGTGCATGCGCACATCAGGCCCTAACATACACATACACAACCAGGTGGTTCCCGCGCACGGGTTGGAGTTTTGTCGCGCCTGTGTAAATTTGTGTTTATCTTACTTTTTCCTATGCAAACTCACAGGTGCGACCCACAAGGAACATGGTCAACTTAACCAGTCAATATAGTGCCACGTGGACTATTTGGCCGGTCAACAGAGTGCAATACGATGCTGAACGGTGAGCAAGTGACCGTATAATCACCGTAAAACATATATAGTGACTGTAATGAGCTTATTGTGAAGTTCGGTGACTGTATTACGCTTTTTTGCTTGAAATACACTGACCGCCAGTGTATTTATCTTCTCTTGCTCTCTCCGTGGAGCCGAGTAGTCCAACTTGTCAGTGCCTAAACCGGCGCACGCCACCCCGTCTGTACTAGTTTCGTAAGAGCAAACAAGCATTCACGTCTACCGTACAAACTGTAGATATGAGTTACAAATGGTATGAAGACGAATACAAATATTTGAATCCACTTTATGCCCAATTTCTCTCTGTAGGCCCTCCAAAAGTACATCTCTACACGTTCTCGCATGTTACATCTAACAACTATGCAATATATCACTACTACTACACTCTAACACAATAAATCACATGTGTTTTTAGTTTTACTAGATCTCATATTGTTACTTAATTATTCAGTTTGCATACATTAAAATTGCCTTTGAAATGTATGGCTAGTATCATCTACCGCCCGGGAAAAGTCCCGCCCTTGGCTACTTAATCGGGTTTGTATCGATGGATTGTGCGAAACAGCAAAACTACAGTAGTAGTACAGTATAAGTAACAGTTCACTGGGCTGCCGTGTCGTGTACTCCTCCGTCGTAAGAGTGGAGCGCTCACTTTCATAAATGTTCTAGTCCCTTTCGCCGACATGTGGGACATCAAGTAGCCGGGTCCATGTTCCATACCGAAATAACAGTGTAGAGCAGGAGGGGTGAAGCACCCCGGTCATGGCACTGACATAGTAATGAGCAATGAGGCGTCAAATCGCAAAGTTGCACCTTTCCCGCAGTTAAGTTGGAGGGATGAAGTGATGGTAAAAAAAGAATTTGGAGGGACGAAGCAACCATCATTTCACTTGTTGCTGAATCCGCTTCTCCCTCATCTTCTTCAAGTTAACCATGTGTTGCTTCTACCATTGTTCTACCTCATGTGGAATGTGAATCGGGTTGGTAAATCACTGACACATGGGACTGCATGTTAGCAAGACCAACATCCTCTAAAATAATAAACCTCCCCCTCCTTCCTCGCGGCAAAATCACCTCCCTTTTACTAATTTTGATATAATTTTTTATAACAATATAATTGAGATTTGTATAGATAGCACACAGAAGCAAAACCAAGTGGTACGGTTAAGGGCATCCGCAATGTGTAGCCAAATGTGAAAATTTCTTTTGGCATTGATGGGAACCACTCTGGAGCATGCTGCCAAAGCCAAAAAGAGGGAACCGAAGCTCCCTTATTGATTGATTGAAGGAATAGAAAAATGCAACCTCTCTCGTCTTTCTCCTGTGCTTGGGCGCATGTATAGTATAGAGCACAGATTCTACTCCACTATCCCTTCTATCACAAATCACAAAGTAGTGAGGCATCAAATCACAATGCATGGACGAAGCAACCATCATTTCACTCTTCACTAACTCCGCTTCTCCATCGTCTTTTTTGAGAAAGCACCTTACCGTACTAAGTTGGACGAACGATGCTATGCAGTAGTAGTAGTAGTAGTAGTAGTAGTAGTGGTGGTGGTGGTAGTAGTAGTAGTAGTAGTAGTAGTAGTACATTTACGCCTCCTTTGGTTCGACGGACTTCCTGGATGCAAAGAAGGCGGTTGTCTCGGCTTGCAGGCGGCACTTGCGAATGACTTACTGTGGTCTCCCTCAATGGTGTGCTCCATCGAATGCACTTCGCCAAAGCCACCACGTTTGAGATATCCTTGACGTCACCTCAATGGGGAAGGAAGTGAAATAGTTACTACCTCCATTTTTTTGTATACAAGGCCGTACCAAAATTACAATTTGCAGAAGGCCACTAACACTAATCGAGGCAAAATTGATGGGGTTTGCCCCGTACTAGCAACCAAGGACATTAATATACCCTTGCATGCATGCGGAAGTGAGAAGGTTGGTTTGCATGGTGCTGCATTAATCAAGCAATGAGGAGTGAGATGGTTAGCTCTTTGGGCATTGGAGAAAAAATACGCATTAATTGAGACATCAAACGAGGATTTGTATCGTTCAATCCCACGAAGGAAAACCCTACCTTTCTTTTTAATACAAGTAGTACTACGTACGTGTATCCTGTTTGGGTCTAGGCCTTGCATTGCCATACTTTGCCACACATTTTTTTCCAAGCTTGCCTAAAGTTTTTCAAAATGAAAAGGAGGTACACTTGCGCACAGCTGTTGCGGTCGCACCGCACCCTCACATAGTCGCTCCTGCATGCCTCAAACCCAACCAAGGGAATGCACCCTCACTGACATGTGCTACCGCATGTGATCAAACCAAACTCAGACATCCTACTACTGACACGTAATTTTCATTCATACAGTATGTTTATCCAACCGCATGTTGGGGAAGATCCCTGCGGCCCGGGCGGTGGTCTATTTGGGAAGAAGAAGAGGTGAGGAAGAAGGATTAGGAGACGTAGGACATTCATCCAACTGCCTGAAATGGTCGACGGACCGAAATGATGGAAGTCAGGCGACTTGCATAAATATATGTTTTTACACAACAAAAGATCCCTAAAAACAACAACATAAAGAAAAACTATCACTCCTCGTGGAACGAGATGGCTTCATCGTGTTTGGATGTCGGCGCAAACCGGCCGTAGCTGCCGATGTGTGTCTCCGCACCGTAGCTGTCCTCGGCCTCCAGCTACTCATTCACGCGGAGCGTGTGGGCGCTCGGCACAGACGCGAGCACCGCCCGGTTCATGTCCATGATGTTCGGTTCCGCCTGCAGGAGGGCCTCGATGGCAGCGACATCCACGCGCTCTGTGTCGAGTTGAGCCTCCGCCGCCTGGTTCAAGTACAAGGTGTCCGGTTCCGCCTGCAGGAGGGCCTCGATGGCAGCAGCATCCACGCGCTCCGCGTCAAGTTGAGCCTCCGCCACCCGGTTCACATCTAGGACATTCGGTTCCACCTGCAAGAGGGCCTAGATGGCAGAGGCATCCGCGTGCTCCGCCTCGAGTTGAGCCTCCGCCTCCCAGTCCTCCTTTAAGATCGCCAGGTTGAACCGCTGGTCTGCCTGCACTATGGGGGACACGGACGCCGACACAACGTCGACGCCCATCGTCTCATATGCATCGGGGGCCTTCTGTGCCGCGACCTTCGCCATGAACATTGAATCGGCTTCCTCCTCCTCGGAGCTTGGCGCCAGAGAACTTGGGGATTGGCTCGCCGCAAAGCGAGCTTGGGAATGGAGGTCTGTGGCGCCGACCGTCGCAGCGATTTCTGCACGGCGCACCGCTGTCAGCATCTTGTAGTACGTGATCTTGTGGCGCACCATGGCTTTCTGGCGAACTAGGGGCTGGCTGATGCGGGCTAGAGGATCGAAAGGTGGGGGAATGGGCTGGAGAAGAGGTGCGGTTTTGGGGTAGTGGTCACCAGACGACAAGTAGCTGGCGTGGGGCGAGCAGCGAAGGTTCTGGTGTGAACAGTGGTTCCGGTGACAACCGGTCAATCGATTTTGACTATGCAGAGTTCTCCAAGCTGGACGGCTGGAGCCTGGAGAGTTGTGGAGTGGCATGGGACCAAAGTTTCGTAGTTTCACGTGGCAGACGTCCGGACATCCCCACCGTTCCTGTCAACGACGTGGCGGTGACTTCGTAAAATCTCTACTCTTATAAAAATTAGAGTTAGTGATGATGGTGTGCCTGCCATCTTGCAATATAGGTCGTTCATTTATATTGACGAATAGGAAGGAAACTATGGCAACTTTGCAAATAAGGCCTTCCCTCACTCATCCTTTTCTCTCACAGGATAAACTACTCATACAAATGCATCTTGAAGTTCCGTGCAATGCACGGGCATCCTGCTAGTATCTATAATATATCTCTACTCTTGGTGATGATGGTGTGCCTGCCATCTTGCAATATAGACCGTCTGATCTATATCTGACGGATAGAAAGCAAACTATGGAAATTTTGCAAAAGGATACCCGCACATCTGTCATTCATCCTTATCTCCCACAACTTCATTGCTGAGTAATTAAAAAAGGAAGCCTTTGGAACAATCTGGTATGGTGGCTGCTACCGGTGTCGTCCATCCCCATGCATGTGCAAAGTCCAACCACCAATCACTACTGTGCCCACTCCTGCTCACCTTATCTCTCATTTTTCTCGAGATATCATTTCTCACATTCTTGTGGAGACGCACGACGGTCAGCTTCTCCCATGGTACACGCATTCTAGACTGAGGACCCGTGCATGTTGGAGTAGCGCTGAATGTTAGCTGATAGACACTGTTAATCTCACTATTTGCCAAAATAGTTTACAGTCAATATGCTATGCTTAAGAAGCTTCCTTTCCATGTTCTACACTCAATCTGCTTAGCTGAGATGGTATGCCACTGCTACGTCTTGAGCTTGCATTGGTTTTCCTTGAAGAGGAAAGGGTGATGCAGCAATAGTAGTGTAAGTATTTCCCTCGGTTTTTGAGAACCAAGGTATCAATCCAGTAGGAGACTCCTCAAAAGTCCCACGCACCTACACAAACAAACAAGAACTCGCAACCAACGCAATAAAGGGGTTGTCAATCCCTTCACGGCCACTTGCGAAAGTGAGATCTGATAGAGATAATATGATAAGACAAATATATTTTTGGTATTTTTATAATATAGATTGGAAAAGTAAAGATGCAAATAAAAGTAGATTGAAAGCTTATATGATAAAAGATAGACCCGGGGGTCATAGGTTTCACTAGTGGCTTCTCTCAAGATAGCATAAGTATTACGGTGGGTGAACAAATTACTGTCAAGCAATTGATAGAAAAGCGCATAGTTATGAGATTATCTAGGCATGATCATGTATATAGGCATCACGTCCGTGACAAGTAGACTGATTGCCTGCATCTACTACTATTACTCCACACATCGACCGCTATCCAGCATGCATCTAGAGTATTAAGTTCATAAAGAATAGAGTAACGCATTAAGAAAGATGACATGATGTAGAGGGATAAACTTATGCAATATGATATAAACCCCATCTTTTTATCCTCGATGGCAACAATACAATACGTGCCTTGCTGCCCCTGATGTCACTGGGAAAGGACACCGCAAGATTGAACCCAAAGCTAAGCACTTCTCCCATTGCAAGAAAGAACAATCTAGTAAGCCAAACCAAACTGATAATTCGAAGAGACTTGCAAAGATAACTTAATCACACATAAAAGAATTCATAGGAGATTCAAATATTTCTCATAGATAAACTTGATCATAAACCCACAATTCATCGGATCACGACAAACACACCGCAAAAAGAGTTACATCGAATAGATCTCCAAGAAGATCGAGGAGAACTTTGTATTGAGATTCAAAGAGAGAGAAGAAGCCATCTAGCTAATAACTATGGACCCAAAGGTCTATGGTAAACTACTCACGACTCATAGGAGAGGCCTTGGAGATGATGTAGAGGACCTCCGTGGTTGATTCCCCTTCCGGCGGAGCGCTGGCGAAGGCTCCAAGATGGGATCTCGCGGATACAGAAGGTTACGGTGGTGGAAATAGTTTTTCATGGTCACTTTTGATGTTTTCGGGGTACATGGGTATATATAGGAGGAAGAAGTAGGTCGGTGGACGCCCAAGGGGCCCACGAGGGTGGGGGCGCGCCCACCTGCAGGGGCACGCTGAGCACCCTCGTGGCCGCCTCCTTTGTTTCTTGACTTCCACTCCAAGTCCTCTGGATCACGTTTGTTCCAAAAAGATCGCTCCCGAAGGTTTCATTCCGTTTGGACTCCGTTTGATATTCCTTTTCTTCGAAACACTGAAATAGGGAAAAAACAGCAATTTGGGATGGGCCTCCGGTTAGTAGGTTAGTCCCAAAAATGATATAAAAGTGTAAATTAAAGCCCATAAACATCCAAAACGGGTAATATAATAGCATGGAACAATCAAAAAATATAGATACGTTGGAGACGTATCAGCCACGCCCGATTAGTTGCTAAAATATCCTGCCATATATTTATTGTGCAGTAGATTGCCATGGTCTAGTAGCCAATCTGTTAGGTGAAATAGCTCGACACTGTTTTATACTCGATCTTTGTTGCTCGGCCTCATTGACTGCTGAAATAGCCTCCCATAATTTAGCACTCAAATCTGTTTGCTGAATTAGCTTTACATATATTTCGTTACTTAGATCAGTTTGTCCAAATATCTTGCCATAGCATTCGACATCGACCTAGGTATTTTTTCTGGACTTCATAAAAAAGCATATATTATTTTCTTGTAATATCTAGTAGAAGAACTAATTTGTATGTCTAAAAGATGGACAGGACCTGGATAATTTTTGCTCGAAGATTCTCCGTTGCATATGTTGAGGGGGTTTGAAAACTTCATGAACTTTATCAGAGCTGAGTACGGTGCTCTGAAATCAGATGTGCTCTGCCCGCGTAGTAGTTGTATGAATACAACTACAAGACCCGGTCAACTGTGCAATATCATCCACACTTGTATGGGATGTCGGTCACATATACTAGGTGGGTTCATCATGGTGAAGTTCTGAACGTCATTGTTACTGACTATGTGGAAGCAACAGATCACCATATTGATCTGCCTAATGCTCCGATGGAAGAGGAGGAGGAGGTGGTGGTGGTGGCGGAGCAAGTGAGTTTGACCAACATTGAAACAATGCTACGAAATGCTCACGCATTTCGTGAACTTTCACGAGTAGAAGAAAAATAGTGGGCCTGCATGAATGCAACGTGGCAGTCACCCCGGGAAAATACTGAAGACATGTGTTCAATACAAAGCCTGAAAACCGTGATGCGCCAAAGAGGCTCACCGGCGATGAGTTGCAAGTGGACTTAGAGAAGGTCAGGCATATTACACCAGTAAACCATCCTGATAATGGTAGCGGGAAAAGGAAGTGTGGCAGGGCAGAAAAGAGATTATTGTTTACCCGCGGGTCCACTTTGTGGGACTTGGAGTATTGGAAAGATTTGGATCTGTGACATAATCTTGATGTGATGCACATCGAGAAAAATATATGTGACAGCATTACCGACACACTTCTCAATATTGAAGGCAAGACGAAAGATACCTTAAAACCTACGATTGATTTGACACAACTGGGTATGAGAAAGGATTTGAAGGTGGAAGATGAAGATGCACCACGGGATATGGCACCAGCTATGTCTGTCTTGGAGAAGGTAAAAAGAAAATAATTCTGCAAGGTCCTGTCACGTGTGAGATTCCCACATGGATTTGCTTCCAACCCTTAAACACTACTGGAATCAGGATCTTTGCCGCCAGCCTGATCTTTGCCGTCGGCTAGCTGACGGCAAAGAAGTTCTTTACCATCAGCTTAAATGAAGCTGACGGCAAAGAAAGAGAGGACGGCAAAGAAGGTGTTTGTCGTCAGCCTACTCTTTATCACCCGCTCGCTGACGGCATAGAATCTTTGCTGTCTGCTAGCAGACGACAAATATGGTGGGTGGCGGACTATGAGGACGACCTAACGGCTAGTTTCTTTGTTGTCAGCCGGCATATAGCAAAGAATCTGGTCGTTTTAACGGTCGTTTCTCCTCGGCCCACCCCTCTAAGTGCCGGCACCCCACCCCTCTCTCCCTCCCCACTCTCTCTCTCTCTCCCAGACCTCACCACACCCGCACTGTCGCCCCCACCCTCGAACCCCCGCCCC
>NC_041381.1:283265254-283304108 GCF_002162155.2 Triticum dicoccoides | reverse complement strand
CGCGGCCACTATCGCCCCAAGCTCCGGCCCCTCCGATGCTGCACCAGACCCCGACGCCGTCACTGTCGACCACCCGGCCCGGCCCCTACCCCGAGAAGGACGCCCAACCCCCTCTGCCTCCGACCCCGACCCCGGCCGTCCCTAACACCGAGGTGCGCCACCCCTCCCTCTCCCCTCCCTCTTCTCTCTCTTTCTCTGTTTAGGTTTAGATTCAGGTTTAGGTTTAGGTTTAGGTTTAGGTTTACCCTGATCCCGACCCCAAAATTTGAGGAGTTAAATCTTGTTCATTGTGAATTGGTGTGCCCGCTTCTGCTTGCTCATTGTTGTAGCTTCTGTGTTTCCATCGGCTCTGCATTTTTTTGTTTTTGGGAAGGCGTAGAAATCGAGAAAGGTTGCATGGTTAAATCTGATCGTAGTTAGGTCATGGGTTTGGCCGTTCTCGATTTGGGGGAGAAAGTACCTCTCATCTACTGGTATTGATTACCTGGCGTGTTGCCGATATGCTTGTTGTAATAAGGCAGTTGATTTGCTTGCTAGGAGTGTGTTCTTGGGAGTTGTGGTTGGATAGGTAGATGGCTATTTTTTATCGTGTGCCTGAGTGTGGTAAATCAGTCTTAGGGGTACATCTGTCTTGCCTGCTGTCATGCACAGATCTACCACTTCCGGTAGTACAACTCACTAGATCTGAATGCACAACTCAGCAGAGGCACACCATCGTGTGTGAAGCATTTTCTGATTTATATAGGAAAGCTAAGTTTTAGGATCCTACCATTTTTAGGGTTTTAGATGGTAGGGTTATTTCTTATAAGTTGTTGTTTTATGTTAAGTTGTGCTTTGGTGGTCCAAAAACCCACTAATTTGTGAACATTGTTGAGGCCTTTCTTTGATTGGATATAAATGGTGCTGCTTCGTGTTATCTACTTTGTGTTATCTGAAGTGGTTGCTAATTAGTGCAAAATTTCAGAACAACTTGTGCATTCTGTACGTATTAGGATTTTTGGGTTGTTATTTTGGTTGTGCTTAATTTTTTTGAGGGGTGCCAATTGCCATTGCAAACTAACCTACGAAGTGTTGTTGATGTTCTTGATTATCAGAGATGGGGGAGGCCGCCACCACAGGCTACGCTCTGCCACACAGGAGTACGAGTTGGATGCTTTCGAGTTCTTCACTATCATACTTGAGAATTCCTCCAGGAGGCAGGTATATAAAAGGAGAGATCTCCCCATCACCCATCTCTTTATGATAAATCTGTTGTTTGCTACAACACTCCTTGACCCATGCTGAAGAGGCTGCCTGAAACTTTTATGAAGATGCTGGATGGACATCGGCCAAAGAATGTGAAGCTGCGACAGGCTGGCAGCGGGCTTTGTAGGCATTGGGACGTGGAGGTGGTGATCAGGTATAGCCACATGGACGTGTGTCGTGGCTGGGAGAAGTTCTACAGTGCCTATGACCTGCGGCATGGGTACTTCCTTGTCTTTGGGTACGGTGGCAGTGCCATGCTCATCGTGAAGGTGTTCAACATGACTATGTGCCGCATGCGCTACCAGGACGACGATGATGCCAGTACGCTCTGCCTCTTCTTCCTCTCCATTTGGCTTTGTCTCACACTGATTGTTAAAAAACTTTGTTGCATTTGGTCAGGCAATCGGAGCAGCGGCAGTGACTCTGGCTACAACAAAAGCAGCAACGAGTCTGGCTACAGCGAAAGCAGCAGCGAGGATGATCCGGAATGGAGTGGGGAAGAAGAGGCGTAGAGTGGGGATGAGGAGGTGTGGCCTATTCTGTCTGACGATGACCTCGCGATGGTGGTGGCTGACGATGGCCAATCGATGGTGGTGGCTGACGATGGGCAAGAGATGGTAGTGGCTGAGGATGACCTAACGACGGTGCTACCTGAAGATAGCCTCGCGATGGTGGTGGTGCCTGACAATGACCTCGCGATGGTGGTAGCGCCGATGATCCCACAGCCGGGCGACATGACCATGCCAATTGTGGTAGAAGACTACATCCCACTGCCTCACCGCTCTAGGCGCATCAGGATGATGAAAGAGAAGGTGAAGAAGGAGGAGTGAACTATGTCAGGTATGTCAGATCTTCAAATATGATCTATACTTAGCTTTGTTTCCTCCAAAATGACATAGGTTAGCTCCAAAATGACCAAGTTTACCTAGGTTAGCTCCAATATGATCCATTTTAGTTAGGTTAGCTCCAAAATGTTCCATTTTACCTACGTTAGCTCAAAAATGGCATAATTACTTATGTTAGCACAAAAGTGGCCTATACTTACCTTATTTTCCTCCAAATTGACATAATAAGCTTAGTTAGCTAAAAATGGCATAATTACCTATGTAAGCTCTAAAATGACACAAATAAGGAATAAGAAGAAGAAAAACAAGGAAGAGGAGAAAAAGAAAGAATATAAGAAGAAAGGGAAGAAAAAGAAAGAATAAAAGAAGAAGAATGAGAAGGAAAGGGTAAAAACCTTCTTCTTCTTCTTCTTCTTCTAGTCTTCTTGTTCTTCTTCTTCTTCTAGTCTTCTTCTTCTTGTTGTTCTTCTTCTTCTAGTCTTCTTCTTCTTCTTCTTCTTCTTCTTCTTCTTCTTCTTTTTCTTCTTCTTCTTCTTCTTCTTCTTCTCCAACATGACCTAAGTTAGCTCTAATATGCTTAGTTACCTAGGTTAGCGCAATAAAGACCTATACTTAGCAGCTTTATATCAAAAATGGCATAATATGCTTAGTTCACTCAATAATGGCATAATTAGCTATGTTAGCTCCATTTTACCTAAGTATGCTTACTTCTTCTTCTTCTTCTTCTCATTTTCTTCTTCTTCTTCTTCTTCTTCTTCTTCTTCCTCTTCTAGTCTTCTTCTTCTAACTTTCTTGTTTCCCATTTTGCAGATTTCATTTACTTCACGGAAGCTTGCATGGATGGAGTGCTTCTTTTCCCTTTCTGCTTTTCTTTTGTATCGATGAACAATGTGGAACTTGTTATATGGATGGATGGATAGGTTTTGGATGAACATGTATGGATGGAACTATGTGTTGGTTATGTATGCATATATGATGAAACTTGTGTGGGATATGTCTGCAGTGAAATTTTGTGTGTTGAAATTTGTGTGTTGAAATTGAATGAATTTAAGAAAAAACAGAAAAAACAGGGAAAACAGGCTCTTTGCCGTCTACTGGCAGATGGCAAAGAGCTTTGCCATTAGCAAGTGGATGGCAAAGCTGCCACATGGCAGCTACTTGTGCAACCTAGGGCACCTAGGGGCTGGCCTATTTGGTACTTTGTCGTCCGCTGCCAGACAGGAAAGCGCACCGTTAACCCCCTAACGGCCATAAGCTACCACGTGTGCCGTCCAGGTCCTTTTCCGTCTGCTGGCGGACGACAAAGACTATTTTATCTTTGCCGTCCATCAGCAGACGGAAAAGAGCCCTTCGTCGTAGCCTATTCAGCCGGACCTGTTGCCATCTGCTGACGGACAGCAAAGGCCTTTGCCGTCCGCCAGGCATGCCTTTCTCTTCAGCCATGGCAGGCGGCAAAGTGCCTGATTCTTGTAGTGAAAGGGGAGTCAGTGCAGATCGAAACAAGGTACAAGGGTTGAAAACGCATGACTGTAGTTCAAAGGGTTTACCTGTTATCCTTAGAGGATTGGGCTGACCTAACTTATACAAAGCAGTTGCAGAGTTGGGACAATTCTTTAGGGAACTCTGCATTAGAAATATCAGGATAGATGCTCTGGAGCGTCCTAGAGACAAGATACCAACTATACTATGCGACCTTGAGAAGATATATCATCAAGTCTTTTTTGATGTGATGGTGCATTTGGTTGTTCATCTACCTGATGAGGCACTACTTAGAGGTCCAGTACAGTATGGCTGGATGTACCCTATTGAAAGGCGGCTAGGCACTTTCAGTGGCTGTGTTAGGAACATAGCTAGACCTGAGGGTTCCATTGCAGAGGCCTACATTGCTACACAAATGTTGACATTCTACTCAAAATACACTGAATAGCTGATCAGCTTAGCAAAGAGGTGAGTGAAGACAATCCCGAGCTCAATGTTTTTGATTGTTCTATTCGAGTTACAAGGAAGAGTCGACAAGACAACAAACCTGAAGATTTGGACAAAATGGTTTGGTATGTGTTGAATAAATGTCCTGAGATTCTACCTTATATCGAGTAAGTGCTAAGTACTGCAGCTTATACATCGTAATCTACTAAACTTGTACCACATTCTTATATACTTAGATGTTTGACACGATCACTATGTTGTGCAACATCTACAAAAAGGAGTTACTGCTGCAAAATCCAAGAAACATTGACAAACTGGTTATGGCAGGATTTGCAAAATGGTTCAAGAGCCATGTAAGCTTTTGAATTACACTATCAGTTTTTTTAATATATTGAGTACATAAGATGATCCGCTTGTCTATTTTCTAACCATAGGTTAAGAAGATGTGGGAGGATGGGCAAATAGTTAATGATGCCCTTTACGCACTAGCAATGGGTCCTGATACTCGGGTAAGACATTATGAATCTTGCGTTGCTGGAGATGTGTGCTACAACACCCTTGCATGCAACGAAGGCAGGAAGACACAAAATACTACCATCATGAGCACGAATACGTACGGCAAAGAGATAACTGAAATGTATGCTAACACAACAAACATTGTTCAGTTGCAGTATATCTCCAATTTCGAGGTTCATCGGTGTGTGGTTCTGTTGTGCTGTCATTGGTATAACCTGTTTTCCGGGATCACAAAACCCAGAGCTGATGATTATTTCAAATCCATCAATGTCAAGGCGGCGTACCAGACCGACGAGCCATTTATTTTGGCAAAACAAACAACAGAGATATTTTTCTTGGAAGACACATATGCATGTAGCGATGACTGGAGAGTATTACAAAGGTTTGAGCGGAGGAATTCATTTAATGAAGTTGCACAACAAGGTGATGCTTACACTGCTCCTAATGTAGAAGATTCCACACATGTTCCTAATATCTTTGAGAACCATCACGTCAATGACGCTGGCGAAGACATTGCACGTCGGGTTGTGGACATACGAGAGTTGATCAATAAGACGCCAATGTTCGAGGACATTGAGGATGAAGAAGAAGATGACACTGGGGGGAATTGCGATTCAGACTGATACACATCGCGAATATGTTGAAGCTACTGCTTCGGATGATGATTAGATTGCTTTTGTCGTATTTGCTTGTGAGAAGACGACTTTTTATCTACTATGTGAAATTGTGTTTGCTATGACAATTGAAACCTAATGAAGTTGTTGTTTAGTATTTTGCTGTGAGAACATCACTTATTATGTATGTTGATTTGTGTTTGGTGATTGTATAACAAGTAAAACATGAAGACATTGCTATTTAGTTCTACTCATATTTGGCTGTGAAACTTGTATTTGATGACATAGTTTGTTGTTGGACTGCAATTTGCACGACGTCTTCGAATGGAAACAAAGCTGACCCGACAGGGCCTCTACTAATTTATTAATTTATTAGCAAAAGGGCCTCTGCTATTTATTTATTTATGAGCAAAAGGGGATACCGTCCAATTTCCATTAATAGAATTCATTAAATGTTCACAAAACTACACCCGGCCTGCTAAACAGGTTTCATTCATTACTAGTTTTAGCAAAGTGCTCATGTCATAGCCATTGAATACATCACGAGGGCTACATACACGGCAAATAAAGAGACAATCATCCTACAAAACACAAGGATCTTGCCCATTATCTTCACAAGCTCTTTCATCTCCTCATTGTTGTCAAGGCCGTTCAGAAGTTGTTGCTTGGCCATGATCAGATGAACTACACCTTTAACCTTCTGCTCTACATCTTCCCCTTTTGTTGTTCCTTTAGTTACTTGTCCAACACCCAACCTGTTGGTATTGGGATTCCTCAGCTAACCAAATAATCAGCATAGTTCCATTCCCCCACATCAGCAACTTCCTAGAAATACAAATCACGCGAATCTTCCCTTTTCTGCATGAATCAAATTGGAAGGCCGTCAAGGAAACTATTTAAAAAATAGCAACTAACAGCAGGCGAAAAACACTTAAACATATTATTACCCCTTGATTCTAGCATTTGTAGAAGACTCATCCAGGGTTGAGGATTGTAGTTGACGCGTGACGGATGACTCTGCGTGATTTGCAGCAGTGGCACCACACCAACGGTAGCGGGTTGCGATGAGCAACCGGATGCGGTGACTGTGTCGGCGGGGGTATGTCTCCAACATATAGATAATTTATGAAGTATTCATGCCATGTTTACTATTGTTTTATATGATTTTGGTATGATTTAATTAGAACTAACCTGGACTAATGTTGTTTTCAGCAGAACTACCATGATTTGTTTTTGTGCAGAAATAAAAGTTCTTGGAATGCACTGAAAATCAACGGAGAATTTTTCTTGAAAATATAAAAAATACTGGAACAAAAATCTATCGGAGGGGTGTCCCGTGGGCCCCATGAGGGTGGGGGGTGCGCCCACCCCCTGGGCGCGCCCCTATGCCTCGTGGACTACCTGTGGGCCCCCTGACTTGTTCTCGACGCCAACCTCTCCTATAAATACCGAAACCTCCAGAAATTAAGATAGATCGGAAGTTCCGTCGCCGCAAGCCTTTGTAGCCACGAGAAATCAATCTAGGCCCTCTCTGGCACCCTGCCGGAGGGGGCCATCATCACTGGAGGCCATGGGGAAGGATCTCGGAGGGGCCATCATCGCCATGAAGGCCAAGGACCAGAGGGGGAACCTCTCCCCATCCATGGGGAGGCCATGGAGGAGGAAGCACAAGGGGGAGAACCTCTCCTCCTCCTCTCTCTCTCTCGGTGGTGCCGGAGTGCCATCGGGAGGGGAATCATTGCCATGGTGATCGTCTTCATCAACATCACCATCATCATCACCATCCTCATCTCTTTTACGCGGTCCACTCTGCTGCACCCCGCTGTAATCCCTACTTGAACATGGTGCTTTATGCCACATATTATGATCCAATGATGTGTTGACATCGTATGATGTTTTGAGTAGATATCCTTTGTCTTTGGGTTGATTGATGATCTAGATTGGTATGAGTTGTATGTTTTACTTTGGTGATGTCCTATGGTGCCCTTTGTGTCGGGCAAGCATGAGAGATTCCCGCTGTAGGGTGTTGCAATATGTCCATGGTTTACTTATTGCCTGCATTGCGTGAGTGACTGAAACACAAACACGGATAAGTGGGACATGGCGTATGGGAATAAAGAGGCTAGTTGATAAATATTTGTGAGAGACATACAAGTCGGGGGTGCGAAAGCGAGAGTTTTGTGTGTGCGAGAGAGAGACGGTAGTCGGGAAGGGGAGTGGAAGCAGGAGTTGTGTGTTTGTGTGTGTGTGAGAGAGAGAGGGGGAGTTTGTCTGATCGGTAAACAAATGAATAATTTCAGTTTTATAACTGGGATGGAGACAAAAAGGAGACCGCAACAAATGTTGTGTCTGCAGGAGAGAGTAATTTTAGTGGTATGAGTCATATCTAGAGACATATAGGGTGTGTGAGAGAACCCCATAGAGAGAAAGACAAAGTGAAAGACGAGCGAGACTGTGTGTGGCGGTAAAAAAGAAAGCTTAGGTACCTAGTGATGCCACAGAACGGTAGAGACGTGAGAGATAATGAAAACCGTGGTAATGTATAATGATAGGGAGAGTGTAACACTTCTCAAGGGAGACATCGAGATACCATGTTTGTGAAGATAGGAGAAACATGAAATGAGCGTGCGGGTGAGCTGGAGAAAAGAGAGTGATAGCTACATGAAGGAGCATGCATGCGAGAGACATGGGCGTGAAAGGAGTCAACATAAAAGGGATTCTAATATTTGAATTCGAGATGATGATACATGTAATTCATACTCAACCCAAAATTGATCTATCAAACATGCATACTCATATGATATCACGCGGATCTATATTATTTAATATGTAGATATTACTGATCCATACATTTAGTAGAACATAATTTGGTTTAAGTTTTTTGAATTCAACCTTATGATTTTGAGATCATTGTATTTGTAAATCATATTATACATATAAAGGAGCAGAATTCTTGGTTGTGCTTTTGAAAGTATGTATAAAAAATGATGTATATAGAATTTTATTCCAATCGAAAATGGATCCTGCCCGAACAAAAATAGAATACAAACTAGATTCAAATTGAGTTGGCACGGTAAACATGCACTCTTGCTCTGCAAAAATTTGAACGAAGCGGGGGAAGTCGCAGTAACCGCCCGAAACCGAAATCTGCAAGAAGGAAATTACTGCCTATCCCTGACAGGCAAAGCCTATCGGCTCGATTTCTATAGGTTTCGATAGGGCTAGGTTTGTAATTTCACTCAAACGTGACATAACCGCCTCTCACCCGGATTCATACATGGTGGGCACCAAAACACAGTGTCTCCTCAGTCGAAATCGACTCCCTCCCCGATTCATACACGGTGGGCGCCAAAAACAAACTCTCGTCAGCAAATATTCAATGTATGCGAGATTACCGTCCTATCCCCAACCGACTAATATTGCTGTGATGTAGGAAATTTGAGACGGGGGCTAAGTTTGTAAATTTCCTCACATTTGAGACAAGCGCGCCCTGAAGACATGGTTCCCCCCTTCCTCTCTCCCTCCATATCCCCATTCGTACTCCATGGGCGCCAAAACACCCTCTCCACCCCAGCCTCCTCCGTCCGCCAACCCATCCACCGCTGTCCTCCTCCACCATGCCAGAGCTGATATCCCGACACCGTCATCCATTACAAGAGATCGACCTCTCTCATCCATGGCTTCGGACCGAGATCCTTGCATCCCGTCCTCTTGCTTCATCCCCGCCGTCGTGCACGTTGCCAGCGCCGCTCCTATGACCGTCTCGTCCACCGCGCCTTGCCGCCATCATCTACCCTCCTAGATCTGCTTCCACGCCACCGACAGCCATCGCTACCGCAGCACCATCAAATTCTGAGCAGATGCATACACGTCGCCGCACCAGAGGCGGTACTCTTTCATATCTGCTCAACTTATTTATCGCAGTAAGAAAATAGATCACCACTGCTTTACTCTGATTTCTTGTCCATCACTTACTTGCTATTTGAAAGCAAACATTGGTTGCGAAGTTGCCTTTGTCCAGTTTGCACCTTCAGATCCGCCATGGCACGCTCAACACTATACTCGCATTGCTTATGGTTTTCCCCTTTTATATTCCACACTAGTTAAATGACAGTAGACTAAATTTCAAAATTGGGTCAGTCGATTTTTCAGAGCTTGCCGGAGGGCTCGGGTGGGGACGGTGGTTGTGGGGGGCGATGGTGGGGCCTCGCCGAACGAAGAAAACTCGACGCGGGTGGGGGCGAGGGTGGGGGTGGGGGTGGCGGAGGAACACAGGCGGTGGGGGCCGGTGGTCCGGCCGGCGGCCCATGCAGTGTTCTGTATGGGAAGAATCAAAGACGAGGAAGAAGAAGGGTTAGGAGACATAGGATCTTCATCCAACCGCCTGAAATGGTCGACTGACCCAAATGACAAAAGTCACGCGACTTGCATGCAAACATGCCTTTATATTCAGTACCATCATCGTACCTGCTTAGCACTGCTCCTGAATCCATCAAGCTAAACAACGTGCCACTCATAATTCCAAACTTGTTGCTCAAATATGAACCTGATATGATGCTGATATTACTAAAATAGATAACGTTTAATTGGTCTGCTAATGTTCCTACTTTACTTTCTAAAAGCACGTGCACCACATATAGAGAGACAGCAGGGAGTGGCATTCTTAATGCGCTCTGGTTAATCATGTGTGGGCACTGCGCAATGAACATTTTATTATCCAAAATCTGCTTGCTCTTCTTTAGCATGTTCCTTTTCCGTTCTTCTTTAATAAGTACTCTCTCCGTTCCTAAATACAAGTCTTTTTATAGATTCCACCATGGACTACATATGGAGCAAAATGAGTGAATCTACACTCTAAAATGTATCTGTATACATCTGTCTGTGATCCATAGTGGAAATCTCTACAAAGACTTATATTTTGGAACAGAGGAGTATGATAGTAGTACAGTATTCCTTGTAGTGAAGATGAGCAGGGACATTTGCAGTGTAGAGGTCTATATGGTCGGTTGTGATGGACACTTTGAACTCTTCGGGCCTCTTTGATTCGTAGGATTCAGTAAACATAGGAATAGGATTTGTAGTGGCCTGCCCACTTGAATCCAGAAGAATAACAAGGAAATGCGGGGAGTTGTGTCACCTTTGAGAGTTACACTGATATTAACAGTACCGCACCTTCAGTTGAAGAGAGCTGGTATCCGAAGCCTTTCTAGCCGTACCGACTATACTAGCACATATATTCCAGCAAGTCCCACTTTTTTGATTTTACTCTGATGCTTACGATTTTCTTGTTATATCTACACTATGATCTGTGTAGCTGCTTTGTGTCACACTAGCAGTAGTCCACTCTTGAAGCTAAACACACCAATCATAAGTCCAAAGCTTACTTCTCCAAATACGAATTCTGATATGATACTGATATTAGTTAACAAACACACATTTAATTGGTCAGGTAATGCTCCCACTTGATTTTCCAAATGCATGTGGCCACATATAGAGAGACAACATGGAAATGCATTTCTTTGGGCGTTGTGATTCATCATGAGTGGGCAACCGACATTATATGCAATGAAGCGGAACCTCAAGAATATGCTTCCTCTTCTATTCTTTAACATGTTCCTCTTTTGTTATTCTGTATTTAGTACGTATAGTATGTTTCTTGTCAGGAAGGGGAGCAGGGACATCTGCAGTCAACAACTGATAGAGCTGGCCTGTACGTGATCGATAGGCTTTCAATTACTAGCGGCAATACAACATCGTATTTTCCAGCCAGTTCCACTTTCCTAATTTATATATCGTGGTTATGGTGTAGCCCTTTTATGTACACTACGATCTGCCTAGTTGCTGTGTGCTCTTGTTATCATAGTTTGGCAATAAAATCAACATGTAGTATATTATGAACCTATCATCTGCCAACTATCCTTACTTTTGGAGACTATTTTTTTGTGTACTTGTGCCAGATTATATTAATGCACACACTATATTACAGCATTCATGAGCTATCTCATCAGAATCCAGTGATAGCACACAAGGGTTTACAGGGGCACCCCTATATTAGAATATCCTCTGCATTACAAAGATAATCTCACTACTATTTATGTTTTCATGGTTCTCAGATACTATACGTAATTAGAGTGAATATCAGAATCCGTGCTTCAGAAAAATATTGTGGAACACCGCAATGACTTACAAAATTGGCACCAAGCCATTGAGTGCCATTCTAGATGCAATGAAACTCTTACGCTCCCCACCTATAGATTCTTGTTCAGAATATGATCCTAATGACTATTCTAACCTCGAGGAGTCAAAGGCAGATGGCCTGTCATGTTCACCCATCAAGGTGCATGTTCTAATTTGGCACGGTTTTATTGATTTGCGCGTATCATGCATATATTGTCTTGCATTTCTTCTACTTTGTTGCACCGCCATCTGCTTAGTTTACTCATCATATATGTCAAGATGCCATGCCCATCCATTATCAATACATATTCCATCTGTCATCATACCATGTTTTTCCACTCAAATGATGTTCTTGTGCATCAAACACCAAAAAGGAAGAGGGTGATTGCCGAACCTGAAGGAGCACCAGCAAAGTCCTTGAAAAACATGGTGGTGCCGGAGAAATCAGACAACACCCCACTTATATTGGCTGTACAACCAGTGACACAAAACGTAGGACCGACCCCAGCAGACTGTACCCATCCTTCACTGGCCACACCACTAGCCCCACCACACAGGACCTGCACTCCAGCAAAAGGTATGCCAATTTCAGTTGCCATAGCACCAGCCGTACCACAGAAAAATCCCTCTCCAACAAAAAGTACAGCAAGTCCACCGCCGAAGATCTATGCCAACTGCAGAGACGGCCAATTCCTGCAGATTGGAACCCCATTCCAGTTATTCCCAGTTTAAAAGACAATGCTTTCAATGTTGCTAGGGACTACGTGCATATATTCCCATCATGGGAAGATTATAGTGAAGGCAAACACCATTTTCACATCTTCCTGTCCCACTTACGTGTAAGTGCTATTATTCATTGTGATTATTTTCCTGTTTTCTGCTGATTGAACACATCAATGATTTACATTACATTGTTGTAAGTAGGCGAGGGTCAATATGGATAGTCATGACGAGCAAAGCTTGCTTGCACTTTTCAAGGAAGCATTGCAGCAGTATCGGTGTTACCTAAGGAAATCACACTTTGATGGCAAGTCTATAAACGAATTTCCGGTGAAGTCTCCTGTGCTAAATTCAGAAGACATTGAATGGAAAAACCTTGTTATGCACTGGTCTCGTCCCCAGGATGAGGTACTATCTGTGATATCACATGACAATTTGAACTTCTACTTTTGCGCATGTGCCTTACGGAACTTTTTTGCAGGAAATATGCTCGAAGAAGAATTCCGGTTTGAAAAGAATGATAGGATATCACAAATATGCTGCCCGCTGCTTTGCTCTTGTTAGTACCTATTGTCTTGTATCACTATACTTGCATACATACCTGGTTCATTATGTGGCAGTAGTATGCACGATAGCTTGCTTATCAATTGTTTGCTCCAAATTATCTGATCTATATGAATGGTTACATTAGTGTAGAATATATCCAATGCCAATGAATTTTTTTAGCTCTACATTGTTCTTGTCAGTACCTGTTGTCCTTTATAAGTGTACTTATATTGACAGGTAGTTTTTCATGTACCATCACTCTACAGCTTATTTTCCTTTGCCCTCTATTTTCTACACATCAGATCTATATTTACTCTTACCATAAGGTTGGATAACACCGATGGTACTGAAGAAGTTTAGCTCTGCATTCCTCTTGGCTGTACCTTTTTGCCTGTATCATCGTACTTACATTTATAGCTACTTGGTTATGTAGCATCACTCTTCATCTTATCTTAAATATTCTCCATTTTTTCTTATATTATCACATCTATATTTACTCTTAACAAAATGCAGAATAAAGGCAATGCTTATGAAGAAGATTCTGTGGTAAACTTCTTGTATTGCCCCCCATCAGCAAGGAGTAGGGATTTATAGAACCTGCCTTCACCAATAATGTAAGTTTGTCCTTCTCAAGCCTTCAAACTTTGTTGTGTATATTTGGTTAGGCATGCCTACAACAGCTGTTTATTTTTGGTGTTTGCATCAAATTGCATGTTTAAAGTTTATTATGTAGTTCATAAACAAAAGTTTGTCCTTCTCAATTTAAGTTTTCAGTTGTACAACCAAGTTCCTTCTTCATACCATGTAAATTAAACTATATAGAGCAAGTGATCTTCTTTTGCACTGCATGTATGCTTCTGTTCTTGATCTGTAATCCAGTGGTGTGGTGAACCTACCCACTACATCACAATGTCATATTCTGCAATGTCTTAACTATGAACAATGTCAGATCATTCTACTATTATTTAAACTGTCTCTTTATTTGCCAATCTGAAATGGGATAAATTGACAGCATACTAACCATTGATACTTATGAGTTCTTGATCTCTAATCAAGTGGTGTCGTGAAGCTGCCAACTCCTTCACAATGTCATTTCCTGCCCCGTCTTGACCTGAACAATACCATATTGTGTTAATGCTATTTTAAACCGTGTCACTTTATTCGTCAGTAAGAAATGTGATAAATTTTTAGCACTGATACTTACATGTGCAAAACATGTCATCTGTCTGCTTGTTTATCTTTCAGAGTGAGGAGGATGTAAGTGTCAAACAAGCGCAGTCTCATTAGCTTGCTTAGCTGCTTGCGCTGTAGCTCCCGAGCAGGGCAAACCTTTCTCGAACTCTATTGAGGTGTTGTCGGTTTTGTATATTATTTTGTTGGCGCGTTTATGTGCACTGGTGGCGATCTTTGATGCCCAGTGTATGTAATCTGTTGTCTGCTTGTGCTTTATTATCATAGTGGCGACCTTTGATGCCCAATGGATGTAATATGTCATAATTTCTTTATTGTATAGTCTAGGTTTTTTCTTATTCACGATGCTACAGTTATTTTATAGTATATATATCCTGTCTTCGCAATAAACCGGCCAAACCATAAAATTACGATACATAATTGGGCTATCATGCACATCACTATGTATGATCCGCATCATGGGCCCGTCATCTTGGTCCATTGACAGGCCTAAATGTAAACCGGCCCACTAGTTTCAGGCCTTTAATAGGCCGAGTAAATCGCCAGCCCTATTATCACAAGAAAACTCAATGGCTTTTAGGAGGCTAAAAAGTAGGTTGGGCCTGAAACGTGTCGAACAACTCACGGGCCGGCAGCAGGCTGAAATAGACCCCGGCCCATGATTGTGCCAATCACATCACGGGCCTTAACAGGCCAAAATTGTCTTAGACCTTGTTTGGCCCCATCAGATTATCGACTGTGAGCAGGCCGGATGCAAACCAGACCGTAGTTAGGCCCAACTATATGACGGGCTTTTAACAGGCCGAAATGTTAAACGGGTCTTTAATAGGCCGAAACTAATATCAGGCCGAATTACTAAATGGGCCCTTAGCAAGTGGGCCCAAAAGCATAGTGTCCGGTTGACGGGCCGAATCTGATGTGGGCCACAATTTAGCCCAAAGCCTCTTAAAGGGTTGGATCTGATCTGGGCCGTAATTTGTCCCAAAACATGGTAGGCTTTCAACGGGCCAGATCTCATATGGGCCTTTATTAGGCCCGGAACGTGGCAGGCTGTTAATGCACCAGATCAAATATGGGCCGGCATTTGGCCCAAAACATGGCAACCTCTTAATGGGTTGGCCCACTAGTGTCCTCAAAATCTTGTGGGCCTTCAGCTGGGCCGGCCCATTATTGTCAGCGAAATCTCGTGGGCCTTTAGCTGGGCCGGCCCATTATGGTCCACAAAATCTTGTGGGCCTTTAGCTGGGCCGACCCATTATGGTCCACAAAATCTTGTGGGCCTTTAGCTGGGCCGGCCCATTATGGTCTACAAATCTTGTGGGCCTTTAGCTGGGCCGGCCCATTATGGTCCGCAAAATCTTGTGGGCCTATAGTTGGGCCGGCCCATTTAGTCTTTATGGGCCACTTTTGGGCCGATCCACGTGTCAACATATCATAGGAGCATCTCGCCCATTAGATGAGTGACACCTGTGCCAGCGCAGAGCTGACACATAGTTTCGTCGGCCAATGAGAATTTTACACGTGGAAAATCGGCATTGGTCCTGGCTGTTAACGGGTTATCGGATCCAAAATCGGAGCCGATAGCTTAATGACATCCCGTTACGGTGGATGCCACGTGTCGGTCACCCTTGATGAAAGCACTTCTATGATGCGCGATTTATCGTCCTGGAAGTGGACACTTCCGTCATGATAATTTTGGTAATGCCATGGAACACTTCTACAACAGCACAGGTATGACTATCTTGATTCTGTCGTAAAATCATCATGGATGTACATGCATGATAGAAAACGTGACCTACTGTGACAAACACGTATCATCATGGAAGTGTATTTTTTTGTAGTGTCTCCAAGAGGAGGCGTTGATCTCCAAGAGGAGGCCTAGATCTCCAAGAGGAGGAAGATGAGCAAAGCTCTCTCTTTGTCTATCTAATACTTTGCTAACCCGTAAGAATGAACTAGGGAAGAGTTTATATAGGCTAGGGACGAAATAATAGGAAGAGTGGGGTACAAGGGTCATTTTCCATGAAATATGTGTAGGCACGGTGGAGGGTCCACGCACCCGGGGCAAAGGGGCCGGGCACCCAGGGTAGACGCTTCCGGAGGGTCCGGGCACCCGGGGGTAGATGCTTCCGGAGGGGTCGGGCACCTGGGGCGTGAGAAGCCGGGCACCCGAACCAGTCTGGGGGGTCGTGCCCTTGGCGCCGTAGAGGTCGGGCACTCGGGGGTAGTGGCCCGGGCACCCGGGGTGGTGGCTGGCAGCTCCAGGCGGGAGGGCCGAGCACCCGGAGCTCCAAGGCCGGGCAGCAGGGGCTGGCTGGGGGCAACGCCCAAGGGTGGCCGGGCACCCGGGGCTGGCAGGGGCCACGCCCAGGTTGAGGCCGGGCACCCGAGGCCGAAGTGGCCGGGCACCCAGGGTAGCCACAGGCTCCGCCGGCTATAGGTGAGGGCCGGGGTGGTCCGGGGCCTCCTTCGCTTTGCGTTTTGGCCGTCCTTCTTCTTTCTCTTCCTCCATGGGTGCTCGGGTCGCCCTCCTAGCTTCTTCATGGACTTCTTCTTGGTACCTAAGAATGTACAACGTCTCCGTTTGACGTAGGACCCGACTCTCATGTGAATCCGTATGAAGTTCGAAGAGGAAAGAGTTAACCTCGGTTTCGAGGGCATGTGTGCGAGCTCTCGTCATTGGTCCTCTTTATGCTTGCGGTGGTGACGGAATGTCCATGGGGATGGTCGAGGGACGCTCCTCATCAAAGGCTGACGCCATTGGGTTAGGCTTCTACCCGTGCATGGTCAGATGAGCATTGCCTCAAAATCCTGATCCCTCCAACATACATTGGTGCCGCGAAGATGATCTCTTTGAAGCCAACTAGTTTGTCAGGGCCTCAGCGACTCAGAACAAAAAGGACTATGGGACTGACTTCAACCCAGGTCCAGCAGAACCAAGGCCAGATGGCACTTGCCAGGCCGAACCCAATCTGGTTGGTCCCTTCGGTGACTTTGCTGCCTCTCTTGTGCACTAAGCTCAACTGAGAGCAAGTGTTGAAGCTGCCCAAGAAGGTATGCAACAAACTGTTGCTCCTGAGTCCCCAAGGCCCGCGAAGAAATCAAAGGCTTCAAAAGTTGGCAGGGGACCAGAAGCTTCAAGAATGAAGCCACTAAAAATTTCACCTTCTGAATCCAGTGTGCACTCTGAAGATATGTCTAGGACTTCTTCGAAGACAAAGAAATCCAAAGGGTGAGGCCCTACACCATCTAGCATATTGCGCGATGATGATGACATTATTGTTTTGTCCAGTGATGAAGATCTTGATGATGATGCTCTGGAGCAGTTCATCAAGAATAAGTAGGAAGAAGCTAATATCTTCAAGGACCTACATCTGTTCGATGTAGATATTTTTAACTTCATTGATGAACTGTTTAATGATCCATCATTCTCTCTTGATGATCTTCAGTTGCCCATTGGCATCAATGTCACCTTCCAAGATTTCGTTGCTAAGGAACTAGCTACTGCTCAGAAAGCGATTGAGCAGAAAAACAAGATTGATCATGAGAAGGCAGTCTTCAAGCAGCATGTGGCCAAGCTCAGCGCCACTAAAATTCAAAGCTTCAAAACAATGATGGTTGATCTAAAGGCTAAATTTCAAAGGCGTCATGATGAATCAAAGGGCTCCCGTTATCGTCTGAAACACTATGCAGAAAAGTGTGTACAAGCTCACAATGACGGGTTGAAAAGAACTACCCTTGGTCTCCCTACTATTAACTCCAAGCTTGTCAAGAAGAAGAAGAAGAAGAAGAAGAAGAAGAAGAAGAAGAAGAAGCCAACCGTTCCTGCTGTTGAGGCTTCAAGGCAAGATGTGCCTAAAATTATCTTCCCACCAAGCTTTGCTGGTCCAAAGCCATCTGCTCCATCAGTTGCCTCTAAGAGGAAGCGGACTAAGAAAGCTGAAACCGATGCCAAGAAGCGCAAGCAACATGAAGCTTCTGATGCATCACCTTCTCAAAAGCAGCAAACGATGAAGTCGTCAAAAGCTTCGCGTAGGGCACAAGCACCAACATCTCCATCCGCTCCTCGGGTGCCGCTGCTTGTAAAGCCCATCTCTATTGCTCTACCTGCCTCCACAAATCAGGAAAGAAGAATGGTCGTGCATGAACCTGCCCCCACATAGGCTCATGTCACTGAAGAAATTCCAGCTAGTGACTCCATTGTGGTTGAAGACATTGGTCATGATGACAATGTGAGAAGAGAAGATGATGAAGTCCTTCCTCAAATTACCCATGATGTGGTAACATCCCCTGTTCCAATAAACAGCGAGCCCATCAGCATTGCTCCTTTGATGCCAATGTTCCAAGATGAGTTCTGAGACGACCCCAACTCTCCACTACATGAAGTGATTCCCGGCACACCACCAATTCTAGTGTCAACACCCGTTCTTGAGACCACCCCCAAGTAACACCAGAAGACATGGAGAAGAAAACACCATCACCTCAAGTGTCGCCAGTGTTTCACAGGCTTCGCAAAGGCCCAAGGCCCTCCTCCTCCATGTCCAGTATTCCTGAAGAGGATGTGCAACCTACCATCTCAGTAGCACATGAAGTGTTTCCTGAAGCCATCCCTTCAAGTACTGCCACCGAGTCTAAAGCCAAACAGGCTGAAGACATTCTAGCTGCATCAACCGATGAAAATCAAGAAGAAGTTGTTCTGATCACCACCTCTGAAACTGTACAACCTAAACCCAATGTGTTTGACACTCTAGTTGCTGAGGTAACTGCTACTGAAGCCAGTGATGCAATCATGGCTGAAGATAATCTTCAGCTTGAAGCCAGTCACCCATCTGCCTCTGAAGTTGTTGTGGCTGCTACACCTATTCCATATACTGTGGCGATGGCCTATAATCATGCAGGAGAAATGGTCAGTGTTAGATGGCCAACTCTCACACCTCCTGGAGTGCATGGTCCTCAATATGAGTTCCATGTCAATAAAAGGCGTCAAACTCAGAAGCCAATGCACAGAATGCCAAGGCTCCGCAGCGCTGCATCAACTGAGTGCTCCTTCAGTGTGCTCAGCTTTGGAAAGCATAATACATTCTTTGATCATGCCAAGAATCCATACAAGAAGCCACATATATCTTCTGACAGATTCTGGAGCCACCTACAGCGCAGCTACTACATGTACATTCTGTATGATCAAGACATGATTTTTCCTCGGAAGTGTCTCTGTTTTGATGCCATGGTTGGCCTACCTTGCCTTGAAGAAGCCCTTGGCTGCTTTAGAGATGTTGCACTATTGCCTTTTGTTGTCGACAAAGAACACTGGAATGAGGAGTTGATCCACCAATTCTATGCAACATTGCATATTTCTGGCTACAACAAGGATCGTAAGACATGGGTCCTTGAGTAGATGATAGGAGATATTCATCATGAAGCTAATGCTCAAGATCTTCTCGAGCTCACATGCCTGCCCACTCTTGGTGATCTCTATGAGCCAGGTTGTCATGCCTATGAAAAGGAAGTGGAAAGCATCTTTCAGAAGCTAGAACCAAATATGAGTCAGATGCTTTCTATGATGAAGCCATTGCCTGCCGAAGCTGATTATACTACTCACTTCTTCATGAAGGACCTCGAGTATTTGCCCTGCACCATCAATCACATACTGAGGCACACTCTATGTCCAATCAAAGGGCATTCATCTTCTGCTAAGCTTGAAGGCACCATGAAGACATTGGTCTTCTATATCCTCAGTGGCATTCGCTTCAACACTCATGATTTCTTCATCAGGCAACTGGCTGCTACTAGCATTGACTTGTTTGGTAAAAAATCATGTGCTCCATGGATTATGCATCTGATAAAGCTTTGCTCCATCAACTATCAAGCTTCAGCTCACAACAACGTTGTCTTTCTGCCTGAAGTCGATGTGCCTCATGAAGTTATCTACCCTCAGGCCGACAAAGCGCCCATTCGTGAAGACAATGCTTCTCATCAAAGCTTCTCAACTCCTCTTGAATCCATCCATGTACCCAACACTGCTGCTCCTAGTCCACTTATTTGTTAGATATTTCACCTCGTAGTGCAAACACAGACACGACCACTAGCACAGTACCTCAGAGGGCTAAGAAGCGGGCTCACACACTGGCTGACAGAGAACGTCTTGTTTCTCTACATCAAAAGCAAGATAAACACCATGATTGGTTGAAGCGCCAGATGCAGAGCCTCCTTGTTGATGTTAATCACATTCACAACATCTCAACCAAAAATGCTTTTGTTGCCCATGAAGCCAATAGGCGTGCTTGGAAGAGCCTCACATTGTTATGCTCTTAAGATGATCTCATTGCCGATGGCTTTACCGAGAACTTCAAATTTGGCTCCAAGCCCCCAAAATCTGCTAAGTGGCATGCTACACCCTCTATTGAAGATTTCGAGTACTCATCATCCACCCCAACCATTCATGCACATGTGATCGATGAGGAAGACGATGCCACTTCACCAGCTATGGGTTCACTCCACTTCGATGTTGCATCAGGCCCCACTACACTGCCAAACTCCACCATTGACCCGGTTGCACCAACAACTTGTGCACCGCCTTCCAGGAATGCTTAGACACCCTATGTCTTCATTCCTTTTTAGCGATTCGATGACAAAAGGGGGAGAAGCATATGGTTTGACAGTCCTCAAGCAGGAATTTTGGTCGGGCGTGCTATTTTTGTTGTTGTTGAAGTTCTACAACTCTCGTTCTTCAATATTTGTCGTTGTGAGTCGTAAACTTAAGTCCAGATGGGATGGCTGCTACATTTTTTACTTTCACTTTGTGCACATGATGAAGTTAATCTTACGGGCATGAAGTGATGCGGAGCATCCTACGATCATCCCCATGGACCTACCTTTATCTTCGACGACACTACATGGACCTATGGCAAGAGCACAAGCAAGGGCTATCAAAACTAAGGTAAACTCGCTCCTCTCTGAACTACCACTTTCCACATGTGAGACATGGATACTACCTAAAGCGGAGACTCTATGCATGATTTGGTACCAAGATGATGGACGTGAAGATTCTACGCCAGGTAGACAAGACGGCGAGGACACACAGCGCAAGGACCAAACGGAACAACCGCCTGGAAGTTACAGCGGTCGAACGAACGACAAGGTTCAAACGTCCGACGCCTGGGAGATCCTACAACCTGAAGGTCCAGCCAGCGAAGTCTATAGCACTCGGACGTTCGACGCTTACTGGACGACCGACAGCCTACAGTGCCTGGACACCCGTCCGCCACCAGAAATCCGGCACCTGCGGATCAGAGCCAAAATGCCAGAAGTCCGAGTCCAACCGGATGACCGACACACCGGACGTCCGACCTCGACCGGAATCCGACAGATGCCCATCAGAGCCAAAATGTCGGAAATCCTACACTTAGGGACGTCCGGATCCCTGGAAGACACTGGACGACCGGTAATTGTTGGACGACCGGCACCTGTCTATGCACAGCGTGTTGGGCCGAGGCCCAAGTACCCCTTAGCCCACTTAGACTAGATATACTCCTCCTCCTCCCTCTTTCTAGGGTTAGCATTGTGATAGCTCATTTGAGAGATAGAGCTTTGTTCATCCACTTTATACATACTCCACTGAAGACCGAGGCCTCCACGAAGAAGATCCCAAGCGGATTCAAGACCCCAAAAGGAAAGATCCCCTAGTGGATTCAAGACCTCCTCTTGGAGAAGAACGCTACTTGTATCGACATTTGTTGCGTATGAATCTTATACCGCTCTTTATGTTCATGGATCTAGCACATATGTGATAGTTCTCGTTGATTTGAGTGCTTCCCCTCATGTTTCTCCTCGTGTTCTTAGGGAATTCCCCTCCAAATCGTGAAAGATTGGCTTTAGGGTATCCACCCTATATCATCTTGGTATCATGAGCCTAGGTTGATCACGAATTTGGAGCCCCTACCCCTTGTTTTCTAGCTTAATTTTGTTGATTTTGTCCCAATTTCAAAAATTCCCCACAAAAAATAGCCCCAATTTTTTTTGTGATTTGTTGGTATGATCAAGTTTTGTTGGATTTGATCCATGGATTTTCTTTGCCACGAGTGGATCTAGCTTTCCCCCATCATTTCCCCAATTTCCATCCACAAATTTGTCCAATTTTGACCAAATTTTGCTTCTCCACCACGACCCTAGAAGTTCATCCCGTGCCCGAAACCGCCCAGGCACCGCACGTCCGATAGCTACCGGACATTCGACGATAACCGGTCGTCCGACTATCACCGTACATCCAACGTTTCCTGATGAAACTGAAATTTTCCCCACAAAAATTTCCAGCCGCCCACTACACCTTCCGCACCACCACGCATTGCATTGCAGCATACCACCACCGCTTTACGCAACCACCATCGCTTACCCACTACGAACACCAACGAGTTTGACACGTTTTGTACTTTGAGAATTTGAGTTGTGGTTTCCGTTTCCTAACGTGTTTCGGCTACTTAGGGACGATTCGACAACAACATCACCGCCACTCATATTCGCCACGGACTCGTCATCAACATCGACCACATCATCATCTTGGCACCATCCTCCGTAAGCAAGGGATGGTAACCTCGACGGCACCTTAGTGTATTCCCTTGCCATTGCATTGTTAAGCCCCCAAGACCATTTTTGCGTCACTTACCTACTGAGACTAGCCTTTGATTATTGTTAGCAACGTTATTTGTGCACATTAGTGAGCATCGTCTCATTGCATATATCATATCATCTTGGTATCATATCTTGTGCCACAAGGTTGTCATCGCATGTACGAAATAGCTATCTTGGTTCATGAAGTTTTGCATAAGTATCCAAAGAAAGAGCTCAAAATAGAAGGAGCCAATAAGCTTTTAAGAAAAGGGAAAGATAAGCAAAGAGCTTTTAAGCAAGAACCATAGCATCATACTACTTTAAGATTGTCATACTCGATCATCTTGGATCATATCACGGAACACCATACATATAGCATACTTGGGATAGAAGTCGTTGCATTTTTCTTTATAGGTTGTGCACAAGTCTCGTATCCGCCTATTGTGCAATTGTCCTAGCGTCTCTCGAGTTTTGTGCAACAAGAGCATCTTCGCGGACTCCACATTTTAAGCTCATTTTTGGTTGCACAACCCCATTTATCTTTCCATGTGTGTGTTTTTGTGTGCCATATTTTGCTATTGGTCCACTTGTTGCATTTGCACATTTGTGAATCTTTTCCAACATTATTGAGTCTCACTAACAATTGCGTAAATTTTGTCCACCATCCTAACCAAGCTCCACCAAAGGCTTTATTTGTGTAGGTGTGAGAAATTGGTGAGAACCGGTACCAATTGTGATATTTCATTGTTAAATCATTCAGTGATCATTGATCCATTCTCAACATCGGTCAAGGTACATTTGGTATAGTTCTTTGTTTTCTTCCACTCACATATTTTCTTGGAATGATGGATAGGACAACTACTTCTACCAACCCACTCTTCATCGAGCAAGAGGAGGACTCGAACACCTACGTTACCAAGAACCACCTCTTCGGCGCACAAAGAGCTTTGCATCAAGAACAACAAGCATTGAGCGACCGCATCGACAACCTTGCCATCGAATTGCAATAATCCGAGCAATGTACAAGATACTACTTCGACAATAAGTTCGACGAACAAAAACAAGAGAGCAACGCAAGAATGGACGAGATTCGTGCCTTTTTGGTCAACCGCTCTTCTACCTCTTCATCGACGGGGCCACTCAAGTCGACATTCTTCGCATTCTTCTTAAAATGCAAGTCCTCCTCGAGCTCGCTCACATCATCGCCAAGACCATGAAGTTCATCAAGCTCCTCAAAATCCATTCCACGACAATGGGTTACAATGTCGCCTACATGAACGTGACCGCCAAAGGCTACAAGCTAATGAACCTCTGGTCCAAAAGCAAGCTCCAATGCGCCAAGACCACCAAGAACATCAAGATGGCGATGTCCTCCAACAAGAGAAACAACGTCATGAGGAACAAACACTTGAAGCCCAACAAGCTCTATGAGCATCCACTCAAGCCGTCGATGCGCGAAACCGCCAAGTACATCTACAAGAAGAGGCCCTTCGCCGTGAGCACTAAGAAGAAGCCGCACGTCATAAAGAGCTTCAAGAGATGAGGAATCGTGCTAACCTTCCATGACATCAACGCCAAGCTAACAATGAGGCGCAAGAGAACTAAGCGGTCCAAGACCCTCTTCCATGACAAGAGCGTCCTCATCATCACCATCAACCCCAATGCAATGAAGAGCACTGCTATGGCAAGCACAAGTTCACAATGCCTAAATTCTCCAGAAACAACGACCCTGAAGAGTACCTTTCATGGGCATTGAGGGTTGACAAGATCTTTCGTTTGCACAACTATGAGGAAGTGAAGAAGTTCGCCATGGCATCCCTTGAGTTCCAAGACTACATCCTAATTTGGTGGGAGCAAGTCATTTAGCGACGAGAAGCTAGAGGTGAACCACCCATCACAACGTGGAATCAAATGAAGGATGTCGTGAGAGAGCGCTTTGTCCGCACATAATATAACCGCGACCTCTTCAAGAAGTAACAACTCCTCAAGCAAGGCACAAAGACCATTGAAGAGTACTACAAGGAAATGGAGATTGCTATGATTCGAGCAAATGTCATGCAAGATGATGAACAAACTATGACATGTTTCTTGAATGGACTGAATCATCCTATCAAGAAGATCACCAACTTCCAACCTTACTCGAACCTCATCGAGCTAGTGCATAAAGCTACCAAGGCAGAGCCACAAGTGTAAGATGACTTCAAGTATGCCAAGTTCTCTTCCAACTCAACGGCTCCTCCCACAACCAAGCTTCAATGACTACGACACCTTCTCCTTCGACAGAGGCTTCACCAAGTAACGGCGACAAGTCAAGTTACAAGAAAACTTCGACATCTTCAAGTTGTCCTCCTACTACAAGCAACTTCATGCTGAGAGCTTGATAACCCACAAGTATAGGGGTTCGCAACAGTTTTCGAGGGTAGAGTAATCAACCCAAATTTATTGATTCGACACAAGGGGAGCCAAAGAATATTCTCAAGTATTGGTAGCTGATTTGTTCAATTCAACCACACCTGAAAGACTTAATATTCGCAGCAACGTATTTAGTAGCAAAATAGTATGGTGGTAACGGTAACGGTGGCAAAAGTAACAGTAGCCGTTTTGTAGCAATCTTAACAGTGACAACGGAGAAGTAACTAAACAAAGTTCAATATGTGAAAAGCTCGTAGGCAATGGATCAATGATGGATAATTATGTTGGATGCAATTCATCATGCAACAGTTATAACATTGGGTGACATAGAACTAGCTCAAGTTCATCAATGTAATGTAGGCATATATTTCGAATATAGTCATACATGCTTATGGAAAAGAACTTGCATGACATCTTTTGTCCTACCTTCCCGTGGCAGCGTGGTCCTAATGGAAACTAAGGGGTATTAAGGCCTCATTTTAATAGAGTACCGAACCAAAGCATTAACACTTAGTGAATACATGAACTCCTCAAACTACGGTCATCACCGGGAGTGGTCCCGATTATTGTCACTTCGGTGTTGCGGGATCATAACACATAGTAGGTGATAATTGACTTGCAAAATAGGATCAAGAACTCATATATATTCATGAAAACATAATAGGTGCATATCTGAAATCATGGCACTCGGGCCCTAGTGACAAGCATTAAGCATGGCAAAGTCATAGCAACATCTATCTGAGAACATAATGGATACTAGGAATCAAACCCTAACAAAACTAACTCGATTACATGATAAATATCATCCAACCCATCACCATCCAGCAAGCCTACGATGGGATTACTCACGCACAGCGGTGAGCATCATGAATTGGTGATGGAGGATGGTGGATGATGATGATGGCGACGGATTCCCCTCTCCGGAGCCCCGAACGGACTCTGGATCAGCCCTCCCGAGGAAGATTAGGGCATGGCGGTGGGTCCATATCGTAAAATGAGATGAATCCTTCTCTCTGATTTTTTTCTCCCCGAACGTGAATATATGGAGATGGAGTTGAGGTCAATGGAGGTTCAGGGGGGGCACGAGGCAGGGGGTGCGCCCTGCACCTTCGTGGACAGGGTGTGGGCCCGCTTACGTTGATTCTTTCGCCAATATTTTTTATTAATACCAAAACGTGTCTCCGTGGATTTTCAGGTCATTCCGAGAACTTTTATTTCTGCACAAAAATAACACCATGACAATTCTGCTAAAAACAGCGTCAGTCCGGGTTAGTTCCATTCAAATCATGCAAGTTAGAGTCCAAAACAAGGGTAAAAGTATTTGGAAAAGTAGATACGTTGGAGACGTATCAACTCCCCCAAGCTTAAACCTTTGCTTGTCCTCAACCAATTCAGTTGACAAACTGAAAGTGATAAGGAAAAACTTTTACAAACTCTGTTTGATCTTGTTGCAAATATGTAAAGCCAGCATTCAAGTTTTCAGCAAAGATTATGAACTAACCATATTCACAATAACATTTAGGTCTCATGTTTACTCATATCAATGGCATAATCAACTAGCGAGCAATACTAATAAATCTCGGATGACAAGACTTTCTCAAACAATCATAATATGATATACCAAGATGATATCTCGCTAGCCCTTTCTGAGACCGCAAAACTTAAACGCAGAGCACCCCTAAAGATCAAGGACTAACTAGACATTGTAATTCATGGCAAAAGAGATCCACTCACAGTCATACTCAATGTAAATTAGTAGCAATGCATGCCAATGACAGCGATGCTCTCCAACTGGTGCTTTTTAATAAGAGGATGGTGACTCAACATCAAATAAATAGATACGCCCTTCGCAGAGGGAAGCATGGATTTGCAGAGGTGTCAGAGCTCAAGCTTTGAAACAGAGATAAATAATATTTTGAGTGGCATACTTTCATTGTCAACATAACAACCAAGAGATCTCGATATCTTCCATGCTACATGCATTATAGGCGGTTCCCAAACATAATGGTAAAATTTATACTCCCCCACCACCAACGAGCATCAATCCATGGCTGGCCTGAAACAACTGGTGCCATCCAACTAACAACAATCCTCGGGGAGTTCTGTTTGCAATTATTTTGATATGATTTGAGCATGGGACTGGGCATCTCGGTTACCGGCCATTTTCTCGTAAATGATGAGTGGAGTCCACTCATCGTTAGAATAACCCACCTAGCATGGAAGACATAGACAACCCTAGTTGATACATGAGCTATTCAAGCATACAAAACAGAATTTCATTTGAAGGTTTAGAGTTTGGCACATACAAATTTACTTGGAACGGCAGGTAAATACCGCATATAGGAAGGTATGGTGGACTCATATGAAATAAATTTTGGGTTTATGGAAGTGGATGCACAAGCAGTATTCCCGCTTAGTAGAAGTGAAGGCTAGAAAGAGACTAGGAAGCACCAACTAGAGAGCGATAACAGACATGAACATGCATTAAGATTAACCAACAATGAGTGCAAGTATGAGTAGGATATAAATCACCATGAATATAAATATCATGAAGGCTATGTTGATTTTGTTTCAACTACATGCATGAACATGTGCCAAGTCAAGCCACACGAATCATTCAAAGGAGGATGCCACCCTATCATACCACATTACAACCGTTTTAGTAGCATGTTGGCACGAATGGTACACCATTATAAACTCCTAGCTAATTAAGCATGGCATGAACAACTATAATCTCTAATTGTCATTGCTAACATGTTTCATCCATATAAGCTGAATCAGGAACAATGAACTAATCATATTTACAAAAACAAGATAGGTCGAGTTCATACCAGCTTCTCTCATCTCAATCATTTCATCATATATCGTCATTATGGCCTTTCACTTGCACGACCAAATGGTGTGGATAATAATAGTAGTGCACGTGCATTGGACTAAGCTGGAATTTGCAAGCATTTAATTCATAGGAGAAGACAAGGTAACATTGGCTCTTGGTTAGATCAACTATAATGCGTATGAGAGACACTCAACATTTTCATCGTGGTCTTCTCCTCTCGACCCCCAAAGAAAAGAAAATCAATAAAACTATCTACATGGGAAAGCTCCCAACAAGCAAAAGAAGAAGGGAAATATTTTTGGGTTTTCTTTTAATATTACTACTACATGCATGGAAAGTAAACTAGCTGAAGCCTACAACTAATATTTTTTTGGTTTTTCTAAGGTTTTTCAAACACACAAGAAGACAGCAAGAAAAGAAAATAAACTAGCATGGATAGTACAATGAAAAAGTATGAGCACCAACAACTGGAATGAGTGTGTGAACATGAATGTAATGTCGGTGAGAAATACGTACTCCCCCAAGCTTAGGCTTTTGGCCTAAGTTGGTCTATGGCCATGGCTGGCCTGACGGATATCCAAAGTCGTAGTTGGGGTTGTACTGAGATGCAACAGCTACTGCCTGCAGAGCTGCTGCTTGGAGGCGAGCTGCCTCCGTCCTCCTCTCATATTCATTTTCCTCCTCCCTAGTTATAAAATATCTCGTTTTTGCCTGAAAGTTAAAGAAAGTGGGAGCAGGGAGAGTAACATGAACAGTATGCCGTTTGTCAAAGATTAGTCGGTACTAGAGGAACTGTTCGTTCCTCTCAAGAAACTAATGACGAACCATAGCACTATAATGTAGATAAGCAGGTGGCAACTCAATATCATTTCCATTTATGGGTATACCAAGATAATTAGCTACACGAGTCACGTAAATTCCACCTAACAAATCTCCACTATTACCATTAAGGTGTAACCTCTGTGCAACAATAGCCCCCAAGTTATATTGTTTATCACCTAATACCGCACTCTTGAGGACACTAAGATCTGGAACGCACATGTGACAAACCTCATCCTTACCGTTAATACATCTACCTATAAAGAGAGAAAAATAATGTATGGAAGAGAAATGAATGCTCCCTATGGTGGCTTGTGAGATTTCTCTAGTTTCTCCCACAGTGATACTAGCAAGAAAATGTTTATATTCAAATTTGCGAGGTTCACTAACATTGCCCCACTGCGGGATTTTACAAGAAATATTAAAATCTTCAAGGTCCATTGTATATGATTTATCATAGAGATCAAATAAAACAGTGTGAGTATTGCGCGTGGATGAAAATTTAAACCTCCTCACAAAGGAATCAATGAGGTAGTAGTATTGTCGGCACTTATCTGACACGAAGTCCTTGAGATTAGCATTGCGTACATACGCGTCAAATTCATCCATGAAGCCTGCTTGGACCATAAATTCTTCCGACGGCCATTCACAAGGCCACACTTGAGCTTCTCTTGGTGCAGAATCCGGCTCACGTATTGCGAGCCTCGGTTCTTGCTTCCTTGAAGAACCACCTTGGTACATTTTCTAAACATGTTTCTTCCTCTGAAAAATTTCTGAAATTTTTAGTGACTCAAAATAAGAGTGAACCAAACTCAACAAGATCGATAGCAACTGCTCCCACAAGTGCCTAGAGGTTATATCATGCATTAAAACTACTTTGGACCATATAAATTTGACATGCCAGCTCAAGAACAGGGTCACCTCAGCAGCAAAAATTTGCAATAAATAAAGCACTAGAATAAAAACTAATTGGACCATTGGATGAGTCACATACCCAAGAACAATCCCCCAAAGCAGTTTTGTGAATGGAGCTTTGAGCAAGGAGATCGAATGGCAGCAAAACGAGCTAGAACACGAGTTTGAGCTACGTGATGATTTTTTCTGGAGCAAGCCGAAATGTGTAGGTGCTGGAATAAGTGGAGGGGGCCACGTGGGGCCCACGAGGCAGGGGGCATGGCCCAGGGGGGTGGGCGCACCATGTGCCCTCGTGGCCAAATGGTGGGTCCCCCTGGTGTGTTCTATGTGCCAGAAAATCTTAAATATTCTACAAAAAATCATACTTCATTTTCAGGGCATTTGGAGAACTTTTATTTTTGGGGTATTTTTTTATTCCATAGATAATTCAGAAAACAAACAGAAAATACTATTTTTGCTTTATTTAATCTAAATAACAGAAAGTAAAAGGAGGGTACAGAGAGTTGTGCTTTCTAACTCATCCATCTCATCCTCATCAAAAGGAATCCACTAGCAAGGTTGATCAAGTCTTGTTAACAAACTTCTTCCGAATAACATGAAACCGGAGAATTTTTGAATAACAGTAGGTTACCTCAACGGGAATATGCATGTCCCCAGCAATAAGAATATCATATTTCTTTTTGATAGTAGGAAGAGGAAATTCAAAACCTCCAATAATAATATTTGAAATTTTTCCAATAGAATTGATACTATGAACTTGAGGTTGTTTGTTCGGAAAGTGTACCGTATGCTCATTACCATTAACTAAGAAGTGACATTGCCTTTGGTGCAATCAATAAAAGCCCCTGCAGTATTGAAAAAGGGTCTACCAAGGATGATCGACATACTGTCGTCCTCGGTGATATCAAGAATAACAAAGTCCGTTAAAATAGTAACGTTTGCAACCACAACAGGCACATCATCACAAATATCGACGGGTATAGCAGTTGATTTATCGGTCATTTTCAAAGAGATTTCAGTGGGTATCAACTTATTCAAATCAAGCCTACGATATAAATAGAGAGGCATAACACTAACACTGGCTCAAAGATCACATAACGCAGTTTTAACATAGTTTCTTTTAATGGAGCATGGTATAGTTGGTACTCCTGGATCTCCAAGTTTCTTTGGTATTCCACCCTTAAAAGTATAATTAGCAAGCATGGTGGAAATTTCAGCTTCCAGTATCTTTCTTTTGTTTGTAAAAATATCTTCCATATACTTAGCATAAGGATTCATTTTAAGCATATCAGTCAAACGCATACGCAAAAAGATAGGTCTAATCATTTCAGCAAAGCGCTCAAAATCCACATATCCTTTTTCTTGGGTGGCTTAGGAGGAAAAGGCATGGGTTTCTAAACCCATGGTTCTCTTTCTTTATTGTGCTTCCTAGCAATGAAGTCTCTCTTATCATATCGTTCATTCTTTGATTGTGGGTTATCAAGATCAGCAACAGGTTCAATCTCTACATCATTGTTATTGCTAGGTTGAGCATCAACATGAACATCATCATTAACATTATCACTAGGTTCATGTTCATTATCAAATTGTGTCTCAGCATCAGAAATAGAAATATCATTGGGATTCTCAGGTGTGTCAATAACAGGTTCACTAGAAGCATGCAATCATTTTTCTTTTTCTTTTCTTAGAAGGACTACGTGTATCACTACTAGTTCTTTGAGAATCTTGCTCAGCTCTCTTAGGATGGCCCTCAGGATACAAAGGTTCCTGGGTCATTCTACCACCTCTAGTCATAACTCTAATAGCATTATCATTGTTCTTATTATTTAATTTGTTGAGCAAATCATCTTGTGCCTTAAGCACTTGTTCTACTTGAGTGATAACCATGGATGCATGTTTACTAATAAGCTTAACGTCACCTTTAACTCTAGACATATAATCACTCAAGTGTTCGACCATATAAGCATTACGTTTCAATTGTCTACCAAAGTAAGCATTGAAGTCTTCTTGTTTAACCATAAAATTATCAAACACATCCAAGCATTGACTAGCAAACTTAGTAGATGGAATTTCACATTTATCAAATCTGTAGAGAGAATTTACCTTTACTACCTGTGTCGGGTTATCAAGACCATGTATTTCTTCAATAGGTGGTAAATTCTTAACATCTTCAGCTTTAATACCTTTTTCTTTCATAGATTTCTTTGTCTCTTGCATATCGTTAGGACTGAGAAATAGAATACCCCTTTTCTTCGAAGGTGGCTTCGGAGTTGGTTCCGGAAGTGTCCAATCATTATCATTACTCAATATATTATTCAATAGCAATTCAGCTTGCTCAACAGTTCTTTTTCTGAAAACACAACCAGCACAACTATCCAGGTGGTCTCTGGAAGCATCGGTTAGTCCATTATAAAAGATATCAAGTATTTTGTTTTTTTTTGAGAGGATGATCAGGCAAAGCATTCAGTAATCGGAGAAGCCTCCCCCAAGCTTGTGGGAGACTCTCTTCTTCAATTTGCAAAAAATTAAATATTTCCCTTAGGGCAGCTTGTTTCGTATGAGCGGGAAAATATTTTGCAGAGAAGTAATAAATCATATCTTGGGGACTACGCACACAACCAAGAGCAAGAGAATTAAACCATATTTTAGCATCACCCTTTAATGAGAAAGGAAACAATTTAAGGATATAATAATAGCGATTTTTTTCCTCATGAGTAAATAGGGTGGCTATATCATTCAATTTAGTAAGATGTGCCACAACAGTTTCAAATGCATAGCCATAGAAAGGATCAGATTCAACCAAAGTAATTAACTCAGGATTGACAGAGAAACCATAATCCTTTTCAGTAACACAGATAGGTGAAGTAGCAAAAGGAGGGTCAAATTTCATTCTAGCATTTAAAGACTTTTCTTTCAGCTTAGCTAACAGTTTCTTAAGATCATTTCTACCATTGCAAGCAAGAAAGTCTTTAGCAGTTTCTTCATCCATAACATAACCCTCAGGTACAACAGGAAATTCATATCTAGGGAGAGAATCTTCATCATCACTTTCATTAATATCATCAGTTTCAGTTATTTCATTCTCTCTAACCCTAGCAAGTTGTTCATCAACAAATTCACCTAATGGCACAGTATTATCAAGCAGAGAAGTAGTTCCATCATAAGCATCATGCATAGCAGAAGTGGCATCATCAATAACATACGACATATCAGAATCAATAGCAGGTGCAGGTGTAGGTGTCGCAAATTTACTCATAATAGAAGACGAATCAAGTGCAGAGCTAGATGGCAGTTCCTTACCTCCCCTCATAGTTGAGGGAAAAATCTTGGTTCTTTCATCTTTCAAGTTCCTCATAGTGATCAACAGATATAAATCCCAAGTGAATCAAAGAACAGAGCTATACTCCCTGGCAACGGCGCCGGAAAAGAGTCTTGATAACCCACAAGTATAGGGGATCGCAACAGTTTTCGAGGGTAGAGTATTTAACCCAAATTTATTGATTCGACACAAGGGGAGCCAAAGAATATTCTCAAGTATTAGCAGATGAGTTGTCAATTCAACCACACCTGAAACACTTAATATCTGCAACAATGTATTTAGTAGCAAAGTAGTAGGGAGGTAACGGTAATGGTGGCAAAAGTAACAGTAGCAGTTTTGTAGCAATCGTAACAGTGGCAACGGAGAAGTAACTAAACAAAGTTCAATATGTGAAAAGATCATAGGCAATGGATCAATGATGGATAATTATGTTGGATGCAATTCATCATGCAACAGTTATAACATTGGGTGACACAGAACTAGCTCTAGTTCATCAATGTAATGTAGGCATGTATTCCGAATATAGTCATACGTGCTTATGGAAAAGAACTTGCATGACATCTTTTGTCCTACCCTCCCGTGGCAGCGGGGTCCTAATGGAAACTAAGGGATATTAAGGCCTCCTTTTAATAGAGTACCGGACCAAAGCATTAGGACTTAGTGAATACATGAACTCCTTAAACTATGGTCATCACCGGGAGTGGTCCCGATTATTGTCACTTCGGGGTTGCCGGATCATAACACGTAGTAGATGACTATTGACTTGCAAGATAGAATCAAGAACTCACATATATTCATGAAAACATAATAGGCTCAGATCTAAAATCATGGCACTCGGGCCCTAGTGGCAAGCAATAAGCATGGCAAAGTTATAGCAACACCAATCTTAGAACATAATGGAAACTAGGGATCAAACCCTAACAAAACTAACTCGATTACAAGGTAAATATCATACAACCCATCACCGTCTAGCAAGCCTACGACAGGATTACTCACGCACGGCGGTGAGTGAGGGAGTCCTGGATTAAGGGGTATACGGACAGCCGGACTATATACTTCGTCCGGACTATTGAAGCGTGAAGATACAAGACTCAAGACTCCATCCCGTGTCCAGATGGGACTCTCCTTTGCGTGGAAGGCAAGCTTGGCGTTCCGGATATTGTATTTCCTTCCTTGTAACTGACTCCATGTAAACCCTAGCCCTCTCCGGTGTCTATATAAACCGGAGAGGTTGGTCCTTAGAAGGCCGATCACAACTACAATCATAATCATCATAGGCTAGCTTCTAGGGTTTGCCTCTACGATCTCGTGGTAGATCTACTCTTGTACTACTCGTATCATCAATATTAATCAAGCAGGAAGTAGGGTTTTACCTCCATCGAGAGGGCCCGAACCTGGGTAAACATTGTGTCCCTTGCTTCCTGTTACCATCAGCCTAAGACGCACAGATCGGGACCCCCTACCCGAGATCCGCCGGTTTTGACACCGACATTGGTTCTTTCATTGAGAGTTCCTCTGTGTCGTCGCTGCAAGGCTAGATGGCTCGTCTCATTGTCAAGGACAACATTACCTCTGGGGGAGAGGAGGCTGTAGGCCAAACTCTCCGACTTGACGGCTTCATCATGGCTGCCCCATTGGCGGTTACGCCGACGATGGCCTCTCAGGTCATCACGCATAACCTTCGCGTCAATTCGGAACTCACCGAACAGATGGATCTGATAGAGCTCTCCTCCCTTACTGAGCTCTTGGATTGCATCGCCGCTTTGGGAGTCACTACGGACTATGACCGGATCGGGCTTAAACTCGACCAAAGGGACATTAAATCCCCACCGGCCACCCATGAGATAGCGGTAGTGGAGGAACCACACATGGATTATCCCTCAATTTTGAGGACGAATTATGCTCGGATCACCGAGCTCCCTGAGCCGTACACCCGCCCAAGGGAAGACATGACCCGGATCCTGGACTTAGAATCGGGCATTGGGCCGGAGAAATTGGGCAGCACCCCGGATCCCGAGTTGTCAGGCTCGAAAGCTCCCATGCCCCTGGGTGCTAGATCGGATCAGAATCCGGATTCAGCTATTTCCACCCACACGGACCTAAACCGCCTCTCCCATGTCAGGCAAGAGCACCAGGATTCCTCCTTGTGCTAAACAAGGACAAAGACTGCCGTGAGGAGGACGTAGTCTCACTTTTCTGCTAAAATTGCACGAATAAAGGAATCCTTAATGCTATAAGTCATCGTGACATAGTACACTTTGCGGAGTTGGCAACCATAGTACAAAAGTACTGTGCGATGGAAAGCGCCTGGAAAACCCAAACAGAATTTTGGGATAGTCCGGCTCTCACCAAAACCTTTTTCTGAACTAAACGGGTGAACTCTCTTAAGTTGGCCGATCCAATCCACAAGAAACCAAAGCCCACCCCAAGGCGGGGAACCGTATTAGAAGAATGGCTCAATGAGACATGTAAACTCCACAGTACTCCGGACACAACACCAACTCATAGCCTTAGGGCATGTTGGATACTCCGGCAGGATGCAAAAAGTGGCGAGGATCTTCTTGCAAGCCATAAAGCAGAACAACATCCCGCCAACAAACACAATACGGTACTAACAGTCTTCGAGACTTTTTTCTCAAACAATAGGCGCAAGCGAGCTCATCGAAGCTCCGCTGAAATTTGCCATGTGGCAGAAATAAACCCATGGAACAACGCTGCTATAACTTTCAATGCCAGTGATGAACCTCAATTCCAGACTGTACGGGCACCAGCCGCTCTGGTCCTTAGCCCAATCGTGGACGGCTTTCGGCTCACTAAAGTACTCATGGACGGTGGAAGCGGATTAAACTTGATCTATGAAGCAACACTCAACAAGATGGAAATTGATAAAAGCAGCATTGAACAAAGCGACACAACCTTCTGGGGAATTATCCCTAGTCGGGAAGCGAGGTGCGCGGGAAAAATCACACTCGATGTGGTATTCGGCACCCCGGAGAATTATAGGTCTGAAGAAATCACATTCCAACTGGCTCCTTTTGGCAGCGGATATCACGTCCTTTTAGGGCGGGACGCGTTTACAAGCTTTCAAGCTATACCCCATTACGGGTACATGAAGCTTAAAATGCCCGGACCCAATTGAATCATCACTCTAGCCAGTGATCCGTACGTCGCACTTCGCGCCAAAAACAAAACCGCAGCACTGGCCCTGGAAGCATTATTCGAAGCCCTAGCAGCCGAAGAATTAACAACACTGCGGGCCACCGTGGACAGGGACGACGTAATACTCGACAAGCGACCCAAGTCTACCTCATTTAAACCCACAGACGAGATAGTCAAATTCCAAGTCCATCCAATGGACCCCACGAAGACAGCTTCCATCGGGACACAGTTGAGCCCCGCAATGGACGCCGCACTGCGAGACTTCTTATGCGAGAATTGGGACATTTTCGCCTGGCACCCATCGAACATGCCGGGCATCCCACGCAGATTGGCCGAACACAGCCTCAATACACTAAAAGGATACAAACCGGTCAAGCAGACTCTAAGGCGGTTTTTAGAGCCCAAACGGCAGGCCATGGGGAAGAGCTAGCCAAACTACTCGAGGCCTGATTCATCAGAGATATCAAGCATCCGGATTGGCTGGCAAATCTGGTAATGGTACCAAAGAAGGACAAATCCTGGCGCCTATGTGTCGACATTAAAGAGCTCAACAAGGCTTGCCCCAAGGATCCCTTTCCCCTCCCTTGCATCGATCAAATCATCGATGCCACAGCAGGACACGACTCGCTGTGTTTCCTCGACGCATACTCTAGATACCATCAAATAAAGATGGCAGAGTCTGATCAAGCTGCAACAGCTTTCATAACGCCATATGGCCCTTTTTGCTTCAACACTATGCCTTTCGGGCTGAAGAATGCCGGCGCAACCTATCAATGCATGATTCAAACATGCCTGGAAAAGCAAATCGGCAAAACAGTGGAGGCATACGTGGACGACGTGGTCATAAAAACAAGACATGTCGAAACCCTAATAGATGACTTGAGGCTTACATTTGATAACCTCCGGACATACGACATCAAGCTGAACCCGGAAAAATGTGTTTTCGGCGTCCCCTCGAGGAAACTGTTGGGGTTCATTGTTTCCAATAGAGGAAATGAAGCGAATCCGGCAAAAATCCGAGCTCCGTCGCAGTTGGCTATACCAACAGACCTCAAGCACATCCAAAAACTGGTTGGATGCGTGGCTTCTTTGAGCCGCTTTATCTCCAGGTTAGGAGAAAAGGCATTACCTCTTTACCGCCTTCTCCGGCGCACCGAACACTTCGTGTGGACGGATGCAGCCGCATCCGGACTAGATGAAATAAAGACCTTATTGGCCAGATCCAGTCCTAAGAACGCCAAATATCGATGAATCTATGCTGCTATACATAGCTGCAACACATCAAGTTGTAAGCGCAGTGCTCGTCGTCGAATGAGAGGCTGACGGATACAAATTCCCGCTCTAGAAGCCGGGTTATTACGTATCCACGGTCCTCACCCCATGCAAATCCCGATACCCACACTATCAAAAAATAGCATACACGATCTTCATGGCATCCCGGAAGCTACGACACTACTTTCAAGAGTGTTCAATTACGGTGGCCTCCGAAGTACCACTCAATGACATAATAAATAACCGCAACACTACGGGACGGATTGCTAAATGGGCCATCGAGATCCTTCCATTCGACATAACATACAAACCACGGTGGGCCATCAAGTCGCAAGTACTGGCTGACTTTGTCGCCAAATGGACAGAAGCCGAACTCCCTAAAGAGTACGACGCATACTCTAACTGGATCATGCACTTCGACGGCTCTAAAATGCTGTCCGGATTGGGAGCAGGTGTAGTCCTGACGTCTCCCACTGGAGACATGGTCCAGTACATCCTCCAAATATTATACACAGACTCCAACAATGCGGCCGGATATGGGGCTCTGTTGCACGGTCTTTGGATGGCAGTCTCTATGGGCATTCGGCGCCTGGAAGTGCGCGGGGATTCAAACCTCGCAATATCACAAATAAACGGAGACTTTGACGCCAAGGATCCGAAAATGGCGGCCTACCGTAATGCCGTCCTCAAAATGTCAGCTCGGTTCAAGGGGCTCGAATTCCACCATGTGGCTCGAGAAAACAATCAAGCGGCGGACGTCCTCGCCCGCATCGGCGCTAAACGCGACCCTGTCCCGCCTAACATATTCCTCGAAAGGTTGTTCAAGCCATCCATAGTATGGGAAGCACTACTGGAAACAGGGAATTTGCCATCAGCCAGCTCTTTGCCATCTGTCAGCTGATGGCAAAGAACGTCTTTGCCATCTGCTCATAAAAAACAGATGGCAAAGAACTGACAGACGGCAAAGAACATGGTTGCCATCAACCAATTCTTTGCCATCTGCTAGTGGATGGCAAATAATCTTTGCCATCTGCCAGCAGATGGCAAAGAGGTTGGCAAATCCTATGCCTGTCAAAAGTGTAATGGCGTACCAGCCCCATCTCTTTGCCATCTGCCAGCAGACGGCAAAGATTCTTTGCCATCTGCTGGCAGATGGCAAAGAGATGGGGTAAATTTTTTCCAGGTAAAAAAAACTATGGGGTTATTTTTGTTCTCATTGGTTGAAATGTTTGTGTCATGGATTGATGACATGGCATCCATCTATCCATCCATCCATCCCATTTATCTAAACAAAAAAGAGAAAGAAAGAAAAAGAACCCCCACTCCCCGAGCAGCCCAACCACCAAAACCCTATCCCATCCCTCTCCAGCTCGCACACGCTCGCCGCCGCCACGTCCGCCGCCGCGGCCGCACTCAGGGCGCAACGGCCTCCTCCCCGCTCGCCGCCTCACTCCGCCTCGATCCCCTCCGTCTGCGGTGCCTTCACGCCGTCGTCCCCATCACACCGAGCCGCAGCACCTCCCTGACATTGCCCGTCCCGAGCCGCAAGACCTGCCCGGGCGCCTACTCCTCCACCGCCTGTCCGGCGAGGCAGGGGCCAGGCGGAGATGGCGGCCAGCGCCTACTCCTCCACCGCCCCAAAAGCGAAAACGGCTCGCACGGGGCGAGGTGGAGAAGCGGCGGCACGCGGCGGCGCAGGTGAGCCCTGACCTCGCCCCTCCCCCTCCTTTCCTTCTCC
>NC_041381.1:283211704-283264943 GCF_002162155.2 Triticum dicoccoides | reverse complement strand
CTCCCCTGCAGCACCCCCGGCACCCGCCCCCATCTCCCCGTTCGGCCTGCATCTTCGGCCATCTGCCGGTCTCCTTTCTCTCCGCCTCCGCCCCATCCGGCCAGACCTCTTCCTCCATGCCTCTGTGAACCTGTCCCTCTCACCCGATGCATCTCTCACTGAGATCCCCTGCCTTCTCCCCACCCGTTGCGTGAGAGGGCTGGTCTGTTGATGTTGGATTAAAAAAATGGCTCTTGATGGATATTATGTATGCATGTTGCTACTTATAATCTGATTTAGTGTGTATCAGACTTTTTCTTTCATGCAATAGTTCAGGTTTATTGTTCTTAGTTTTTCTGTAGTAGTTAATTTGATTGCTATGGATTAAAATCTAGAGCTACCTTATAATACTGCTTGAAAATAGCTTTGGCTCTTCACACATGGGAGTAATAGGACAGTTTGCGTTCCTAACTTTCTTTTCTCTGTATATATATACATGGTTTTAGGATTCTATTTGTTTGCTACTGAAGCTTATGTTTTTCTTTTTCAGAATTGAGTGCGTATGAACAATGCAACGGAGGTCATGTTAACTCCTACAGCCTGATATGTTCTTTCGTCTCCTGGTGATTACTTCGAATGGTTGTTTGAGGTAATAGAGCTAATACCTTTTGTTCTCTGGTGGATTAAAAGTTTGTAAAGATTTGAATTATAGTTCAGTCATGTGCATACATTTCTATATTGCTTGGTGAGTAGTAGCTCGCACATAATAGTTATCTGAACCATGATAATTCTGTTAATTTCCACCCAGTTCACCACTACAGTTTCTACACTACTGTAACAAAAACATAGTAGCTGTAAGTATACAAGCAGAGTGTTATTGCATAATTTAGAAGAAAAATATGTTTGTTTTCCACTAAGGAAAGAGATGTAATGTTGTCTGATTTATGGTTCGGAGTAGAATGGAATCATACCTGGTACCAATGAATGTGAAGTGAAAATAACAATTTATACTTACTGAAGCCCTAAAATCTCAAACAGAAAACCTATTCTTGGGTGTCCCTTTTACACAAAAAATCTACGAACTGTGAGAGGGATAATATTAACCTAGAGAAAAACATGGGAATAACCACCATCAGATTGAACTAGTATGTACAATTTTCGCAAAATTAGTATATAAGAATAGCGTCACTCAATCTCAAAAGTCTTAGTTCTCTTGCAACAGCAACATCTCAGTCAATAATATTAGACATGGATAATGCCATAATGGAGACAAGTGCATATCTATTGTTCTTCCATGATTTACTGGACTTGTTGAAGAATACATATATGAACAGTCTATTTATGGCCTTACAAGCATATTTGCAGAGAATCAGAGAGTATACTTACAGCAAGTACAATTACTTTCCTTATTTACATCAAACAATAGAGAGTTGCATAAATCCACTGTTGTGATTCAGAGATAACATTTTTAATGTCAATGCTATAATTAAAAAGGAGAATATTAATTGACTTTGATGTGAATTTGACTCTACTGAAATGAGATGTGATTGGTTAATCAGATGAAAGAGATGCATATATTTCTTCAACACAATGCAAAACTGAAAGGAAATGCACAACCAAAGTTCCAGAGACATACCACACACCAAAGAATGATTCTAACTCAACTTATTTGTAAGATGCTTCAGATTGTAGCCACAATAAATTGGAAGAGATTACTTCAAATTGAAGAAAGCGCAGTCTCACAGAAGTTGTAGCAGCAATGGAATGCTAGTTCTCCCAAAAATCGGTAATATGTTTTAGAGAAAATACTCTGAAGCCGCTCTGGCCGCTGCTATGTTTCCTGAACAAATGTCACACAAAAAACCGTGCCAGCAGAGCAGAGAAGTGAAACACGGGACAAATAAACAGATGTAGACGATGCCACCGCCGAGCTCCAGTATGTTACACGCATGATAAATCTGTAGGAATATAATGACATTTTTTACAAACAAATGAGGAAGACCAAAGAACTAATACATTGTTTCACTAGAAAATACTACCATGATTTTAGTTTCAATGGAAGTACTGAAAAATAGATAGGGCTCTGCAAAATCATTGGAGTGGCACATATTGCAGTGTTACTGAATTTCAGCATTGTGCCAACAAGCACTTCACGTTCAGGTAATTGAACAGGCACATGAAATTACTTTGTCTCATGTATCATTCAAATTGATGAAAGTTGAGTAGTAGACAGTACGAGTAGGCAACCGTGAGAAATTGTATGAGATGGCAGCAGACAAGATGTGTCAGGATTCTTCTACTATCTCCATGCAAGACATTAAACAACCTGCAGAGCCAGCCACGGATAGATAATATTTGTTGACAGTGCGACACTACTACTACTCATGATTCAGGAGAGCACACTTATCCTAGAATATTGCAATCAGGATGTAATTGTTGACAATATCAGGCAATTATAAAAAAAATACTATGCCTAATTGCTCAAAAATATAATGTAAGCAAGATATAGCAAGTTTTTTCATTAATTAATTTTCCTCCGCATGGACACAGAGATATCCCCAGATTTTACCCTAAAATTAGCATAAAGAGAATGATGGGGTGAGGGGGGAGGGGGGGGGGTTGAGACAGTACCGAGGCGAATTTGTTCCCCCGCAACCGCAGCTTAGCACATGGAGAGGTCCGTTCAAAGCAGCCGGACCGCCGCTGACGAGACGGCGCAGAGCCATCAGAGCGCAGATGGAACGGCACCTACACGGGCGTACTCGCCCAGCTAGGCACCGGATCTGTACCGCCACCACCTTCAGCGAGATAGAGGGAGATGGACGAGAGGGTAGGTCCAGGAGGGAGCTGCGACGCCATTAGGGTTTGGAGAGGTGCCCGTGCTACTGCCGGCCGCCGGCCGCGGAGGGGATCGTGTTTGGTGGAGAAGGGCATCGGAAGCAAATTAACCTGAGTCGAGGGCCCTTTTTGCTAACTGTCCGCACAGATTGCTCCATGATATCCTGTACCGTCTATCTTCAACCCGAGGGCCCAGAATGCCTTTTCTACTTTTGCACCCTATACTCAGCTTTTATCCTAGTCCCTCCCAAATCATGGCCCAGGTTACTGCTACGGCATAAGTAGGACTTTGCAAACTGGCAACTGAAAAAAGAAGGCTATAGTATTCAGCCTGACTCTTGGTGGTAGCGAACAAAAAGTAAAAGGTAGCAAGACTTCATGTTCCATCCAAAATTAGGAGGGGTTATATGACTAGCTACCAGGCAGAATTTGACATAGGAGCGAGGCAGGGTAATGGTATATAGGTGAATTCACCATTGATATGTCCTGAGATCTCGCTCTCTGATCACCAATTGGAGGTCGTTAAAATAGCAAGGTAAAATCTTGTTGTTTCTTAGTATGAAGAGATGCCATCAAAATTGACTTCCTACTGTATGAATATTTGAATAAATTCACTTTTGATCCATTTGCTAACTTGGTAACTGGCCAGCTCATTAATATAGTATACACGCAGTCTGCTGATTTGTCTGTAAACTGTTGCTTTGAGTTGTGAGATAGAAATCGCTGAACTGGTGTTTAGGGATTTCAGTGGAGCACAATGCTTGCTTAATTTAAGCATCAACGTTGAACTGTTGATGCACATGGACTGATACACCTTTTGACTGTTCAATCTTGGCAGGAAATATGCATTGCTACTTCAAGTTCAGCATGACAGGTTGATGTTTAGAATATCTTGAAGAAATGGGAAAAATCATCTTAGATATTCATTCCTGTATTATGTTCCAATATTTTTTAGTGTATGAACATTTAAACCATATATTTCAGTCTTAGTCCGTGTAGTGCTCAAATTCGGTACTGCTAGTGTGTCATCTGTGGATTATTTTGGCATGTTCAACGGTGGCTGATAAAAATTCCAAACGGCCAGTGCTCAATTTCTGTATCCTTTATAGCCTGGACACGTTATGTAGTGCAACTAGCTTGCAATTGCTGTTTTTTTTGTCATGGAGTATGTGAGCATGTGGCAACCCACATAATCCCACTTAAATTAAGTGGGCAGCATCATAATAATCTTCTTCTTCTAGTCTTCTTCTTCTAACTTTCTTCTTTCCCATTTTACAGATTTGCTTAAGATCACGGAAGCTTGGGTTGATGGAGTGCTTGTATTTAGTTTTTGTTTTGACCTTGTGAAACTTGCTACCTATGGATGAAACTGTGTAATATTGATGAAACTATGTATATGTACGGATGAAACTTGCTACTATTGGTAACATGTGTTGGATATATATGTGTTCATGACTATTGGTAATATGTGTTGAATATGTTATGTTGGTCATATAAATATGTTTGTGTTTGATTTTCTGTGAAGATGAACTGATATAAGAATAACCAAAATTAAATGGGGCAATATAGTCACTTTGCCATCTGCTAGCAGATGGCAAAGAGCTTTGCCATCAATTGGCAGATGGCAAAGAGGCCACGTGTCATCTACATGTAAAATCTGGGCTGGCCTATTTGGGCTCTTTGCCATCTGCCAGCAGATAGCAAAGCTCTTTGCCATCTGCTGGCAGATAGCAAAGCATGCAGCCTTTGCCATCTGCTAGCAGACGGCAAAGAGCCTGCAGCCTTTGCCATCTGCTGGCAGACGGCAAAGTATGATGTTAGCCTTCTAACGGGGCTAACCCCGTTAAGAGGCTTTTCCATCTGCCAGCTGATGGCAAAGGCACATGCTCTTTGCCATCAGCCAGCAGACGGCAAAGAAGCCTTTACCGGCACGGTTTCAGACAAACTGTTTGCCATCCGCCGACCATGCCTTTGCCATCTGCCATGGCAGATGGCAAAGTGCCAGATTCCAGTAGTGAAGGGGAGTCCGGCAATATTAGCACGGATCCGAACACACCCCCAGATTCCGAACTATCAGACATAATCGGAGGCTCCACCACCGAAATAACATCTTCGGCCCACGAAATCATGGCTGTAATTGCCCCGTGGACAGAGCCTTTCTTGACCTACCTAAATAGGTAGGAGCTCCCCGAAGACCAAAATGAAGCATGTTGCATTGTTCGACGTTCTAAAGCTTACAAAGTCCATGAAGGGGAACTCTACAAGAAAAGTACGACCGGAGTGCTCCAAAGATGCATCTCCAAAGAGGAAGGGCGGCAGCTCTTGGCTGAAATCCATGCCGGACTGGGCGGACACCACACCGCGGCTCGAGCACTAGTCAACAAGGCCTTCCGTACAGGCTTCTATTAGCCGACGGCCCGAGCAGACGCACAGGACCTCGTCCAACACTGTGTCGGTTGCCAGCTCTTTTCCAATCAGAGTCATATGCCCCCTACCGCTCTCCAAACAATCCCCATAACTTGGCCCTTTGCGGTCTGGGGGCTAGACATGGTCGGACCCCTTAAATGGGGAAGCCATAAGAAAAAATACTTGTTGATCATGATGGACAAGTTCACCAAATGGATAGAAGCCAAACTAGTCAAAACGGCCGAATCCGGACCAGTAATAGACTTCATATCTGGGGTCATACACCGATACGGCGTCCCCCACAGCATCATCACTGATAATGGCTCCAATTTCACAGCCGATGAAGTGAAAACTTGGTGCGGCAAAATGGGCATTAAGCTCCACTACGCTTCCGTCTACCATCCCCAAACAAACGGCCAGGTCGAACGGGAAAACGGTCTCATCATGAGCGGCATCAAACCCAGACTAGTGCGATCCTTGACAGAGTCGGACACGCACTGGGTCGAGGAGCTCGACTCCGTACTCTGGGGGATGCGGACCACGCCGAATCACACCACCGGATACACACCATTTTTATGGTGTACCGCGCGGAAGCAGTACTACCCTGTGACATAATACATGATTCGCCATGCATACGCATGTACAAAGAGAAGGAAGCGGAGTTAGATCGGCAGGATAACTTGGATGCCCTGGAGGAGGAGTGCGACATTGCAAAAGCCCGCTCCGCATTCTATCAACAGCAGGCTCGACGATACCAAAGCAGAGAAGTGCGGGCCAAAACTTATAATATTGGCGAGCTCGTTCTACGCCTACCGGAGAAGAAGAAGGACAAGCTCAAACCCAAGTGGGAAGGTCCCTTCGTCATTGACAAAGTTCTCACTGGAGGAGCGTACCACTTACGTAATGCATCCGATAACACACTCGAGCCTAACCCATGGAACGCGGCCAGACTCCAAAGATTCTACGCCTAGCGCCGAACCAAGTGTTAGTCTCCTTACCCCCTCCTTTTTAATTATGCTCCCCCCTTTTCCTTTCTCGACCTTTTTCCTCTTCACACAAAGTATTTAATACAGTACGAACTCCCGGATCCTTCCGGCCGCACTAGGTGTGTAAGTAATACCTGGGGGCTTCCTATACGGAAGCTAAAAATAATTACTCTAATGGCTTTTTGCCCATCACATATGCGTTTCTTTTTCCATATGTGCCTTTTCTTCACCATTATATGCATCGATATGACTTAAGATGTGGCCAAGCTAGGTTGCCTGGCTCTTGTGTTTATGCCCTACGTTCCCATTAATTTGGCTAGGGCATAAGGGGAGCACCTCTGCTATTGTTACTGCCGGTTCAGCCGGATGTGTACCTCAGACTGGGTGAAGCCGAAAGCTAGCGTCCTTAAGAGAATACTCGGTCGGTGAACAAAAGATGTATTCGTTTATTACAACGTCAATCCCTAGAAGTTTTGTACCCTCGACCCTTGTTTGCAGTCCGGACATGTGCATCGTCGCATGCGTACCCAGGGAAAGGAACTGAAGGGTTTCGTAGTAATTTCAAAAAATTTCCTACGCGCACACAGGATCATGTGATGCATAGCAACAAGAGGAGAGTGTTGTCTACGTACCCAACGCAGACCGACTGCGGAAGCGATGACACGACGTAGAGAAAGTAGTCGTACGTCTTCACGATCCAACCGATCAAGTACCGAAACTACGGCACCTCCGAGTTCGAGCACACGTTCAGCTCGATGACGATCCCCGGACTCCGATCCAGCAAAGTGTCGGGGAAGAGTTTCGTCAGCACGACGGCGTGGTGACGATCTTGATGAACTATAGCAGCAGGGCTTCGCCTAAACTCCGCTACAGTATTATCGAGGAATATGGTGGCAGGGGGCACCGCACACGGCTAAGGAATCGATCACGTGGATCAACTTGTGTCAACTTGTGTGTTTAGAGGTGCCCCTGCCTCCGTATATAAAGGAGGAGAGGAGGGGAGGCTGGCCGGCCAAGGGGGGGAGGCGCAGGAGAGTCCTACTCCCTCTGGGAGTAGGCTTCCCCCTCCAATCCTAGTCCAACTAGGATTCCTCGGAGGGGAAAAGAGGAGGAGGGGGCCGGCCACCTCTCCTAGTCCTAATAGGACTAGGGGAAGGGGGTGGCGCGCAGCCCATCTAGGGCAGCCCCTTCTCTTTTCCACTAAGGCCCACTATGGCCCAAATAGCTCCCGGGGGGTTCCGGTAACCCTCTCGGTATTCCGGTAAAATCCTGATTTCACCCGGAACACTTCCGATATCCAAATATAGGCTTCCAATATATCAATCTTTATGTCTCGACCATTTCGAGACTCCTCGTCATGTCCGTGATCACATCCGGGACTCCGAACAACCTTCGGTACATCAAAATGCATAAACTCATAATATAACTGTCATCGTAACCTTAAGCGTGCGGACCCTACGGGTTCGAGAACAATGTAGACATGACCAAGACACGTTTCTGGTCAATAACCAATAGCGGGACCTGGATGCCCATATTGGCTCCTACATATTCTACGAAGATCTTTATCGGTCAGACCGCATAATGACATACGTTGTTCCCTTTGTCATCGGTATGTTACTTGCCCGAGATTTGATCGTCGGTATCCAATACCTAGTTCAATCTCGTTACCGGCAAGTCTCTTTACTCGTTCCGTAATACATCATCTCACAACTAACATATTAGTTGTAGTGCTTGCAAGGCTTATGTGATGTGCATTACCGAGAGGGCCCAGAGATACCTCTCCGACAATCGGAGTGACAAATCCTAATCTCGAAATACGCCAACCCAACATCTACCTTTGGAGACACCTGTAATGCTCCTTTATAATCACCCAGTTACGTTGTGACGTTTGGTAGCACCCAAAGTGTTCCTCCGGCAAACGGGAGTTGCATAATCTCATAGTCATAGGAACATGTATAAGTCCTGAAGAAAGCAATAGCAACATACTAAACGATCAGGTGCTAAGCTAATGGAATGGGTCATGTCAATCAGATCATTCAACTAATGATATGACCTCGTTAATCAAATAACAACTCATTGTTCATGGTTAGGAAACATAACCATCTTTGATTAACGAGCTAGTCAAGTAGAGGCATACTAGTGACACTCTGTTTGTCTATGTATTCACACATGTATTATGTTTCCGGTAAATACAATTCTAGCATGAATAATAAACATTTATCATGATTATAAGGAAATAAATAATAACTTTATTATTGCCTCTAGGGCATATTTCCTTCAGTCTCCCACTTGCACTAGAGTCAATAATCTAGTTCACATCGCCATGTGATTTAACAGCAATAGTTCACATCACCATGTGATTAACACCCATAGTTCACATCGCTATGTGACCAACACCCAAAGGGTTTACTAGATTCAGTAATCCAGTTCACATCGCTATGTGATTAACACCCAAGGAGTACTAAGGTGTGATCATGTTTTGCTTGTGAGAGAATCTTAGTCAACGGGTCTGCCACATTCAGATCCTCATGTATTTTGCAAATTTCTATGTCAACAATGCTCTGCATGGAGCTACTCTAGCTAATTGCTCCCACTTTCAATATGTATCTAGATCGAGACTTAGAGTCATCTAGATTAGTGTCAAACTTTCATCGGCGTAACCCTTTACGACGAACCTTTTTCCATAATCGAGAAACATATCCTTATTCCACTAAGGACAATTTTGACCGCTCTCCAGTGATCTACTCCTAGATCACTATTGTACTCCCTTGCCAAACTCAGTGGTATGGCATACAATAGATCTGGTATACAGCATGGCATACTTTATAGAACCTATGACTGAGGCATAGGGAATGACTTTCATTCTCTTTCTATTTTCTGCCGTGGTCGGGCTTTGAGTCTTACTCAACTTCACACCTTGCAACACAGGCAAGAACTCCTTCTTTGACTGTTCCATTTTGAACTATTTCAAAAATTTATCAAGGTATGTTTTCATTGAAAAATCTTATCAAGCGTCTTCATCTATCTATATAGATCTTGATGCTCAATGTGTAAGCAGCTTCACCAAGGTCTTTCTTTGAAAAACTTTTATTCAAGTATCCCTTTATGCTATCCAGAAATTCTATATCATTTCCAATCAGTAATATGTCATCCACATATAATATCAGAAATGCTACAGAGCTCCCACTCACTTTCTTGTAAATACAGGCTTCTCCGAAAGTCTGTATAAAACCAAATGCTTTGATCACACTATCAAAACGTTTATTCCAACTCCGAGAGGCTTGCACCAGTCCATAAATGGATCGCTGGAGCTTGCACACTTTGTTAGCACCTTTAGGATTGACAAAACCTTCTGGTTGCATCATATACAACTCTTCTTTAATAAATCCATTAAGGAATGTAGTTTTGTTTATCCATTTGCCAGATTTCATAAAATGCGGCAATTGCTAACATGATTCGGACAGACTTAAGCACAAATACGAGTGAGAAAATCTCATCGTAGTCAACACCTTGAACTTGTCAAAAACCTTTTGCGACAATTCTAGCTTTGTAGATAGTAACACTACTATCAGCGTCCGTCTTCCTCTTGAAGATCCATTTATTCTCAATTGCTTGCTGATCATCAGGCAAGTCAACCAAAGTCCAAACTTTGTTCTCATACATGGATCATATCTCAGATTTAATGGCCTCAAACCATTTCGCGGAATCTGGGCTCATCATCGCTTCTTCATAGTTCGTAGGTTCATCATGATCTAGTAGCATGATTTCCAGAACAGGATTACCGTACCACTCTGGCGCGGATCTTACTCTGAAAGACCTACGAGGTTTAGTAGTATCTTGATCTGAAGTTTCATGATTATTATCATTGGCTTCCTCACTAACTGGTGTAGGTGTCACTGAAACAGTTTTCTGTGATGAACTACTTTCCAGTAAGGGAGCAGGTACAGTTACCTCGTCAAGTTCTACTTTCCTCCCACTCACTTCTTTCGAGAGAAACTCCTTCTCTAGAAATGATCCATTCTTAGCAACGAATGTTTTGCCTTCGGATCTGTGATAGAAGGTGTACCCAACAGTTTCCTTTGGGTATCCTATGAAGACACATTTCTCCGATTTGGGTTCGAGCTTATCAGGATGAAACTTTTTTCACATAAGCATCGCAGCCCCAAACTTTAAGAAACAACAGCTTTAGGTTTACTGCTAAACCATAGTTCATACAGTGTCGTCTCAACGGATTTAGATGGTGCCCTATTTTAAAACGTGAATGCAGCTGTCTCTAATGCATAACCCCAAAACGATAGTGGTAAAGAGATATAATAGATCGCACCATATCAAATAAAGTGCGGTTACGACGTTCGGACACACCATAACGATGTGGTGTTCCAGGTGGCGTGAGCTGTGAAACTATTCCACATTGTTTTAATTGAAGACCAAACTCGTAACTCAAATATTTGTCTCCGTGATCAGATCGCAGAAACTTTATTTTCTTGTTACGATGATTTTTCCACTTCACTCTGAAATTCTTTGAACCTTTCAACTATTTCAGACTTATGTTTCATCAAGTAGATATACCCATATCTGCTCAAATCATCTGTGAAGGTCAAAAAATAACGATACCCGCCGCGAGCCTTAACACTCATCGGATCGCATACATCAGTATGTATTATTTCCAATAAGTCAGTTGCTCGCTCCACTGTTCTGGAGAACGGAGTTTTAGTCATCTTGCCTACTATAGTTCATCATGAAGTTCTAGTAACTTAGTGATGGTGACTAGAGAATTCTGTCAATCACTATCTTATCTGGAAGATTAACTCCCACTTGATTCAAGCGATTGAAGTACCCAGACAATCTGAGCACATGCTCACTAGTTGAGCGATTCTCCTCCATCTTTTAGCTATAGAACTTGTTGGAGACTTCATATCTCTCAACTCGGGCATTTGCTTGAAATATTAACTTCAATTCCTGGAACATCTCATATGGTCCATGATGTTCAAAACATCTTTGAAGTCCCGATTCTAAGCGGTTAAGCATGGTGCACTTAAACTATCAAGTAGTCATCATATTGAGCTAGCCAAACGTTCATAACGTCTGCATTTGCTCCTGCAATAGGTCCGTCACCTAGCGGTGCATTAAGGACATAATTCTTCTGTGCAGCAATGAGGATTTAACCTCAGATCACGGATCAAATCCGCAACATTGCTACTAACATTTTTCAACACAATTTTCTCTAGGAACATATCAAAATAAACACAGGGAAGCAACAACGCGAGCTATTGATCTACAACATGATTTGAAAAATACTACCAGGACTAAGTTCATGATAAATTTAAGTTTAATTAATCATATTATTTAAGAACTCCCACTTAGATAGACATCCCTCTAATCCTCTAAGTGATTACGTGATCCAAATCAACTAAACCATAACCGATCATCACGTGAGATGGAGTAGTTTTCAATGGTGAACATCGTTATGTTGATCATATCTACTATATGATTCACGCTCGACCTTTCGGTCTCCGTGTTCCGAGGCCATATCTGCATATGCTAGGCTCGTCAAGTTTAACCTGAGTATTCTGCGTGTGCAAAAACTGGCTTGCACCCGTTGTAGATGGACGTAGAGCTTATCACACCCGATCATCACATGGTGTCTGGGCACGACGAACTTTGGCAACGGTGCATACTCAGGGAGAACACTTCTTGATAATTTAATGAGAGATCATCTTATAATGCTACCGTCAATCAAAGCAAGATAAGATGCATAAAAAGATAAACATCACATGCAATCAATATAAGTGATATGATATGGCCATCATCATCTCGTGCTTGTGATCTCCATCTCCGAAGCACCGTTATGATCACCATCGTTACCGGCGCGACACCTTGATCTCCATCATAGCATCGTTGTCGTCTCGCCAATCTTATGCTTTCACGACTATCACTACCGTTTAGTAATAAAGTTAAGCATTACATCGTGATTGCATTGCATACAATAAAGCGGCAACCATATGGCTCCTGCCAGTTGCCGATAACTTGGTTACAAAACATGATCATCTCATACAATAAAATTCAGCATCATGCCTTGACCATATCACATCACAACATGCCCTGCAAAAACAAGTTAGACGTCCTCTACTTTGTTGTTGCATTTTTTACGTGGCTGCTACGGGCTTAAGTAAGAACCAATCTCACCTACGCATCAAAACCACAACGATAGTTTGTCAAATAGACTCCGTTTTAACCTTCGCAAGGACCGGGCGTAGCCATACTTGGTTCAACTAAAGTTGGAGAGACAGTCGCCCGCAAGCCATCTCTGTGCAAAGCACGTCGAGGGAACCGGTCTCGCGTAAGCGTACGCGTAAGGTTGGTCTGGGTCGTCTCGTCCAACAATACCGCCGAACCAAAATATGACATGCTGGTAGGCAGTATGACTTGTATCGTCCACAACTCACTTGTGTTCTACTCGTGCATATAACATCACCATCAATAACCAGGCTCGGATGCCACTGTTGGGATTCGTAGTAATTTCAAAAATTTTCCTACGCGCACACAGGATCATGTGATGCATAGCAACGAGAGGAGAGTGTTGTCTACGTACCCAACGCAGACCGACTGCGGAAGCGATGACACGACGTAGAGAAAGTAGTCGTACGTCTTCACGATCCAACCGATCAAGTACCGAAACTACGGCACCTCCGAGTTCGAGCACACGTTCAGCTCGATGACGATCCCCGGACTCCGATCCAGCAAAGTGTCGGGGAAGAGTTTCGTCAGCACGACGGCGTGGTGACGATCTTGATGAACTATAGCAGCAGGGCTTCGCCTAAACTCCGCTACAGTATTATCGAGGAATATGGTGGCAGGGGGCACCGCACACGGCTAAGGAATCGATCACGTGGATCAACTTCTGTCAACTTGTGTGTTTAGAGGTGCCCCTGCCTTCGTATATAAAGGAGGAGAGGAGGGGAGGCTGGCCGGCCAAGGGGGGGAGGCGCAGGAGAGTCCTACTCCCTCTGGGAGTAGGATTCCCCCTCCAATCCTAGTCCAACTAGGATTCCTCGGAGGGGAAAAGAGGAGGAGGGGGTCGGACACCTCTCCTAGTCCTAATAGGACTAGGGGAAGGGGGTGGCGCGCAGCCCATCTAGGGCAGCCCCTTCTCTTTTCCACTAAGGCCCACTATGGCCCAAATAGCTCCCGGGGGGTTCCGGTAACCCTCTCGGTATTCCGGTAAAATCCTGATTTCACCCGGAACACTTCCGATATCCAAATATAGGCTTCCAATATATCAATCTTTACGTCTCGACCATTTCGAGACTCCTCGTCATGTCCGTGATCACATCCGGGACTCCGAACAACCTTCGGTACATCAAAATGCATAAACTCATAATATAACTGTCATCGTAACCTTAAGCGTGCGGACCCTACGGGTTCGAGAACAATGTAGACATGACCAAGACACGTTTCTGGTCAATAACCAATAGCGGGACCTGGATGCCCATATTGGCTCCTACATATTCTACGAAGATCTTTATCGGTCAGACCGCATAACGACATACGTTGTTCCCTTTGTCATCGGTATGTTACTTGCCCGAGATTTGATCGTCGGTATCCAATACCTAGTTCAATCTTGTTACCGGCAAGTCTCTTTACTCGTTCCGTAATACATCATCTCACAACTAACATATTAGTTGCAGTGCTTGCAAGGCTTATGTGATGTGCATTACCGAGAGGGCCCAGAGATACCTCTCCGACAATCGGAGTGACAAATCCTAATCTCGAAATACGCCAACCCAACATCTACCTTTGGAGACACATGTAATGCTCCTTTATAATCACCCAGTTACGTTGTGACGTTTGGTAGCACCCAAAGTGTTCCTCCGGCAAACGGGAGTTGCATAATCTCATAGTCATAGGAACATGTATAAGTCATGAAGAAAGCAATAGCAACATACTAAACGATCAGGTGCTAAGCTAATGGAATGGGTCATGTCAATCAGATCATTCAACTAATGATGTGACCTCGTTAATCAAATAACAACTCATTGTTCATGGTTAGGAAACATAACCATCTTTGATTAACGAGCTAGTCAAGTAGAGGCATACTAGTGACACTCTGTTTGTCTATGTATTCACACATGTATTATGTTTCCGGTAAATACAATTCTAGCATGAATAATAAACATTTATCATGATTATAAGGAAATAAATAATAACTTTATTATTGCCTCTAGGGCATATTTCCTTCAGGAACCCCTAACGGAACTATTCTCCCTGGAAGATGTTTCTTACTATCCATGTAATATAACATAACTAGTTGGGTACTTATTTGTTCAAGCACTTATGACCCCTACGCCTGGTGTCCACGCATATCCCGGTTCGGTATAACTGAGTGGGTATTCGGACACACCCCCCGACTATAGGATCCGGGGGCTGAAGCGAAAAGGTCCGCCATGACAAATGATTTCAATCCGGCTAGTGACTACTTATGTCCATTGAATTACACAGTCACTTGGACTGACTATATTCCTCCTCTATACCATCCAACAGGTTATCTAGCTTACAATCCTGTTGAGAATACTTTGCGGCTAACGCTACCTTGTCATATAGCAGACTCACGGGAATTTCTTGCCCATCTGGCACCGCCGGTCCGACTTCGGCCATATGGTTCGGGTCCAGCTTGGTATAGCGCGTCTTCACCATAGCCCAGGCTTCTCTTGCACCTTGCCGGCAGACTAACATCTTCCACAATCGGAAGCGCCGCCGTGCTCCTTGAAGCATATCCACAAGCTCCCCCATGCCATTCCGCAGGAAGCTTGATGGCCACAAGGCCTGAGCAACACCCTACATCACCTGCCGAGCTCGCTCATGCAGTTGTGAGAGGTCTTGTAGTAAATCGCCTGCAGATGAGGGCATCTCCTCCTCAGGGCGACCTGTTAACATTCCTACAAGCAAAATCCTTTCAATATACTTATGCGCCGAACTATACTATAGTTCGTCTAGGCACTTACCATAAATGCCGCATCGAAGCCTTTTGTTCTCCTTCGCGGAGTCTGCCAACTGAGTGCGGATGTCTTTTAACTCCACGTCCAGCTAGACTTTGGCATCTTGAAGATTGTTCTTCTCCTGCCTAACTTGCATAAGAATGCGCTCGCCAGCCTTCAGCTGCCTTTTGAGATGTGATTCATCATCTCTTACGCCCTCCGGATTCACCCTGGGATTGTCTGCAAAATTTTCTGTTAGACTTGTCATATCAGCCATTTACTAACTGGTGTATCTTCGTACAATTGAGACAAATGTTACCAGATGAGGACTTTTGGGATTCCTCTAACTTGGCAATTGTGGCCCTCATCTCGGCCTTGCACTCCTCCAGCTCCCGAGACAATTGCTCATTCTTATCTACAAGGACCTGTGCATAAATTGATCCTTAAAACAGTTGTTTCAACCATTTCAAGTCTCAGGGGCTACTGCTACACATGCTTATCAAATTTTCTTACCCGTATATCTTTGGTATACTGGTCCGTCGCTCGGGCAAGCCCGCCTTGAGCAGCTCGGATGTATGCATCTCCCAAATTGAAGGTGTTAAATGCCTCTTCGGAAAAGATGTTGTTTCGAAGTACGGTTCGTCGGCGCCGGTGATTCATGGTGCTCTCTACTTCAGAATTCGTGGCCGAGAGCATATCCGCATCCTCTGTTGGAGAACTATATGGCGTCAGCCCCGCTCCCGCCTCCGCTCTCGAAGCCGGTTCTAGAATCCGGATGGTGGAGGCGTGGTTGGCAGGATCCCCAGATATAATCCGGCTGCTCCTCTTCCTACCAGGACACGAAAGGCGTTGTTATACTTCAAAATACCATAATCGCAGCATAGGTTTTTGCCTTACCTCTGTAGCGGCGAGTCGACCCTTACCACCTTCCTCTTGAGCCTGCCTGATCCGGATGCCATTGGATGACAAGTCCCTAGGGGCTCGGTCCCATGATCCGACCGTCTTCTCTGCAAAATCACGACACTTCAAGGGTAAGGCATGACATCTGAAGGGAGTCCTCTTTGGGGGATAGGGATTTTCGGCTAGGCTTACGCGCGACGTAGGCAGCAGTCTGGGATAGTCGGCAATAATGGCCACTAAGGTGCCATCGCAGCTCGCTTGATAAAATATCTCGTTGACGAGCTCCACGGTAATATCCGGATCTTCTTCGAGTCCTGGATCTAGGGCCCTTCCGGGGTCCTCTGGCTGCGGGGAGGGGCTGGAGATTCCTTCTACGGCCCTCCTCAGTTCCTGCTCGGGAATATCAAGGCAGATAATCTTAGCGAAGAACACCACAATAAGTGAAGCGGGGAAAGGAATAACGACTTACCCAGTTTGGGGGGTTGTGCATGGAGAATCCATCTCGCGGTTTGATGTGAAGGAATTCTTCCTCTTCCCCTTTGTATAAATTGGACAAAATCCTTGCCAAAGCAGTGGCGGAGTCCGGACCCTTACGGCCGCAGCGGGTGGCGTCATCTTCCCTGTTGAAATGCCATATGGGCTTCCCCCGATATTGAAGCGGTTGCACTCCCCGTATTATGCATATTGCCATAACCTCGACTATCGTCAGTCCAGATTTGGCCAGTAACTTTGTCCTGCTCATCAGGTAATGTATTTCCCTGGTATCCTCTTCTTGGGGCCTCGGGGGCGCCAGCTTAGACGTGCCCCCGGTGGGGCGTTACTGAACTTGGGGAGACCTGTCCGGACTGGATCCGGAAGGGGAACGTCATTAGTGTAAAACCACTCTGAAGGCCAGTTCTCTGGTGCCTTCTTGGGAGTGCCGGATAGGTATCCGGTCTCGGCAATGCGCCATACTTTGGCCCCGCCCACCTGACATAGGGATTCTCCCTGGTTGCGGGGGACAAGGCAGAACAACTTCTTCCATAGCCCGAAGTGAGCCTCGTAGCCTAGAAATAGCTCACAAAGGGCAACATACCCTGCTATATGTGGTATAGAGGCAGGGGTAAAGTTGTGCAACTGGAGGCCGTAGAACTCCAGGAGCCCGCGAAGAAACGGGTGGATAGGAAACCCGACACCCCATAGCAGATGCGGGATGAGGCATATTCGCTCCTCTAGATATGGATTAGGAGATCCCTCCGCCTGTTCCCCGCCGTTATAGGTGGCTATTCCGGCTTGGACGGGGACTATGAACGCCGGTGGGAGAAACCCTTGGGTTTGTAACTCAATCAAACGACTATGGGGAACTGAACACTCTTCCCAGTCCCCCGGCTTGGAGCGAGAAGAGCGAGCAGAGGAGCTGCGACGACCGGCCATGTTGGAATGGTTTTTCCGGAAGCGCTCTGTTGGGTGCTTGCTCAAGGGGGGAGAGTGAGGTTTGGATCTGAGAATCCCCGTCTCTTCAAATAGACGGTCAGCCCGAAGGATTGAGGGTGGCAAATGCAAAAATGCCTTGGCCCCTCGCATTCGCTCGACACATGGAGATGGTCATTATTGAGGCACTGAAGCCGAGGAGTACAACATTGATGGAATGTCGGACACTGTTCATCGTAACAGGTACTTTGGAGTGTTCGGAGATGGAACCCGCCCTGCAATGCCGAAGACAAGACTGTGCGCCGGACTCATCGTCATTGAAGCCTGGTTCAGGGGCTACTGAGGGAGTCCTAGATTAGGGGGTATCCGGACAGCCGGACTATATACTTCGTCCGGACTATTGAAGCGTGAAGATACAAGACTCAAGACTCCGTCCCGTGTCCGGATGGGACTCTCCTTTGCATGGAAGGCAAGCTTGGCGATCCGGATATTGTATTTCCTTCCTTGTAACCGACTCCATGTAAACCCTAGCCCTCTCCGGTGTCTATATAAACCGGAGGGGTTGGTCCTTAGAAGGCCGATCACAACTACAATCATAATCATCATAGACTAGCTTCTAGGGTTAGCCTCTACGATCTCGTGGTAGATCTACTCTTGTACTACTCGTATCATCAATATTAATCAAGCATGAAGTAGGGTTTTACCTCCATCGAGAGGGCCCGAACCTAGGTAAACATTGTGTCCCTTGCTTCCTGTTACCATCAGCCTAAGACGCACAGATCGGGACCCCCTACCCGAGATCCGCCGGTTTTGACACCGACAGTGAGCATCATGAAATTGGTGATGGAGGATGGTTGATGATCACGATGGTGATGGATTCCCCTCTCTGGAGCCCCGAACGGACTCCAGATCAGCCCTCCCGAAGAATATTAGGGCTTGGCGGTGGCTCCGTATCGTAAAATGCGATGAATCCTTCTCTCTGATTTTTTTCTCCCCGAACGTGAATATATGGAGTTGGAGTTGAGGTCGGTGGAGGTCCAGGGGGCCCATGAGGCAGGGGGCGCGCCCCAGGGGGGTGGGCGCGCCCTGCACCCTCGTGGACAGGGTGTGGGGCCCCTTACGTTGATTCTTTCGCCAATATTTTTTATTAATTCCAAAACGTGTCTCCGTGGATTTTTAGGTCATTCCGAGAACTTTTATTTCTGCACAAAAATAACATCATGGCAATTCTGCTGAAAACAACGTCAGTCCGGGTTAGTTCCATTCAAATCATGCAAGTTAGAGTCCAAAACAAGGGCAAAAGTGTTTGGAAAAGTAGGTACGTTGGAGATGTATCAGAGCTTCATCATCCTATACTCCAACTGATGAGACCATCAAAACGAGTTCCTTCAAATGTTTCACATGTGGCGGTCAACACCACAAGTCATTCGAGTGTACCAATAAGCGCACCATGATTGCCAACGACGACGGCACCTATGGCTCCATGAGCGAAGACGAAATGGAGGCCCTTGAGCATGTGGCCATGCACCGGCAAGTTAATGAGGATGAAGATGACCAAGACTTTTGTGACAATGATGCAAGCCCCACTCTCGTTGTCTCCAAGGTCTTGACACTTCAACACCAACAAGAGGAAGACCAACGTTTCCACATCTTCCAAAGCAAGGCGGACATCAACGGTCGTTCCGTGAAGGTCATCATCGACGGAGGTAGTTGCCGCAACTTGGTAAGTGAAGAACTATGCTCCAAGCTACAATTGGTCAAGATGAAGCACCCTCGCCCATTAAAGGTACAATGGCTTAGCGACTCCGGCACCATTCAAGTGGAGCACACCGTTCAAGTCTCCTTCAAGATTAGCGCATACGAAGACACCTTGGAATGTGATGTGATTCCCATGTCCGTTTGCCATCTCCTACTTGGACGACCTTGGCAACTCGATTGCGGCGTCATCCACAATGGGCAAACCAATCACTATAGCTTCAAGATGGAGGGAAAGGAGTAGTGCTACGACCTATGTCACCAAGTTAAGTGATCGCCGACAAGCAAGCAACCACCCATCATGGAGAGAATAGTGATAGAGCGAGCTACCAAAAAGAGAGTGAGCGCCACAAGCCCAAATTGAGTGCTTCCACGATGAGCGACAAGACAAACTTAGTGTTATTCACTACCAAAAGTGAGATGAAAGAAGTGTGTGCGAACCCATCAAGTGTTATGCACTATGTCCTATTGTGCAAGGACAAGGCACCTAAAACAAACACCTCTCACCATCTACCTTTAGTGTTATCTTCTCTATTGCAGGAATTCAAGTATGTCTTCCTCGATGAGCTACCTCCAGGACTACCTCCTCTATGCCGCATCGAACATCAAATCGACCTCATCCCCAGCGCATCGTTACCAAACAAGGCACCCTACTGCGTCAACCCCGAAGAAACCAAGGAAATCAAATGGCAAGTGCAACAACTCATCGACAATGGCCATGTTCAAGAAAGATTGAGCCCATGCGCCATTCCGGTAATCCTTGTTCCCAAGAAAGATGGTACATACTGCATGTGTTCCGATTTTCATCCTATCAACGCTATCACTATTAGATACCGCCACCCCATCCCATGCTTAGACGACATGCTCGATGAGCTTAGCGGAGCCAAAATTTTCTCTAAGATTGATCTTAAGAGTGGATACTACCAAGTCCGCATACAAGAGGGTGACGAATGGAAAACTGCATTTATGACCAAATTTGGCTTATATGAATGGCTTGTTATGCCAATGGGCTTATCCAAAGCACCCGGCACCTTTATGCGTGTGATGCATTATGTTCTTAGACCTTACATTGGTGTATTCGTTGCAGTCTGCTTTGAAGACATACTCGTGTTTAGCAAGTCGCTACAAGATCATGTGACATATCTTAGAACCGTTTTGCAAACTATTAGAAAAGACCGCCTTTATGCTAATATGGACAAATGCCTTTTTGGTGTCGACAACCTTGTTTTCTTGGGTTTTGTTGTGTCATCTAAGGGTGTTCATGTTGATGAAGCTAAAATGTATGCTATTAAAACTTGGCCACAACCAATCAACTTGCAACAAGTGCGAAGTTTCCTTGGCCTAGCCAGCTTCTATCATAGATTCATTAAGGACTTCAGCACGATTACATCCCCTTTGCATGCCTTGAGTATAAAAGAGTGCACCATTTGTTTGGTGACCACCCCAAGGTACCACATTTCATGAGCTTAAGAATTTGCTTATGCATGCCCCTTTGCTTGCATTACCCAACTTTGATAAGACTTTTGAGATACATTGCAATGCTAGCAGTTATGGCATAGGAGGTGTGTTGATGCAAGAGAAGCGCCCCATCGCATACTTTAGTGAAAAACTTTCCGGAGTGCAACTTAACTACCCCATCTATGACAAAGAGCTATATGCTTTGGTGAAAGTCTTGCATGTTTGGGAGCATTATCTCCACACTCATGAGTTCATTCTTCACACAGACAATGAAACGCTTAAGTACCTCAAGGGCAAACTAAGTTGAACAAGCGTCATGCCAAATGGAGTGAGTTTATTGAATCTTTTCCTTATGTCATCAAATACATTAAGGGTAAAGAGAATATTATGGCGGACGCCCTTTCCCGCCAATGCATGCTTGTTACCCAACTTGAATTGAATATCATTGGCTTTGAGCACATAAAAGACTTGTATGCGCATGATCCTACTTTTGTTATTCCTTATGCCAAAGACACATACATCTTGAGAACACTATTACATCAAAGATGACTATCTTATGAGAGCTAACAAACTATGTATCCCTGAGTCTTATCTTCATTTGTTACTTTTGCAAGAGGCTCATGGGGGAGGACTTATGGGACACTTTGGATGCAACAATACATTCACTACGCTCCCCAACAACTACTTTTGGCACAAGATGTTCCGCGACGTCTAGCGCTACACCAAACGATGCTCAACATGTCGCAAAGCTAAGTCTAAAGCTCAATCCCATGGTCTATATCTACCACTTCCTATTCCGTACCACCCATGGGAAGATATTAGTATGGACTTTGTGCTTGGTTTGCCTAGAACTCGAAATGGCAAAGATTCTGTGTTTGTTGTTGTGGACCATTTCTCTAAGATGGCACATTTTATCCCATGCAACAAGATAGATGATGCTTCACATGTTGCCAATCTCTTTTGTAGGGAAATTTTGCGTCTACATGGAGTGCCCAAGACTACCGTGTCAGACCGCGACATCAAGTTCCTAAGCTACTTTTGGAAGACACTATGCGCCAAGCTCGGAATCAAGCTATTGTTCTCTTTGGCAAACCATCCACAAATCGATGGCCAAACGGAGTTCACAAACCGGACGGTATCCACTCTCCTACACGTGTTGATCAAGAAGAACATGAAAGAGTGGGAAGAGTGCTTACCCATCGCCGAGTACGCCTACAACCGCACAAGACATTCGACTACAGGCAAGTCCCCGTTCGAGGTCGTCTATGGCTTCAATCTATTGTCCCCATTGGACATTCTACCTCTACCACTACAAGAACGCATCAACAAGGATGCGATTGACCGAGTGAGCTATCTCAAGAAGGTGCATGAAGATACAATGCACACCATCGAGCGCCAAGTACAATGTCTCGCAACAAAAATCAACTTGAACAAGCACCCCATAATATTCAACATTGGAGATCTTGTGTGGCTACACCTTCCCAAGGGCCGCTTCCCCAACGAACACAAGTCTAAGCTTCTACCACGAGCCGATGGACCCTTCAAGGTGCTCGAATGCCACAACAACAACGCCTACAAGATCAACATCCCACGTGACAAGTACTCCATGAGCGGCAAATTCAACGTCAAGAATCTCTCCCTACCATGGTGATGAGGCTATCGATCCGAGGTCGGATCTTTCCCAAGGGGGGCCATGATGTGGAGCATCCTACGGTCATCCCTATGGACCTACCTTCGTCTCCGATGACACCACATGGAGCTATGACAAGAGCTCGAGCAAGGGCTATCGAAACTAAGGTGAACACGCTCATCTCCGAACTACCACTTTCCACATGTGAGACATGGCTACTACCTAAAGCGGAGACTCTATGCATGACCAGGAACCAAGATGAAGGAAGTGAAGATTCTACGCCATGTAGACAAGACGGCGAGGACACGGAGTGCAAGGACCAAACGGAACAGCCGTCTGGAAGTTAGAGCAGTTGGACGACCGACAAGGTTCGGACGTCCGACGCCTAGGAGATCCTATAGCCTGAAGGTCCAGCCAGTGAAGTCTACAGTGTTCATACGTCCAACGCTTACCGGACGACTGACAGCCTAAAATGCCTAGACGCCCGTCCGCCACCAGAAATCCGACACCTGCAGATCAGAGCCAAAACGCCAGAAGCCCAAGATGAAACAGATGACCTACGCACCGGATGTCCGACCTCGACCAGAAATCCGATAGATGCACATCAGAGCCAAAACTTCGGAAATACAACACTTATCGGACGTCCAGATCCCAACGAGACACCGGACTACCGGTAACTGTCGGACGTCCGACACCTGTCTGTGCACAGCATGTTGGGCCAAGGCCCAAGTACCCCTTCGCCAACTTAGACTATATATACTCCTCATTCTCCCTCTTTCTAGGGTTAGCATTGTGATATCTCATTTGAGAGATAGAGCTTTGCTCATCCACTTGATACATACTCCATTGGAGACCAAGGCCTCCACGGAGAAGATCCCAAGCGGGTTCAAGACCCCGAAAGGGAAGATCCCCTAGTGGATTCAAGACCTCCTCTTGGAGAACTTGCTACTTGTATCATCCTTTGTTGCGTTTGAATCTTGTATCACTCTTTATGTTCATGGATCTAGCGGATATGTGATCGTTCTCGTTGATTTGAGTGCTTCCCCTTGTGTTTCTCCTCGTGTTCTTAGGGAATTCCCCTCCAAATCGTGAAAGATCAGCCTTAGGGTATCCACCCTATATCATGAAGTCATTTAGCAAACACCCGTTTCTAATTGTGCATGTCATTATCTTCAAAGTATTTATGTATGTACTTTGATTTGACTTCATGAACAGAGGGAGATCTCCACAAAGCAAAACCTAACATTTGCATTTGCATTCAAAAGCAAATTACTTATTCCTACCTATTGAGCACTGCGTTGGTTTTACCTTGAAGAGGAAAGGGTGATGCAGCAAAGTAGCGTATGTATTTCCCTCAGTTTTTGAGAACCAAGGTATCAATCTAGTAGGAGGCTCCACAGAAGTCCCTCGTACCTACACAAACAAACAAGAACCTCGCAACCAACACGATAAAGGGGTTGTCAATCCTTTCACGGTAACTTGCTAAAGTGAGATCTGATAGAGATAATAAGATAAGATAAATATTTTTGGTATTTTTATGATATAGATTGGAAAGTAAAGATGCAAATAAAAGTAGATGGGAAACTTATATGGTAAAAGATAGACCCGGGGTCATAGGTTTCACTAGTGGCTTCTCTCAAGATAGCATAAGTATTACGGTGGGTGAACAAATTACTGTCGAGCAATTGATAGAAAAGTGCATAGTTATGAGAATATCTAGGCATGATCATGTATATAGGCAGCACATCCATAACAAGTAGATCTAAACGATTCTGCATCTACTACTATTACTCCACACATCAACCGACTCCTGCCTGCATCTAGAGTATTAAGTTCATGAATAATAGAGTAACACATTAAGAAAGATGACATGATATAGAGGGATAAATTCAAGCAATATGATATAAACCCCATCTTTTTATCCTCGATGGCAACAATATAATACGTGCCTTGCTGCCCCTGCTGTCACTGGGAAAGGACACCGCAAGATTGAACCCAAAGCTAAGCACTTCTCCTATTGCAAGAAAGATCAATCTAGTAGGCCAAACCAAACTGATAATTCGAAGGGACTTGCAAAGATAACCATTCATACATAAAAGAATTCAAAGGAGATTCAAATATTTCTCATAGATAAACTTGATCATAAACCCACAATTCATCGGATCTCGACAAACACACCGCAAAAAGAGTTACATCGAATAGATCTCCAAGAAGATCGAGGAGAACTTTGTATTGAGAATCAAAGAGGGAGAAGAAGCCGTCTAGCTAATAACTATGGACCCGAAGGTCTGTGGTAAACTACTCACAACTCATCGGAGAGGCCTTAGAGATGATGTAGAGGCCCTCCATGGTCGATTCCCCCTCTAGCGGAGCGCCAGCGAAGGCTCGAAGATGGTATGTCGCGGATACATAAGGTTGCGGCGGTGGAAATAGTTTTTCGTGGTGCTCCCAGATGTTTCCAGTGTATGGAGGTATATATAGGCGAAGGAGGTAGGTCAGGGGAGCCACGAGGGTGGAAGGCGCGCCCACCCCCCTAGGGCGCGCCGTCCTACCTCGTGGCCACCTCGGCTGCTTCTTGATGTCAACTCCAAGTCTCCTGGATTGCGTTCGTTCCAAAAATATCTCTCCCAAAGGTTTCATTCCGTTTGGACTGCGTTTGATATTCCTTTTCTTCAAAACACTGAAATAGGCAAAAAAGCAACAATTCGGGTTGGGCCTCCGGTTAGTAGGTTAGTCCCAAAAATGATATAAAAGTGTAAAGTAAAGCCCATAAATATCCAAAACGGGTAATATAATAGCATGGAACAATCAAAAATTATAGATACATTGGAGACGTATCAAGCATCCCCCAAGCTTAATTCCTGCTCGTCCTTGAGTAGGTAAATGATAAAAACAGAATTTTTGATGTGGAATGCTACCTAGCATATTTCTCAATGTATTCTTCTTTATTGTGGCATGAATGTTTAGGTCGAAATGATTCAAAATAAAAGTTTCATGTTGACATAAGAAATTGTAATACTTCAAGCATACTAACAAGGCAATCATGTCTTCTCAAAATAACATGGCAAAAGAAAGTTATCCCTACAAAATCATATAGTGTGTCTATGCTCTATCTTTTTTTGACTGTACACAGTAGGGCAAAACCCCACTGCAAATTTTATATTATTTCATAAATAAAAGGTCTAGCAGTACAAAGAGGCTTGTGATAAGCTAGAAGTAAAGGAAAAAACTACTAGCTACTAATAATTACAAGACAAGGCTGTCAAGCTAGAGATCAAAGGCTCTAGCATAGCTATTTTTTATTCTAAACCTTAGAAAATTGAGTTCCTCCAAGAAAATGGCCTTCTAGCCCTGTAGGCTAGGTTGAATGGCTTGAAATATGAGATTGCTCCTTGAGTTCCAAATGGCCCAAGAAGCTAGGATGATGATTTCCATGAAGAAAGGCACATCAAGTTTTTGTTTTAGATCAGCAAAAGCTTCCAGCACAAAAACATTGGCCTATCTTGAGGGACAAATCAGGTCCCAACACTGAGCAGCAAAAGGGCATGTCCAAAAAGATGTTGAAGTGTTTCCTCCTGCTGGCAATTATTTACAACACAATTATAGTTGTCCAACTGAAAAGTTTTCCTTCAAAGGAGATTCCTAGTATTGAGCCTGTCATGATGGAGCCTCCAAAAGAACACCTTGTGCTTTGGTTGACAGGAGCTATTCCAAATCCAGTTGAATTGCTGAGGCACAATTTTAACTCCCATCATCATCTTATAGGCCTTAGCAACTGAGAATTGATCATTTCCCCAAATGTAGCTCCAGGTATTTGTGAAGTCCAGGTATTTAGAACCCCTCAAAGCTATACAAATGTCTTCCATGGCTTCAAATTCTTGGAAAGCTTGCACAGTCAAGGCCTCAAGGGTAAATGAAATAGATCCTCCAGAAATTCAGTGTGAATAATGGTGTGCACAGTAGAATTCCTATTCTTCACAAAAGAGAATAGGTGGGGGAACATGTCTTGCAAACAAGCTGAATGCCATAGGTCAGACCAAAAAAGGGCACTTTTACCATCTCCTATGTGACATCTGGCCAAAGATTTGAAGTTGTCAATGAGCCTAAGATTTGCCTTCCACAAAAAAGATCCAATCGAACTACTTCCAGGCAGCAAACCAGCACTATAATGGGACTCCTAGATCAAGTTAACCCATGGAATGTTCTGTCTGTTATAAAACTTGTGCAGATTCTTAAGTAACAAAGCTTTGTTTTTGACAAACATGTCCATCACACCCAAACCTCCTTGATCTTTTGGTCTACAGACAGTGCTCCAGGCCACCATGGCAGGCCTGTGATCCTCCAAATCAGGGCCTCTCCAAAGGCAATGTCTCAACAATTTAATAGCTTGAGTTTTAATAGTGACAGGCACATCAAGGCATCCCATGAGATAAATCAGCGAGAGTTGAGAACAGATTTCACCAGCAACAGTCTCCCAACTAAGGTCATAAAGGAAGATAGACCCACAAGTTTCTTTTGTAGCCTTGTGACCAGGGGGAGGCATTGTTCAACAGTGGGTTTATGGAGACCCAAAGGTGCACCCAAATATTGAATGGGAAAAGATTCCCTTTTACATCGAAAAGTATTAGTCAAAATGTCACATCCCTAGTTCTGGCCTGACCTATGCTTGCCTCCATCTGTGCATCATGTTTAAATTTTTGAAACTTGAACTGAGGAATTTTGGAAGCCTCAAAAACCCTAAATAAAAGAAGGGCAAAAACCCTAAAATCTCATTCATTGTTCCAAAATGCTCTTCTTAGATGTTTAATATTTTTGGCAAGGGTTTTGATCCAAACCAAAAATATTGAACATTTTTAAGGATTTATTTTCGGGACTTTGAATTTAAATCATTAGCTATTTGAATTTGAATTATATTCATATAATTAGAATATAATTTCAAATACCCCTGAAATATTTTATGAGCTTTTGGAAAAAGTCCATCTAGCAAAATAAAAATATTCAGAGGAGTTTTTGGCATTGTTTGAATTATTTTAAATTCAAAACAGTGGCAAAAGAATTAAATAAAAGAAAACAGAACAGAAATATAAAAAAAGAGCAGAAGACCTACCTGGCGCTCACCTCTCAGCCCACCTGGCCCAACTCCAGCTGGCGGCCCAGCCCGCCACCGCTACCCCCCCCCTGTCGCCTTCCTCCTCTGCCAGGAGGACGGGCACGCGCCCGGCGCGCGCGGCCATGCGCCCCGGCCACCTCCTCCCTCCTAGCCTGCCTGGCTTCCCCTCGTCGCGCCTAGACGACGCCAGCGCGACCCCCTGGACCCCCTCGCCCTCTCGCACTGTCCCTCGCCTCATCCCCTACTCTGTCTCTCTCTCACACGCACGGCCGTCGCCACCGACGCCGTTCGCCGCGGCCACAGCCACCCCCTTGCTCCCTCTCCACATCCCTGAGCTCTGTCCCGACCCCATGGAGCTGCACACCGACGCACGCGACCAGAGGAGGCCCCAGTCGACCGGATCGTCGTCGTCTTCATCTCCGGTGCCCGGAGATCGCCGCCGTAAATTCGCGTCGTCCAGAGCTTCCCCGACCTCGTCGTCGACTCTGCTAGTCCCTACGTGAGCCACTCTCCTTTTTCCCCCTGGAATCCTCGTCGTTCCCCTCCCCTAGATAGCTTCCCCACCTCCGCCGAGGCTCGCCGCCGCCATGGTCAACGAGCTCCGTGCTCGTGAGCTCGGCCGCTCGCCCGAGCATCACCAGCGTGCTCACCGCGCTCCTGCGAACCCGAAACACCCACGGGTGCTCCCTGCCATGCCCTATAGCGCCATCTCCGCTGTTGCCCGAGCTCCGGCCGCCGCTTTGGAGCTCGCCGTCGTCAGCTCTGGCCTCCCCACGACCCAGCAACCGCACTGTTCGACGCGCGGGAGCAAGGGCTCTCCAACGAGCCCAAGCACGGCCTCACCCGTGCCCTGTAGCGTGTTTCCGACGGCCGCCACCGTCCCGGGCCTCGCCGGCGTCGAGACGCCGGCGGGATTGACCCTACTGACCAGGGGTTTGACCTCCCCTGGGTCCATGACAGGTGGACCCCGCCATCAGGTGATTAGCTTAAGCTAATCACCACCTAATCTAACCCCCTGACACTGACATGTGGGCCCTAGTGCCCCTAATCTTTAATTAAACTAAACTAACCCCCCTGTTTAACCCGTGTCACTGAAGTGTGGACCCCACATGTCAGGTTTGACCCGGAGCAGCCCCTGTTGACTTGCTGACGTCACACTGACGTCATGCTGGCGCAATTAACAATTTTTTGGATTTAAAATAAATGCAGGAAATTCCAGAAAATTGTATAAACTTCTAAAAATCATAGAAATTCAACCGTAACTCCAAATGAAATAATTTATATATGAAAAATTATCAGAAAAATTCAAGGAATCCATCTGTACCATTTCCATGCATGTTAGAACAACTTATCACTACTGTTTAGGACAAATGAAGTGAATGGCATTTAAATAATCACATATGGAGTTTGAATTTGAATCTTGTATTCAAACCAACCCCATTTAACTTGTTGCTAGATGCATTAGCCCAAAACACATTCATTTTGCCATGTCATGATCATGCATCATATTGTGCATTGCATTGATTGTGTTCCCTTCTGTGTTGCCGGTATTTGTCCCCTCTCGATAGACGTGATACCAATGATGTGATCGTTGACACTGATGAAGACTCAATGCTATCTTCAGAAGTGCCAGGCAAGCAAAACCCCCTTGTTCATTCCGATACAATCCTACTCTCTTGCTCCTGCTCTCTATTACTGCATTAGGACAACAACGATTCAACTGTTACTTGCTGCGGTAGCTGAACCCCTTTATCCTCTGCATGACCTGTCATTGCCATAGTAAATAGATGAAACCCACTAGTATGAGTAGGAGTTGCTTGAGCCCTATTGTGCCTACTCATTCATGTTTGTTTGTCATGCCTGCTACTGCTTAGAGTTGAGTCAGGTCTGATTCATCGGGGATGAATCAGAGGCGTGTGAACATGTCCTACTGTGTGTGAGCTAAGTGTGTGAACACGATTTGGTAAAGGTAGCGGTGAGAGGCCATGTAGGAGTACATGGTGGGTTGTCTCATTGCAGCCGTCCTCAGGAACTGAGTTCTGTGCTTGTGATCCATGATCAGTTACTACCACACATTGAGCTCTGGGCGCTCCAAGCTCTCTCGACTTATTAATCAACTTGATCTCTGTCCAGGAGTTGCAACTAGTTTCTGGTGTTTGTAGGTAGTGTTAGTAGTCTACCAAGTGGCACCCGGTACAGGTGGGCTTGGGACAGACTAGGCACAGTGGCCCGGTGTACCAAGTAGCACCCGGATGGTGGGCTTGGGAACCCTGCACACATCGTTTGGGGCCGTGAGCAACACCCCGGCCGGATCTCCTTGCGGATGGAACCCGAATAGGCGATAAACCTGGACTAGAGACTTGTTCGGTTAGTCAGGTCGTGGCCGACTCCCTCGCCCGGCTTCCGCTTGAAGGTTGCCGAGGTACATGACGTGTACAGGGCGATAAGTGGCGAAAGCGTGTGTGAATAAGTACACCCCTGCAGGGTTAACCTCATCTATTCGAATAGCCGGATTCCTTGGATATGGAAACTTGGACCCCTTGCATAGTTCATAGACAAGTGAAAGTGGATACTCTAAAATACGCAAGATAAGCGTGAGTGCTATGGATGGCGTTCTCGTAGGGAGACGGGAGCGGATCCATAGTGGTGTATTGACATGGTGAATATGTGGACTCGTGTGCGCCACCTCAAAGGAGTTACTTGCAGTCGTAGTTTAGGATAGCCACCGAGTCAAAGCTGGCTTGCTGCAGTTAAACCCCACCACCCCTTTGTTGATAATGATGCATATGTAGTTAGTTCTGATGTAAGTCTTGCTGGGTACATTTGTACTCACGTTGCTTAATTTATGTTTTTGCAGAGAGACTTCAGTCTCACTAGTAGTTCCACGTGGACTTCGACGTTTAGCTTGTTACCTCAGCTACGATCTTGTGCCCTCGGCAGGATCTGGTAGATAGTCAGGCTTCTCAGCCTCTTTCATTTATAGTTGTCTGTACCCAGACATGATAGCTTCCGTTTGTGCTTTGACTTGTATGCTCTGATTGTTGGGTCATGAGACCCATGTTTGTAATATCTCGCTCCTCGGAGCCTAATAAATACTTGAGTCGTAGAGTCATGTTGTGATGCCATGTTGTATTTGCACATATCGAGCATATTGTGTGTATGATTGAAATGCTTGGTATGTGTGGGATCTGACTATCTAGTTGTTTATCCTTAGTAGCCTCTCTTACCGGGAAATGTCTCCTAGTGTTTCCACCGAGCCATGGTAGCTTGCTACTGCTCCGGAACACTTAGGCTGGCCGGCATGTGTCCTTCTTCGTTCCTGTGTCTGTCCCTTCGGGGAAATGTCACGTGATGAATACCGGAGTCCTGTTAGCCCGCTACAGCCCGGTTCGCCGGAGTCCTGCTAGCCTAGTGCTACAGCCTAGATTCACTCGCTGATGACCGACACGTTCGTTGTTGGGTCATGTATGCCTGTCCCTGTAAGTTAGTGCCACTTTGGGTTCACGACTAGCCATGTCAGCCCGGGTTCTTTGTCATATGGATGCTAGCGACACTATCATATACGTGAGCCAAAAGGTGCAAACGGTCCCGGGCCAGGTAAGGTGGCACCCATGGGAATACCGTACGTGAGGCCGCAAAGTGATATGATGTGTTACATGCTAGATCGGTGTGACTTAGGATCGGGGTCCTGACACAAAATCTCAACTTTCTCTTCTGACACATTGATTGGGATGAGGCTTGATTTATTGTAGTTAACTTTAAGACCAGTAGGATCAGCAAAAGTATTGAGAAGGGCTTTGACGCAGTGAAGTTGCTTTGCATCTGCTTGAAGGAAGACCAAAGTATCATCTGCATATTGAACTGTGGGAAAATCAGCGCAGGCATCCACTTGCAAAGGTGAAGTAAGTAAGCCCAGCTGCATGGCGTTGTTGAGGATTGATTGAAGAAGGTTTGTTGCAAGCACAAACAGAAGAGGTGATAGAGGGTCTCCCTGCCTCACTCCTCTAAGATAATAGAATTTTTTACCAGGAACACCATTGAGAAAGATAGCAGATGAGGCAGAGGTGAACAACATTTTGATCCAGTTAATCCATGTGTCTCCAAAACCTTTAGCTTTTAAAATATCCAAAATTGCCTGATGTTCAATGGTGTCAAAAGCCTTTTCAAATCCCAGTTTCAGCACAATAATCTCTTCCTTGGATTTATGGCACTGATGTAAATATTCATAAGCCCAACCCAAGTAGTCATGGATGGATCTCACTTTGAGGAAGCCATATTGGTTTACGTGGACCAACTTTAGAATCACTTTCTGCAACCTATTTGCCAACAATTTAGTGACTAGTTTGAGACAACAGTTGAGGAGGGAGATTGGCCTGTAATTATTTGCTATCAGGGGAGTGCTTCCTTTAGGAATTAAGGTTATGAAAGAGGTGTTCAAACTTTCCAGAGAAATTTGCCCAGCATGAAAATCAGAAATGAATTTGAGCACATTTCCTCTAATAATGTCCCAACAAGCTTTGAAGAATTCATTATTGAAACCATCAGGGCCAGGTGATTTGTCCAATGGAAGTTCTTTTACAACATCATTAACTTCATCCTCAGTGAAAGGCAATTCCAAGTTATCAAACAGAGTGGGATCTTGTCTCTGGCCAAACAAGGATTCCAAATCAAAGTGCATGGAGGTGTTGTGAGATGTCCCCATTCTTTTCTTATATGTATCCCAGAGTATTGCAGCTTTCCCAGCATGATCAGAAATATCAACTTGGTCATCATTTTGCAGCACAGCAATGTGATTGTGCCTGTAGTTGATACAAGCCTTTGTATGAAAAAATTTGGTGTTCTCATCCCCAAACTTTACCCCTTTAATTTTTTCCCTTTGCTTCCAGTAAATCTTTTGGTTTCTCAGAAGAATTAGCAAATGTTATTTAAGAAGAATCCTACAAGTCCACTCATAAGTGTCCAACTCTCTGAACTCCTCAAAAAAGTCCCATAGGAAGATGAGCTCGTTAATTTTTTCAATTTGAGCTTTAAGACAAGTTAAAGATCTGACCCACAGTTTCAGAGCTCTCCTTAAGTTTTTAAACTTAGCATTCAAACTTTTTACAGCATCAAGATTCCCCACTGGAATACTCCAAGCAGCAGCAACCACCTGTTTAAAATCTGAGTGTTGCAACCAACAGTTCTCAAATCTAAAAACTCTTGCTTTGGGGATAGAAGTACCAATTTTTATGACACATGGCAGGTGATCTGATATGGGCTTTGCAAGAGGGAGTACCATGGTGTTTGGGAATGTGGTCATCCAAGAAGCAGAGGTAAAGAACCAATCAAGCTTGACCAAAAGAGGATTTTGTTGCATGTTACTCCAACTGAATTTTCTACCATGCAAAGGCAATTCAACTAAACCTTGGTTTCTAATTGCTTCATTGAATATAAGCATATCATTAACATCTCCACCAGGTCTATTTCTATGAGATGGAGCCCTCATAAAATTGAAATCTCCCATAAGAATCCAGTCCACATCAGCAGGCATGTGAATATTCAGAAACCACTCAATGAACTCATTTTTTTCCTGTGGGTCACATGGTCCATATATGTTTGTAAGAATCCAGGACTGATTGGAGAGCAAACTTGTGAACTAAATGGAGAGTGAAAATCTATTTTGAGCAATAACTTCTCCAACAAATTGAGAACCATTCCAAGCAACTAGAAGGCCCCCTGAAGCTCCAACAGAGGGGAGGAAAGCAAATTTATTGATTCTATTGGGGCAAAAGTTTTTGATGTAAGCAGCATCAAAGGCCTCTCTCTTAGTTTCCTGGAGGCACAATATATTGCAGTCACTCTCATCTATTTTCTGCCTTAAGGCCAACCATTTATCCTGAGAATTCATCCCTCTAATGTTCCAATTCAGAATATTCCAACTCCTATTTGTGTTATTCATGGATACAAAGAGGTATACTACACCAGAAATCAAGCACCAGCACTTGACCCACAATTAAAAGTGAGAAAAAATCACATAGGATCCTGAGCCACAACACATCACAAAGACAACAACACATCCAAAAGCCATACATCACAGAAGTTCCATTAAGATAGTACATCTCCAGATGGAATAATTGTTTAAAGTGCCAGCATCCAAGATTTACACCATAAAAAGAGCTATCCAAAAGAGAACATGGGGAACCAACCAAACTACCCCCCCCAACCAATTTTCCAACTAAGGTCAGCTATCATCATGTAGATGTGGAAGTATTTTCCTCTCCATTAGCCAAGGGCACCTTGACCAACTCCTCTTCAAGCCTTCTTCTTGGCTTCTTAGCCAGCTTGTCCTCCAGCTCCCTCTCAGCATCCTTATAGAAAGAGGCAGTGAGGTTTTTAACAACTGATTTTTGAATAATAGGAGGGACAGCATTACAAGGCAGACAGCCATTATTTGAGCAGGAATTTCTTTTGTATCCATCATTATCTTTTCTAATTCTTTCACTCCTCCTTACCTCAGTTTCTACCAGTGGAGTTTTTCCACTCCTTCTCTTCCTCAGGTTGTCAGGGCCAAAAGGCTGTAGTAAAGCCTGGGACTCCACATCTTGCATGTTGGAAGCCACTCCAATATTCTCCTTATCCTTATCCTCGGCAAGCTGTTCCTCAAGGACAATGGCCTGACAAATAGGAGCATGTGAAGTAGGACACTTATCAGGTATATGAAACATTATAGCTTGTTCCATGTTCTCCCCAACAGAGAAAAGTTCCCACATTCCAGACTTGAGTATATTGACATCCCAATCAAACTTATCAGGAGTCAAGAGAAGGTGGACAATAAAATTAAACCAACTTACATGAATGTTGGCAGAAAAGGAGTTTTTATTTTCCAAGCGCTGCTCTTGGAAGTGCTTCTTCCACAGCAAGAGGCCATCTTCAAATACAACACGATCATTATTAGCAGTTGCACCAAGTTGTATGTATTTCAGACCAAGAAGAGAGGATGCCATGCTGAAATGCTCATTAATTTGATTAACCCAATTACCTTGAAGCCCAGACTAAAGATCATCAATGTTAGTGACTGGCTCAATCCTCCTCTGGAAGTGTTGATATGTTCAGAACTGCAATGAATGGCCTGGTCTGAAGAAGCACCAGCTTGAGCAGTAAAACAAGGTTCAGAACCTGGCACTGGATCTCCCTGGGGAAAAACTGGAGCCATACTAGTCTCCAAAGCAGAACTCATATGTAGAACAGGGGAATGAGAGCCCAAAACTTGAGAATCAGGGATAAATGCATGGGCAACTACCTCTGCAACCCCAGTTGGGTTATTGTCATCCACTTGTTGCAGCTGGTTTGCAACAGGAAGGTCCTCAGTATCATTTGCAGCAGCCACATTCTGCTCATGCAGCAAATTAGGCTCCTCATCATCAGATTGATATGCCTGAATGATGTTCTGAAGGCCATTGGCAACCACAATGGCAGGAGGGGGTAAAGCAGTAGGCTCATTATCTCTGAAAATCAAATTCCCAGCTGGCACAGGTGGCAGGAAAAGGTTTAATTATCTCCTTCATAGAAAGACATGTCTGAACAAAGACTGTTGTTGCTAAATGCAGGGAGCAACTCTTCACCATCTGCCAAGGCCATCTCTTCTTGTTGCACAGCATCCAAAATATCCTCAAGGGGTGCATGCAGGTTGTCCTGTTGTGGCATATTCCAGTTGTCATCTTGCTCCCAGTTGTCCTCATTCTGAACATCCAAAATGTTGTTGTTGAGTGCAGCATTATGGAAGCCAACACCAGGCTCAGCATTCTCAGGTAATGGGTGTGGATCCACATTGTCAAGGTCGAATCAGATCTTCTTCTGCTGGGCCCCACCAAGAAGTTCACTAGCCAAAACTTCAATGGAGGAAGACTAGCCATCTTCTTCAAACTCATCTCAAAACTTGAAAACTTCACAACACAAAACTCAATAGGAAATCTCATGAGCTCCGTTAGTGCAAGAAAGAAAAACCACCACATAAGGTACTGTAATGTGACGCCCCCGATTCAATCATACACTAATCATACACGCAAACGTGTACGACCAAGATCAGGGACTCACGGGGAGATATCACAACACAACTCTAAAAATAAAATAAGTCATACAAGCATCATAATACAAGCCAGGGGCCTCGAGGGCTCGAATACAAGTGCTCGATCATAGACGAGTCAGTGGAAGCAACAATATCTGAGTACAGACATAAGTTAAACAAGTTTGCCATAAGATGGCTAGCACAAACTAGGATACAATCGAAAGAGGCGCAGGCCTCCTGCCTGGGATCCTCCTAAACTACTCCTGGTCGTCGTCAGCGGGCTACACGTAGTAGGAGGCACCTCCGGTGTAGTAGGAATCATCGTCGATGGTGGCGTCTGGCTCCTGGACTCCAGCATCTGGTTGCGACAACCAGAAAGAAAGGAAAGGGGGAAAAGGGGGAGAAAGCAACCGTGAGTACTCATCCAAAGTACTCGCAACAAGGAACTACACTACATATGCATGGGTATATGTGTAAGGAGGCCATATCAGTGGACTGAACTACAGAACGCCAGAATAAGAGGGGGATAGCTAGTCCTATCGAAGACTACGCTTCTGGCAGCCTCCGTCTTGCAGCATGTAGAAGAGAGTAGATTGAAGTCCTCCAAGTAGCATTGCATAGCATAATCCTACCCGGCGATCCTCTCCTCGTCGCCCTGTTAGAGAGCGATCACCGGGTTGTATCTGGCACTTGGAAGGGTGTGTTTTATTTAGTATCTGGTTCTAGTTGTCATAAGGTCAAGGTACAACTCCAAGTCGTCCTGTTACCGAAGATCACGGCTATTCGAATAGATTAACTTCCCTGCAGGGGTGCACCACATAACCCAACACGCTCGATCCCATTTGGCCGGACACACTTTCCTGGGTCATGCCCGGCCTCGAAAGATCAACACGTCGCAGCCCCACCTAGGCACAACAGAGAGGTCAGCCCACCGGTCTAAATCCTATGCACGCAGGGGTCTGGGCCCATCGCCCATTGCACACCTGCATGTTGCGAGGGCGGCCGGAAGCAGACCTAGAAACCTCCATTACAAAGGAAGTCACGTTACGTGGTCCAATCCGGCGTGCGCCGTTCCGTCGCTGACGTCAAGAAGGCTTCGGCTGATACCACGACGTCGAGTGCCCATAACTGTTCCCGCGTAGTTGGTTAGTGCGTATAGGCCAGTAGCCAGACTCAGATCAAATACCAAGATCTCGTTAAGCGTGTTAAGTATCCGCGAACGCCGAACAGGGCCAGGCCCACCTGTCTCCTAGGTGGTCTCAACCTGCCCTGTCGCTCCGCCACAAAGTAACAGTCGGGGGCCGTCGGGAACCCAGGCCCACCTCTACCGAGATGGAGCCACCTGTCCTTTCAGCCCCCTCATCAGAATCACTTGCGGGTACTCATCGAGCTGACCCGACTTTAGTCACCATCTGCCTAGTATGTATGTATGTATAGTATATACCCCTGATCACCTCCCGAGTGATCACGGCCCAATAGTATAGCAAGGCGGACTGACAAGAATGTAGGGCCAATGATGATAAACTAGCATCCTATACTAAGTATTTAGGATTGCAGGTAAGGTATCAACAGATGTGGCAATAATGTCAGGCTATGCATCAGAATAGGATTAACGGAAAGCAGTAACATGCTACACTACTCTAATGCAAGCAGTATAGAGGAGAATAGGCGATATCTGGTGATCAAGGGGGGGGGGGGGCTTGCCTGGTTGCTCTGGCAAGAAGGACGAGTCACCAACACCGTAGTTGAACTGGGGGTCGCCGACAGTCTCGGGGTCTATTGGAAAGAAGTAACGGAGAGGGAACACAATAAATAATAGAGCAATCAAAGCATCACAAAGCGTAACAAGACAATACGTGGTGTTCGGTGTGCCCTAACGCGGTAGTAGGTGATACCGGTGAAGGGGGGAAACATCCGGGAAAGTATCCTTGGGGTTCCGTGTTCTCGGGCAAAGGTACCGGAGGGGGAAAGTTGCGTGTTCGGCATGCTAGGGGTGTGTGGCAGACGAACGGGCTGCATATCCGGATCCGTCTCGTCGTTCTGAGCAACTTTCATGTACAAAGTTTTTCCATCCGAGTTATGGATTAAAAGATATGATTTTCAAAAGAATTTATTAATTTCTGGAATTTAATTAATTATTTAAATTAATTCGTAATTGGATTTATGACAACAGCATGATGACAGCATGACGTCAGCAGTCAACAGGGGTGTTGACTGTTTAACTTACGTGTGGGTCCTGCATGTCATAGACTAAGGCTAACTAATCATGATTAAATAGTTTAATTAGGTGATTAGGTTAATTAAACAAAATTAGTTAAGTTAATTAATTAATTAATTAATATTTCAATTTTATTATATTATTATTATTTCTCTTTTTTTTAACTTCTGGGGCGTAGGGCCCCCTAGTCAGTGGCCCACAGGGGCCTGGTGGGTTTGGCCGCTAACGGGCACAGGGCACAACCCGTCTGGGCGCTGGCGGGACGCCCGTCAGGGTGAACCCGGGCATCGGCCTCGGCCACGGCGGGGCGCCGATGCCAGGCGCCAACCAGGCGGAGGACGAGGGATGACAAAGGCGCACGGGACAGGGGTGGCCGGCGAGAGGAGCGGGCTGCAGCGGCATCGACGAGCAGCACCACCAGAGGCGTGCGGGGTAGGGGCGGCGAACAGGGGGCACGACCACGAGCGAGCGCGCGCACGGAGGGCTCGTGCTCGGGGGGGTGCAGAGCGGACGGTGCAGTGGCGCGGGCGAGTGCCGACATGAGGGCATGGGAAGGAGGAGGACCGGGGTCCTCACCAGCGTTGTAGGGAAAATGGCAGCGAATGTTGAGGAGGAGGATGGGGACGACATGCATTGACGGAGACGGGGAGGCGGTCCAGCGAGGTGGCTCCGGTGGCGGCGGCGTCGACGTGCAGGAGGTGGCGATACAGAGAAGGGGACGGCTCGATCCGCATGAGGCAGGGGTCCCGAGCTCCGATGCGTCCACGTAGTCGACGAAGACGGCGGAGGCGGTGCTACCGGCACAGTTTGAGGTGGCAGGGAGGACGTCGGGAGCGAGGATGACGGGGTCGGCGACGGTGTTGGGGCGCCGTTGCCCTGATCCAAAAAGGTGGGGGGAGTGGGGAACGAGAGGAGTGGGGTGCGGTAGGTTAGGGTTTGGTGTCGTGGGGGTAATGGAGGAGTGGGGGTGGACTGGCCGGTTTGGGGCCGGCCTGGCTAGCAGCTGGGCCAACTGGCCCAGTGGGGGGGTCTCTTTTGATGTTCTTGTTTTCTACAAGGTATTTTCCTTTTCCTTTTATATATTTCCTTTTCTGTTTTCTGTTTTACTTTAGTTTCTCTTTTATTTGTTTTATAAACTATAAAAGTAGTCCCAAATCTAGTGTTAATAAATAGGCTACTGCCACATAAGTTTGGGCAACTAAATAAAATAGTTTAATATTTTATTTATTTTGTAAAAGGCATTCAACTAATTGTTTTTGCTACAGTTTAAAATATTTTAGAGTATTTAAACCATTTCTAAAAGTGTGGTTTCTCCACCTTTATTACTTAGGTTTATTTGTCTCAGCTTGAACATTTTAGTTTAATGTTTGAAAACTTTTGATGTTTGTCTTTATTTTAAGTTTGAATCTGAATCAGTTTTGAACCATCGCGAGATTAACAACAGTATCTGAGATGATGTGGCATCATTAGCATGGAGTTACTATAGCTTAATTATCCGGGCGTCACAATTCTCCTCCACTACAAGAAATCTCATCCCGAGATTGAAGCATTGGACTAATGGGGAAAAAGTGTTGGTAGCGAAAACCTAACGAGTCTTCTCGGTCTTGGCTACCCTTTCGAAGAGGTTGATCCTTTTCGTTGATGTCTTCATTTCTCTGCTTCAAGTCACCATGATCAAGTCGTCATCCTTTCTCCCGGGGTCTCCAACGTACTTACGAATAGGTAAGGGGCAGCTCGGCTACGAGTGAATGCTTATGAGGGAGAACAATCTGGGGTTAACCCATTAATGAGCACAAGATTATCTCTCGAGTTGAACATATAAAAATACAATGAGAGTAAGGTACGAAGGTACAATAAGAGGTTCCCAGCGGATAGATAGTTGCTCGAAGTCTGAACCAGAGTGAGAAAGGGGTTCAGAAAGGCGAGAGTAGGTATTGTGTCTGATACCAGAATAGATTACTAGGCATGTGGCCCGTGAATTACATACGAAGTCAAGCTCGAGGAATAACTTTGACAACAGGGTGTACAGGAGAGTCAGGTTTTGATCCTGTGGAACTTGTGGGTTATGGGCCCACCATGTGGGTTAAAGTAGGAAGGGCGGTGACATCTTGCACGGTCATGATAGCAAGGCATGTCAAAGGGTAGCCGATCAGTTATGTTGACTGCATCGTTGGTACCAAGGGCGAGGGACGAAGAAAACCATTTTCCTGCTTGTTGAACGAGGTGGACGAATAGGCAAAGTTCTCATCCATCGGTGGTTACCGGAATGCTATCGACAAATGCAACAGGGTCTTACTGACCCGGTTGTACACCAAGGTGTTTACAAAATCAGAAGAACATTACTGTTTAGATCATATGGATCACAAGGAAGGTTAAACAAATTAATGGAAAGGAAAATGTGTTTAAACACATGTTTCAGGGGTATATCCTTCCCAAGGACAAGTAGAGCATGATATCCATGACATGATATAATGTAGAAAACCCTTTAGGTAAGGGGAGAGAAATTTTATGAAATTACCCATGCAACGGTGTTTGGATAATTGAGCAAGAAACATTTAGCATTGGGCTTCAAATGTTCTTGTTGAAAATCGGAGTACCATAGACATGCTTCGAGATAACATTGACATGATCATCAGGTTAAGATCAGACTTTGGAAACACAAAGGATCCATTAGGAATAACTTGTAGAATAAGTCTTACAATTTCCTCATGGAAGAATGGGTAGCCTTGCAGAAAAGGATTCTATAACAATAGGGCCCTCCGGCCAGGTGTGCTAGGTATGACATCACCTTACCAGGCTATATAAATACCAATGTTATAACTTTTGAAAATATGTTCCAACCATCATATCCGACCAAGATTCAGATCTGATTGGTGTCAGGATACCTCAGACTTAGGATGCAGAGAAGAGAAGGTGCGACACCAATTGACGAGATGACAATGTGAGATTCTCGGGAAATGAACTATGGAAGTCAGTTCCGAGAAAAGAGTTCATCATTAAACCAAGGAGAGAATGGGGAGGTGGCCGATGAACTCAGCGAAAATTCATTGAGATTTCCAAAAAGATGGATTTCCACAATTATGTGAACAAGGAGATATCATTAGTCAGGTCAAATGATACAATGATGTATGCTCGAGGAAAAACATCCACAATTAAACATTGATCGAAAGTGCACCTAGAAGTGTGGACTAAGTAGCACGATTAATGTTAGAATGGTGATTTGATAACCAAAAGACTTAGAATGAAACTATCGGCCATTCACTTCAAAGCAATAGGGATGCTAGAAGTTTTGAATTCACTCATCATAGTTCAATTGTCAGTATTCCGGTTGGAACAACATGGGGACCAAGAAATGGACGGAGATGACGAGAAGTATTACTATATCAAGAATTTTTAAGAGGTGATGAAATTCTCACAACATTCTTGACATAAAAGATGGTAATACTCCAAGGTAAGGAAGAACAAATGCTGGATAGCAAGGAACTCAAGGTATAACTCAAGGAAGAACAAATGTTGGAGGGATGGCAATAAGGTGGTCGATGACAACACAAATCATCAAGGGCAAGGATGGTATTTCTCATCATGAATTCAGTTGATATCCTGGATGAGCTCAGAATGTTGATGATGATCATGACACATTTGTCGAGAGAATTCACGGAGGTGTAATCGATCGATGATGACATCAAGTCAAAGCAATGATGAACCGAAAAGTTATTGGAACCAAGGGTACAGCACAAACTCGAAATCAAACTTGTTGTTCAAGGCGAAATGATACGACAAGGAAGATCGACGTAAGGTTAGTTCCTCGTCAAAAATTTATGCTCCTGGAATAAGGCCAGGTAGCACAGTTAAAATTAGCACTATGATGATAGCCGATCAGGCTAGGATTGACATGCTCGAGTACAAACTCGTGAGTAAAGGAGATTACTAAGAGTTGTTTAATCGTGCTGTGGACCCAATTTAGTTATCGGTGTCCTCGAGTGACTAACAACTCGGAACCAGGAAACATTTGAATCGGTGAGGAATAATACTTGATGAAGGCTCATAATAAGCAACATGGTTCGGTGATATTATCGAGATACCAGAGGGTAATACTCGGAGGTAGAGCAAAATAGAGGGTTGACAAGTGTATTGATCTGCAAAAGACAAGTACTTTAACATGTCTGAGAAAAGAAATCAAGGGAGAATAATCATGGTCGGAACCATGGTTGCAAAGGATCAATTCACAGATATCAGATGATATTATATCAAGGAAATAATTATTTATTACAAGAAGCTTTCGTGATAGGATCTACATCGTGTCCATGGGCATGAACACAAAGGTTCAAGGTCGACTCCCACTTTCTCAATGCATAACCTTCCATTCACCTTCTCGTATTTCGAAAATGACAATAGTTGTTGAAAGTTTTACCTGGTGCAATACCAGATAAGTATGACCCGTGAAATCTTTCGGGTTCGCATAGATTAGGGAAGGCGTTGTTTCAACCCATCGGGGCATCTTAGGAACATATACCACAAACTGCAGAAGTAAATAACTCAAGCTCGAAAGCAAAGCATGGTTGAGAAAGCAGAGGATACAATTTACCAAAGGCGTTATGTATCCAAGGAAAGGCTCACAAGGTTATTGAATATGAAGGACGTTGTCGGATATCATTCAACAAAGGATCTGGTGGCCCATAAGGGATCTTATGTGAGCATCCGTACTCAACCAGAAGAAGAAAGAATGTAAAGGCAACAGGTTATGGAATCATCTGATAATTTGAAGCTTAAATGCAAAGGAATTATGATTCCAAATCGAAGGATCGGAAGCAGATGCTCTGATCAAGGATGGATAAGTTGAATAGACTTAGGGGCACAATCGATGGCAATCTGATTGGCCGAGAACCAGCTCATGTTCAAAATGACGTCTGAGCCGGAAGGATGAATTCTAGGATCTGATTAAGGATTGCGAGCATTCACAACATATCGAATCAAGTGACTTAAAATGATAGTGACAGAGGATGTCAACGGAGATTACTAGAAGTATGGAATTAACCATAATGCTGGAAGGCAAGGAATTCAAGAGCAATGGGCTGCTGAGGATTTTCAGAAAATCGAATGGTATTTCGAGGACTTATGTGAAACACATGGACGGCTAGGGATGAGGGGATACTTGGCAAGTGCGAGGAATTATCCGTTTGGGTATTCAGGTGACAAAGAATCATCAAGGCAGTAAGCTCAAAGGATTATCGAAACAACGACGAGTGTTTCGGGGTATCTTGTAATAACAAGACCAACTGGGGATGAATGTAAGAATAATAACTGCAAGTAGTTATCCATAAGGGTTGACGGTGGAAGGGGAATTGCAAACGCGATGAACACAAGTTCTCGGGTTAACAGCGGAGAGTATCTTCAGGGTCTTCACGTGCAGCAGACGATCATCAGTAATAAGAGGCTCTCCGGGTGAAAGTGATAACGAGATCCTAAAGTTAGATTTAGTAAAATTCATTTAACCCGAATAGAGGAGAGATTAGAGTCCTAGAGTATAGACAAGGAGTAAAAGATTCTAGTACCACCCAATGGCGACGTGGGCCCGTAAGGCACACAGCCATGTTAGTAAAAGTTTTGTAATGTCTAGACTCGACTTCGGCCAAGGAGTTGGAAAGGGGGATTCCTACAGGCAGTCGGCTATGATACCAACTTGTGACACCCCCGATTCAATCGTACACTAATCATACACGCAAACGTGTATGATCAAGATCAGGGACTCACGGGAAGATATCACAACACAACTCTAAAAATAAAATAAGTCATACAAGCATCATAATACAAGCCAGAGGCCTCGAGGGCTCGAATACAAGTGCTCGATCATAGACGAGTCAGCGGAAGCAACAATATCTGAGTACAGACATAAGTTAAACAAGTTTGCCATAAGATGGCTAGCACAAACCGGGATACAATCGAAAGAGGCGCAGGCCTCCTGCCTGGGATCCTCCTAAACTACTCCTGGTCGTCGTCAGCGGGCTAGACGTAGTAGGAGGCACCTCCAGTGTAGTAGGAGTCGTCATCGACGGTGGTGTCTGGCTCCTGGACTCCAGCATCTGGTTGCGACAACAAGAAAGAAAGGAAAGGGGGGAAAAGGGGGAGAAAGCAACCGTGAGTACTCATCCAAAGTACTCGCAAGCAAGGAACTACACTACATATGCATGGGTATATGTGTAAGGAGGCCATATCAGTGGACTGAACTGCAGAATGCCAGAATAAGAGCGGGATAGCTAGTCCTATGGAAGACTACGCTTCTGGCAGCCTCCGTCTTGCAGCATGTAGAAGAGAGTGGATTGAAGTCCTCCAAGTAGCATCGCATAGCATAATCCTACCCGCGATCCTCTCCTCGTCGCCCTGTTAGAGAGCGATCACCGGGTTGTATCTGGCACTTGGAAGGGTGTGTTTTATTTAGTATCTGGTTCTAGTTGTCATAAGGTCAAGGTACAACTCCAAGTCGTCCTGTTACCGAAGATCACGGCTATTCGAATAGATTAACTTCCCTGCAGGGGTGCACCACATAATCCAACACGCTCGATCCCATTTGGCCGGACACACTTTCCTGGGTCATGCCCGGCCTCGGAAGATCAACACGTCGCAGCCCCACCTAGGCACAACAGAGAGGTCAGCCCGCTGGTCTAAATCCTATGCACGCAGGGGTCTGGGCCCATCGCCCATTGCGCACCTGCACATTGCGAGGGCGGCCGGAAGCAGACCTAGCAACCTCCATTACAAAGGAAGTCACGTTACGTGGTCCAATCCGGCGCGCGCCACTCCGTCGCTGACGTCAAGAAGGCTTCGGCTGATACCACGACGTCGAGTGCCCATAACTGTTCCCGCGTAGTTGGTTAGTGCGTATAGGCCAGTAGCCAGACTCAGATCAAATACCAAGATCTCGTTAAGCGTGTTAAGTATCCGCGAACGCCGAACAGGGCCAGGCCCACCTATCTCCTAGGTGGTCTCAACCTGCCCTATCGCTCCGCCACAAAGTAATAGTCGGGGGCCGTCGGGAACCCAGGCCCACCTCTACCGGGATGGAGCCACCTGTAATTTTATTATATTATTATTATTTCTCTTTTTTTAACTTTTGGGGCGTGGGCCCTCCTAGTCAGTGGCCCACAGGGGCCTAGTGGGTTTGGACGCTAACGGGCACAGGGCACAGCCCGTCTGGGCACTGGCGGGACGCCCGTCAGGGTGAACCCGGGCATCGGCCTCGGCCACGGTGGGGCGCCGGCGCCAGGCGCCAACCGGGCGGAGGACGAGGGATGACAACGGCGCACGGGATAGGGGTGGCCGGCGAGAGGAGCGGGCTGCAGCGGCATCGACGAGCACCACCACCAGAGGCGTGCGGGGTAGGGGCGGCGAACAGGGGGCACGACCACGGGCAAGCGTGCGCGGAGGGCTCGTGCTCGGGGGAGGGGGGGCGGAGCGGATGGTGCAGTGGCGCGGGCGAGTGCCGACGTGAGGGCATGGGAAGGAGGAGGACCGGGGTCCTCACCAGCGTTGTAGGGAAAATGGCAGCGGTTGTTGAGGAGGAGGACGGGGACGACATGCGTTGACAGAGACGGGGAGGCGGTCCGCTGAGGTGGCTCCGGTGGCGGCGGCGTCGATGTGCAGGAGGTGGCGATACAGAGAAGGGGACGGCTCGATCCGCACGAGGCAGGGGTCCCAAGCTCCGATGCGTCCACGTAGTCGACGAAGACGGCGGAGGCGGTGCTCCCGGCACAGTCTGAGGTGGCAGGGAGGACGTCGGGCGCGAGGACGACGGGGTCAGCGACTGTGTTGGGGCGCTGTTGCCCTGATCCAAAAAGTTGGGGGGAGTGGGGAACGAGAGGAGTGGGGTGCGGTAGGTTAGGGTTTGGTGTCGTGGGGGTAATGGAGGAGTGGGGGTGGGCTGGCTGGTTTGGGGCCGGCCTGGCTAGCAGCTGGGCCAACTGGCATAGTGGGGGGGGTCTCTTTTGATGTTCTTGTTTTCTACAAGGTATTTTCCTTTTCCTTTTATATATTTCCTTTTCTGTTTTCTGTTTTACTTTAGTTCCTATTTTATTTGTTTTATAAACTATAAAAGTAGTCCCTAATCTAGTGTTAATAAATAGCTACTGCCACATAAGTTTTGGCAAATAAATAAAATAGTTTAATATTTTATTTATTTTGTAAAAGGCATTCAACTAATTGTTTTTGCTACAGTTTAAAATATTTTAGAGTATTTAAACCATTTCTAAAAGTGTGGTTTCTCCACCTTTATTACTTAGGTTTATTTGTCTCAGCTTGAACATTTTAGTTTAATGTTTGAAATTTTTTGATGTTTGTCTTTATTTTAAGTTTGAATCTGAATCAGTTTTGAACCATCGTGAGATTAACAACAGTATCTGAGATGACGTGGCATCATTAGCGTGGAGTTACTGTAGCTTAATTATCCGGGCGTCACATGTAATGAACTCATTATTTATTTATATTGGTGTTAAACCTACTGTATTCCAACTTTTCTATGGTTCATACCCCATGATACTAGCCATAGATTCATCAAAATAAGCAAACAACACACGAAAAACAGAATATGTCAAAAACAGAATAGTCTGTAGAAATCTGTAAGTTTCGAATACTTATGGAACTCTAAAAATCCTACAAAAATAGGAAGTCCTAGGAAACTTTTCTATTGATCTACTTAAAAAATAATCAACTCAAAATCACATTTCTGTGATTTATTAAAATTATTCTCGTGTGCGCAAAAGTTTCTGTTTTTCAGCAAGATCAAATTAACTTTCACCCAGGATGATCCTATAGGTTCTACTTGGCACAAACACTAATTAAAACATCAAACCACATATAAAGAGAAGCTATGTGAATTATTTATTTCAAACACTATTATCCATCTCATATTCATCATGGGGCTTAAATAAATTTTCAAGATCATAAGAAGAATCACCCCAATCATGATCATTGCAACAAGTAGTAGACATAGCAAAACTAGCATCCCCAAGCTTAGGGTTTTGCATATTATTAGCACAATTGACATCAAGAAAAATTATAGTAAAATCATTGCAATCATGTTTTTTATTCAAGGAGTTATCCTGAATCTCTTCATAAATTTCTTCATCATAATTTTCAGATTTATGAATTTCGAGCAAAGCTTCATAAAGATAATCTAGTGCACAAAACTGACTAGCAATTGGTTCATCATAATTGGATCTCTTAAAGAGATTAGCAAGCGGGTAAGGATCCATAGATCTAGGTTCTCTGTTTAGCAATAAATAAACAACTATTCCAACCAAACAAGCAAACGAGCCAAGTAAGACATCAAAGCAAACAAAAAGATGAACAGAAGAAGGGCGAATAAAACGGCAAGGGTGAAGTGGGGGAGAGGAAAACGAGAGGCAAATGGCAAATAATGTAATGCGAGGGAGATGAGTTTGTGATGAGTACTTGGTATGTCTTGACTTGTGCGAAGACCTCCCCGGCAACGGTGCCAAATCCTTCTTGCTACCTCTTGAGCGCTGCGTTGGTTTTCCCTTGAAGAGGAAAGGGTGATGCAGCAAAGTAGCGTAAGTATTTCCCTCAGTTTTTGAGAACCAAGGTATCAATCCAGTAGGAGGCTCCACAGAAGTCCCTCGTACCTACACAAACAAACAAGAACCTCGCAACCAACGCGATAAAGGGGTTGTCAATCCCTTCATGGTAACTTACAAAAGTGAGATCTGATAGAGATAATAAGATAAGATAATTATTTTTGGTATTTTTATGATATGTATTGGAAAGTAAATATGCAAATAAAAGTAGATGGGAAACTTATATGATAAAAGATAGACCCGGGGGCCATAGGTTTCACTAGTGGCTTCTCTCAAGATAGCATAAGTATTACGGTGGGTGAACAAATTACTCTCGAGAAATTGATAGAAAAGTCCATAGTTATGAGAATATCTAGACATGATCATGTATATAGGCATCACGTCCATAACAAGTAGATCGAAATGATTCTGCATCTACTACTATTACTCCACACATCGATCGACTCCTGCCTGCATCTAGAGTATTAAGTTCATGAAGAACAGAGTAACGCATTAAGAAAGATGACATGATGTAGAGGGATAAACTCAAGCACTATGATGTAAACTCCATCTTTTTATCCTCGATGGCAACAATACAATACGTGCCTTGCTTCCCCTGTTGTCACCGGGAAGGGACACCGCAAGATTGAACCCAAAGCTAACCACTTCCCCTATTGCAAGAAAGATCAATCTAGTAGGCCAAACCAAACTGATGATTCAAAGAGACTTGCAAAGATAACCAATCATACATAAAAGAATTCAGAGGACATTCAAATATTTCTCATAGATAAACTTGATCATAAACACACAATTCATCGGATCTTGACAAACACACCGCAAAAAGAGTTACATCGAATAGATCTCCAAAAAGATCGAGGAGAACTTTGTATTGAGAATCAAAGAGAGAGAAGAAGCCATCTAGCTAATAACTATGGACCCGTAGGTCTGTGGTAAACAACTCGCAACTCATCGGAGAGGCCTTGGAGATGATGTAGAGGCCCTTCGTGGTCAATTCCCCCTCCAGCGGAGCGCAGGCAAAGGCTCCAAGATGGGATCTCACAGATACAGAAGGTTGTGGCGGTGGAAAAAGTTTTTCGTGGTGCTCCCGGATGTTTTCAGGGTATGGAGGTATATATAGGCGAAGGAGGTAGGTCAGGCGAGCCACGAGTAACCCACGAGGGTGGGGAGCATGCCCACCCCCCTAGGGCGTGCCCTCCTGCCTCGTGGCCGCCTCGGCTGCTTCTTGACATCCACTCCAAGTCTCCTGGATTGCGTTCGTTCCAAAAAGATTGCTCCCGAAGGTTTCATTCCGTTTGGACTCCGTTTGATATTCCTTTTCTTCGAAACACTGAAATAGGCAAAAAAACAGCAATTCGGGTTGGGCCTCCGGTTTGTAGGTTAGTCCCAAAAATGATATAAAGTGTAAAGTAAAGCCCATAAACATCCAAAACAGGTAATATAATAGCATGGAACAATCAAAAATTATAGATACAATGGAGACGTATCACTTATATGCACATCTTCAGGGGGAGCCCTCCAATTTCAAGAAGCCAATGACCATGTTCTTTTACTTGCATTTTTTCCTCGTTGAAAACTTCAACCAGTTTGTCATCAATTACCAAAAAGGGGGAGATTGTAAGTGCATCTGCCTAGTTGGTTTTGGAGTATTGACGACAAACTTGGTTGAGGGACTAATGTGTTTGTGAGATTCACATGAGAATACATGTAGAAGTGCATATTGATTCGGTTTACCCATTGAAGATGACCCCTAAAAATGTATGAAGACATTGAAGACATTGGTGGTTAGCGAAGACATTTGTGTTGAAGATGATGATGCGTGAAGACATTCGCTTGAAAATAATGGAGTGCGAAGACATTATTTCTTTCGTAGTTCCATTCTCTTCTTTCCTGAGTCATAGGAACTACCGAACTGTTAAGTGGGGTCAAAGTAAAAAAAGTTAGAAGACTGACGTGATGCCCAACCTAAAATCCTATGTCTTCGAGTGAAGATTATGAGAGAAAATCTTATCTTGTGTTGGATGAGTCAGCTTTACTTGGAGCCCAAGTCAAGCTATCACGTGTGTTTGAAATCCGACCATTGGACACGTGTCGGTTGTCCATTGACCCAAGGTCGTTTCGGACATATCATGTCGGGTTGCCTCCTGGTTATAAATAGCCCACCCCTCCACCATAAATTGGTGGCTGCTCTGAGTTAGTGCACGGGTTTTGTCGTTTGAGAGCAACCCACCTCTGAAGCCTTTGAGAGAGAATCCTTGCGAGAACAAAACCCAAAACACCCACAACCCATAGAGTGTTTGCCATCACCGAAGTCTTTCTGTTATGCGAGAGCAAAGACTTATTACATTTGAAGACTGTGATCTTCCAGTCGGTTAGGCGTCGCGTTCTGATCATCCAAGAGCCATTGTGCATCACCGGTGAATGAAGTCTGTGAAGGTTTGGAAGTCTACCTTGAAGACTTACCTAAGTGATTGGGCGAGGTCTAAGTGCCCTTAGCTCAAGGGGAATAAGGTGAAGATGTGGTCTTGTGAGTTCAATCTCAGCCTCCCTAACTAGACGTATAGTTGTCACAGCAACTGGAACTGGTCTACCAAATCATTGTCTTCATCGAGCAACTGGTTCTATCACTTCACCCCTTTACTTACAGTTTAGTGCTACTTCTTGAGATTGCATTGGTTTTTTCCTTGAAAAGGAAAGGGTGATGCAGCAAAGTAGAGATAAGTATTTCCCTCAGTTAGAGAACCAAGGTATCAATCCAGTAGGAGACAACGCACAAATCACCAAGACCTACACAAACAATCAAACAATTTGCACCCAACGCGATAAAGGGTTGACAATCCCTTCACGGTTACTTGCAAAAGTGAGATCTGGTAGAGATAGAATAAACTAAACAAAAGATAAAGTAAATATTTTTGGTATTTTTGGTTTATAGATCGGAAAGTAAAGAATTGCAAAATAGTAGATCAGAAACTTATATGATGGAAAATAGACCCGGGGGCCATAGGTTTCACTAGTGGCTTCTCTCAAGATAGCAAATAATACTATCGAGCAATTGATAGAAAAGTGCAAAGTTATGACGATATCTAAGGCAATGATTATGAATTATAGGCATCACGTCCGTGTCAAGTAGACCGACTCCTGCCTGCATCTACTACTATTACTCCACACATCGACCGACTCATGCCTGCATCTAGAGTATTAAGTTCATGAAGAACAGAGTAACACATTAAGTAAGATGACATGATGTAGAGGAATAAACTCAAGCAATTTGATGTAAACCCCATCTTTTTATCCTCGATTGCAACAATACAATACGTTCCTTGCTTACCCTACTATCACTGGAAAAGGACACCGCAAGATTGAACCCAAAGCTAAGCACTTCTCCCATTGCAAAAAAAAAACCAATCTAGTTGGCCAAACCAAACTGATAGTTCGAAGAGAACTACAACGATATCAAATCATGCATATAAGAATTTAGAGAAGATTCAAATAATATTGATAGATAAGTTGATCATAAATCCATAATTCATCCGATCTCGACAAACACACCGCAAAAGAAGATTACATCGGATAGATCTCCAAGATCATCGAGGAGAACATGGTATTGAGAATCAAAGAGAGAGAAGAAGCCATCTAGCTACTAGCTATGGACCTATAGGTCTGAGGTAAACTACTCACGCTTCATCGGAAGGGCAATAGAGTTGATGTAGAAGCCCTTCGTAATTGAATCCCCCTTCGGCAGGATGCCAGAAAAGGCCCCTAGATGGGATCTCATGAGTACAGAAGGTTGCGGTGGTGGAGAAGTGTTTTCGTGGATGCTTCTGGTGGTTTTGGGATATATGTGAATATATAGGGCCAAGGTTTAGGTCAGAGGAGTCCCAATGAGGGGCAAGGTAGGGGGCGAGCCCTCCACCCTTGTTGTCGTCTTGTGGCTCTTCTGACTTCATCTTCAAGTGTAGCGACCAGACCTCAAACAGTCTGATCTCTGTGCATCAGTGTCATCCCTGGACCGGTATGCTGACACACACAGTACTTGAAGGATTTATAACAGAGTAGCAATCACACACTTATTACATCGAATGTCTCAAAAGAGAACTTATTACAATAAATATGGCTTAAGGCCATCTAATAACGATAACAAAGGAAGGCTTGGAAGATAAAGCGAGTCCATCAACTCCAACGGCATCACTAAGTATAAGATCACGACCTAAGGCACCTTACTCGTCATCTAAAAAGTCTGCAACATGAACGTTGCAGCCTGAAAATGGGTAAGCATATGGAATATGCTGGCAATGTAACACATAGAGAGTAATGAACAGAAATAATGCTATACTACATGCATATATGGCTGGTGGAAAGCTCTATGGTTACAGTTTTGCATAAAGCCAATTTTTCCCTACAACAAAGGAATAACTTTTATTTAACTATCATGGTGGTTGTTAAACATTGAGAAGGTTCACCCATCTCAATCCCAATTAAGCATCAACATTAAACCCAACAAAATTAATTAGAGTAACATGATGAGATTCACATGATAATCCAGGTACTAGATACTCAAAACATCCATAACCGAGGACACGGCTAACCATGATTAGTTTATACACTCTATAGAGGTTTGCGCAATTTTCCCCGCAAGACTCAATCTCCTGCGTTGGAATTCTCGCACTACATGGTGTTTGAGAAACGGATAACCGGACATAGTCTTTCAGAAGCGTTTGCACCTTATGATGGGTAGACAGTTACACCTACTTTCCCCTACATCTGCTAGTCTACCACTGTAAGAGTTTACACGACTTAATCAACTATGCTAGAGCCCATAGTAGCTTGCGGCTGCACACGGAAGTTTCTAGCATGAATAATCTCATGATCCCTTTGAGCCTGGGTGGCGGTCCATAGGAAAATCACACGGTACCCCGGGATTTCCAAAAATACAGGCAACACTGGGTTCCCCAGGTGCCTCAATCCACCCATATGTGAATTTAAGTTGCCACCTTAAGTTGAACCTTTAATTAACAGCCTCACATCGGTCATGGATACACTCAAACCCAATCCACGTCTACGAGCATAGCATAGAAGTATAAGCATAACGTAGAAGTAACTCCCAAGGTTTGAATGCAGGACAATAGGTACTACCTCATCTATTTCCCAAAACCCATATGTTAATTAGATCCTAACCATGCAATGTTTGAGGGGTGGTCTAATGCAATAAAACTGGGTAGTAAAGAGGTATGATCAAAGTGTTACTTGCCTTCCTGATGATTCGTGAAACCTAGAGACTCGTAGTAGCAAGCAGCACACTCCGGGTACTCTATCGCAAACAAAACAAGCACACAATAAGCACTCATCTAATGCACAGGTACAACTCAAATAAGAGATCTAACCAGAAATTTCAACTTGAGAACTCCGGTTTGAAAAAGAATCAAATCAAACGAAGCAACGAAAGTCAAACGATGAAAGAAACAAGCTTCGTTTACTAATCTGGACCTAAGTCAAATTTTACAGTAGCAAAAACTTGTTTGCGTTGGTTAAACGGAAACAGGGTTTCGAGACGAAACTCCAGGCGCTTGAATCGCCTGATTCCGATAAACGAGCGAAAAGTTATACTAGAACGAAAATCGGATAAGAAATCGCGATCGAAAATAATCGCGAAAAAACCGAGAAAAAGAAAAACGGACGAACAGGCTAACGAACGAACTTTCGCTGTCTGCAGCTAAACGATGAAAACCGTTCGTGAAAACGAACGTACGGACGAACATCCGTTAAATAACTAAAGAAAAAAATAAAACCGATCTATAAAAAACGGATCTAGGGTTCTAAAAAACCCGACGGCTTTCTCTCGAAAACCGCGGTGGCGGCGGCGACTAACTCCGGCGGGTCAACGGCGGCGGCGGCGGCGGTTGGCTCCGGCGAGGCAGCGGCGGGCGGCGGCGGCGTCGGCGGCGTCTG